>NC_133620.1:249770957-250140957 GCF_048593235.1 Sminthopsis crassicaudata | reverse complement strand
TGCTTCTATTTAGAATTATTATTATATTTCTTGTTTATACATACCAGAATACAAAAGATGGAACCAAGAGAAGGAAGTTAAGAACAACATATGGATAGATAGATAGATAGATAGATAGATAGATAGATAGATACACATATATAGATAGATAGATATATAGATACAGAAATATATATAGAGACCTTTCCAGAGGGTAGATATGCAGGGTTATGTTTGTTTGTTTGTGGAAAGCAATTATGATGGAAAAAATGTTGACATCTTTGTAAGAAAGATGCATAAAATATACTTAAAGATAACCCATTTACTTAAAGCTTTTCATCAAGCATAATAGACTTGCAAAACTATTTAGAAATATATGAGCTTCAGTAGAAGCAGAACCCTACTCCTGCCAGGAGTTTAGTTTCTTCATTGAAGACTATAGTAAGTGGCTGTGTATACCAGTACTGATTAAAGTTAGAAAATTTTCTTTCATATAATTTCCTAAATTTATTCTCTTTTTCCTTCCTCTTTTTCCCCCCAAAAAAAACATTTTCCATTTTATTTCTATTCATTTGGCCTATTAACAATCAAATAATCTTTCAACCATCTAGTAATTAAAAATCATACTTTATTCAGAATCATCAATCATTACAAGGATTTGCTTAGAAAGTAGCAGGATATACAGAAAGCAATCTCAATAGTTCTAGGTTCCCAGATGAAAAATATACGTGTATCTGTATAAAATTTATACATGTATATGTACTCTATATGTAAATGCATATATATGCATATGTGGCACTATATGTGCATGAATATGTGTGTAATATGTAATACAAAAATATGATTACATTAATGCATGCATATTTGTAAATTCAGGCATAATGCATATCTTAAACTTCTTAAATCCATTTAACTTTTTAAAATATTAATATCAACATTTTAAATTGGAGAAAAAAGGAATATCTCATCTTAAATTTAATGCACTTTTTACTATACTCCATCTCTATACTTCTAGTACAGTATTTTTAGAGGTAACAAAATATAGCCTAAAGGTGTTAGTTATGTTACATTAGAAAGCTATGGTCCTATCACAAACAATAATTATTTCCATTATTCTCCACATGATATCCTGGAGCCACAATAGCTCTAAGACTGAGATCTGTCAACCACAATTGATTTAACAGGGACAATACCAATAAAGGACATTATATACACATTGCTTTTGCAGCTGACAGTCTCTGGAGGAAACAAAGAGACAGGCTAAGTTGATAAATATTTTAAATGGATTTTACTCAGTAGTTCCTAAGATTTCTTTCTGACAATATCAAAGGCTAGGGGAGATATTCTGCATAATTAATGTTCAGATATAGTTATAAAGAGGTCTTTGAAGTATAATGCTTTTTAACTTAATAGATGGATTATAGGAAAAGCAGTGAACATCTTGCCAGGGACACAGAATCTAGCTGATGAAAACTTGCCAACTTTGTGAATCAGAATGTGGGATTCTAAGTTATTCAGAGTATTCTGAGAAATGAATTGAACAAAGAAATACCTGAATCCTCGATGTTATGCTATATTTCCAGGAGTTGGCTTTAAATATATAGCCATTATCAAGGTCAAACAATCAAGTAATCAATAACAATTCATTAAGTGCCTATAATGAGTTTAGATAATATCCTAGTACTGTATCCTAGTACCAGTACTAAGTACAAAGACAAAAATGAAATGGTCCTTGACTTTAAAGATCATTTAAATTCAAAAGATACATGACAAGTTAATTTAAATATGATTTCCAGTTCAAATAAGCAAAATTATGGTATAGTAGATATTTTCTTCTCATTGTTGAAAATTACCACATCCATCAGAATTGATCATCATATAGTATTGTTGTTGAAGTATACAACAATCTCCTGGTCCTACTCATTTCACTCAGCATCAGTTCATGTAAGTCTCTCCAGGCCTTTCTGAAATCATCCCATAATTTATTTTAATGTAGAAAATTTTCTCATCCTATAGGGAAGTAGGAGGAGAAAGAGGGCAGGAAAAGGGAAGGTAATAAAAGGGAGACCAGAAGTAAAAGAAGAAATAGATAAGAAGAAAAAGGTGGGGGGTGGGGATAGAATCAAAACACTAGTAAGAAGGGAAGGAGGGAAAATAAGATGACAGAAAATTCAGAATTAATAATTGTATCTGTGAATCTTAATCAGATGAACTCTCCCATAAAAGGAAAGCAGATAGCAGAGCAGATTAAAAGCCAGTATCCAACAGTATCTTATTTACAAGAAACAGATTTAAAACAGAGTGATACATACAGAGAGTAAAAGTAAAAGTCTGGGGCAGAATCTATTATGCTTCAGATGAAGTTTAAAAGAAAACAGTCACAATCCTGATCTCAGATAAAGCAAAAAGGTCCAGCTAGATGCCACAGTGGATAAAGTATCAGTCCTGAAGTCAGGAGGACTTGAGTTCAAATCTGTTTTCAGACACTTAACACTTCCTAGCTGTGTGACCCTGGGCAAGTCACTTAACTCCAATTGCCTCAGGGGAAAAAATAAAATAAAAAGAGATCTAATTCAAAGAGATGAAGAAGGAAACTACATATAGATATTGAAGCAATATCAATGCTAAATATATATGAACCAAATTGTATAGCATCCAAGTTCCTAAAGGAGAAGTTAAGAGAAATACAAAAAGAAATAGGTAGAAAAGCAATATTCATGTGGTATCAACCTTGTCCTATCTAGATTAGATAAGTCAAAGCAAAAATAAATAAAAAAGAAATAAAGGGGATAAATAGAATTTTAGAAAAGTTATATATGATAGACCTTTGGAGGAAAAAAATGAATATAGAAACAAAAAGGAATATAATTTTTTCTCAGTGGTACATGGAATGCACACCAAAAATATGCACATGCATTAGGGCATAAAAATCTAAAAATCAAAGGTTGAAAAGCATAAATTGTAAATTCTTTTTCACAGCATGATACAATATATATTACATGTAATAAAATTATAGAGAAAATAGATCCAATATTAATTAAAAACCAATTAAAAACAACAAATCATAGATACCATCAGAAACTTCTTCCATGAGAATGGCAGTGATGAGACAACAAACCAAAATTTATGGGATACAGCTAACACAATTCTTAGGTGAAGTTTTATATCTCTAGTTGCATAATTGATTAAAGTAGAGAAAAAGAAGATCAATGAATTGGGCATGGAACTAATAAATTTAGAAAAAAAACAAATTAAAAACTCTCAATTAAGTATCAGAGAAAGTTATAGACCAAGGTCCCTAATGAATAATGATACAGAAATCTTAAATAAAATATTAGCAAAAAGTTTAAAGCAAATTATCCCTAGAATAATATACCTTGACCAAATAGGATTTATACCAGGAATATAGTGTTTAGGAAAACTATTAACATAATTGACTGTATCAATAACCAAACTAATAGAAATCATATGATTATCTCAATAAATGCAGGAAAAGAATTTGACAAAATCCAAGACCCATTCCTATTGAAAACACAAGAGAGTATGGGATAAATTAAGTTTTCCTTTTAATTATCAGTAGCAGCTATTTAAAACCATCATCAAGCATCATATATAATGGGGGACAAACTAGAACAATCCCCAATACATCAGGGGTGAAACAAGCTTGGCCACTATCATCAATACTATATGATATTGTATTTTAAATATTAGAACAGGTAATGAGGGATCCACATTGTCACTCTTTGCAGATGATGTAATGGTATACATAGAAAAACCCTAGAGAATCAACAAAAAACTACTAAAAATAATTCACAATTTTAGCAAAGTTGCAGGATACAAAATAAATCCACATAAATCCTCAGCATTGCTATATGTTACCAACAAAGTACAGAAGCAAGAAACACAAAGAGAAATTCCATTAAAAATTATGATTGGTAATAGAAAATTATTGGTAGTCTATCTGCATGGTAGTCAGGAACTGCATGATCACAATAACAAAACATTTTTACACAAATAAAGTTAGAACAAATGAATTGGAAGAATATCAAGTGCTCATCAAAGCCAATATAATAAAAAATGATAATCCTACCTACATTAATGTACTTATTCAATGCCTTACCAATCAAACTCCAAAGAAATTATTTTAGCATGATAGAAAAATAACAAAAGTTTATCTGGAAGAACAAAAGGTCAAAAAGTTCAAGGAAATTAATGGGAAAAATACAAATGAAGGTGGCATAGCTCTACATGACCTAAAACTATATTATAAAGCTGCAGTCATTAAACTCTTTTGGTACTGCTTAAGAAATAGAGTAGTGGATCAGTTGAATAGATTAGCTACCTAAGACACAATAGTGAATGACTATAGTAATGTAGTTTTTGGTGAATCCAAAGACCTCAGCTTCTGGGATAAGAACTCACAAAAACTGCTGGGAAAATTGGAAATTAATATGGCAGAAGCTAGGCATTGTACCCACACCTAACATCCAATACCAAGATAAGGTTAAAATGGTTGCATGAGTTAGAAATAAAAAGTTATAAGCAAATTAGAAGAACAAAGATTAGTTTACCTTTCAGAAGAAGGAAGACTTTGTGGCCAATGAAGTAGATTGCATTGTGGAAGGCAAAATGGATGTTGATTATAGCAAGTTAAGAAAAAAAATTGTACAAACAAAACAAATGTAGACAAGATTAGAAGGGAAGCAGCAAATGGAATTATTTTTTGACATCTAAAAGTTCTGATAAAGATCTCATTTTAAATATATATATATATATATATATATATATATATATATACAGAATTGAGTCAAATTTATAAGAATACCAGCCATTCTCCAGTTGATAAATGGTCAAATGATATAAACTGACAATTTAAAGATGAAGTAATTAATTATTTTCTAGTCTGGAAAAATTGCTTCATATCACTATTGGTCATAGTAATGGAAATAAAGACAACTCTGAAGTACCACTACACACATCTCAGATTAGCTAAGATAATAGGAAAAGAAAATGATGAATATGAATGGGACATGTGGAAAAGCTGGGATACTAATATATTGTTGGTGGAGTTGTGCACTAATCCAACCATTCTGCAGAGCAATCTGGAAATGTGCCCAAAGGGCTACCAAAATATGCATCCTCTTTCATTCAACAGTGTTTCTACTGGACCTGTATCCCAAAAAGATCATAGAAAAGTAAAAAGGAATTACATGTTCAAAAATATTTGTAGCAGATCTTTTAGTAGTGGGAAGGAACTGGAAACTGAGTGGATGCCCATTAGTTGGTGTAAAGAGTCACAGATAGTGGGGGAACCCTGGGTGAGTTCCTTCAGTCTGAAGGGAACCTGCTCACATTGTCTGGTTTGGCTCCCCATTTCCCCTAAGGTCTCTTGGCCTTCCTGAGAAGTTGGGGGGGTGACAACCTGTGTTGTAGTTGAAAGTAGAGTGATACCATGTGCCAAAGGGTCATCTACATGTGGTCCCATGTGCACAGTATATAATTTGCACATGCACAGTGTATTACAGTTATATTAGGTTATTAGGATATCTAAGGCTGAGAGAATTTGGAATAAATGGACTCCATGTTTGACCATCTATATGAGCCCCACCTCTTCACTCCTTCACTAAGACCAAGGACTTGGGTTGATACCTAGATTCTCCAGAAAGCTAGTTTGGAAACAACATTTGGCATCTAAACATGAGGCCATAGATGGGGGACCCTAGAAAGTAAGATACACAGTAGCTCAACTGATAAGATCAGAGAGTTCATTGGAGGAGTCCCTGTGAATTTAGAAATAGGGAAAATATAAAGACAGTCAAGCAGGAAGATTTGGCAGGGGCTAATCTATTCACTTTGGTTTTTCAGCCAAAATGGGGCAACTGCTAACAACAGAGTCTCCCTCCTGAGGGAAATATGAAGCACACTTATTTAGGTAAGTAGAGAAGTAAGATTTGTTGGTAATTCAGAAGCTGATCACTGAGTTCTCAGATGCTCTGGAGTGCATGTCTCCTTGGCTCTCCAAGAAATAGAGTTTGGAGCCAGAGATGTGGGAGGTAGTGGGAGACCAACTAACTGAATACAATGGGTTAAAATTGGCTTTAAGAAATCCCACATATAAGAAAAAGAAGAAGAAAGCTTTTAGTGTGGGGTGCCAAACAAGAAAGTATGAGGAGAAAAAGAAGCAGGAGTTGGTGCCAATACCCAGGAAGGCTAACACATATGAAACAGAGCTAAGGAAGTTTTTTTTTTTGTTTGTTTGTTTTGTTTTGTTTTTTTAATATCTTGTTGATTTATATTGTTTTTTACTGCCCTGGGAAGTTTGAGGGGCATGGAAAGTTGGGCAGGAAAGGAGCTAAGAACTTCTCTGAGAAATTTGAGGGGTGGCACTTCTCCATTTCTTAGCACACTTTCACTTCCCCCTAAGACCAGGTATATGCCCTTGAGGCATCCTTTACTTCCCCATCATCATTCTTCAACCCCACCTTCATGGGCCAGAGAAGAAGGAGAAGGAGGGCTGGTGACACCATCAGCCTCTAAACCAGTTTTGCCTTCCTATGTCCAAAAGAGAAGAAACATTTTACATAAGTAAGGATTGCTGTTGAGTACTTTGGCTTTTTAGGCATGGTTGCTGTTGAATGCATGCCAGCTCTCTCACCTGTTCCTACCCAATGGAAAAGTAATATACATAATATAATGTGTAAAGTGTTCCTTAACCAGTAAAAAAATTCAGGGCTTATTAGATATAATAGAAGCAACTTGACCCAGGGCACCATAAACCTTCTCAAAGTCCTTGGAACTCCCTTGTATTTGCTGTAAAAATAAATCTGGAAAATGGAGGATGTTGACTGATTTGAGAAAAGTGAATTTGAGAAAAGTGAATAAACAAATGGAGACAATGGGAACTCTTCAGGTTGGACTTTCATCTCCTACTCAATAGTTTAGAGAATGCCTTCTTTGGATTATAGACATTAAGGATTATTTCTACTCTATCCCTCTGGATAAGGAGAATGAAAAGATTTGCCTTTTCAGTGCCCAGTATTAATTCAGCTGAGACTTATAAAAGATTTCAATAAACAGTTTTGCCACAGGGAATGAAAAATAACCTGACCATATGTCAAATATATGTAGCTGCTGCTCTTACTCCAGTAAGAAAAGCATTTCCAAAAGTTATGTTATTTCTTTACATAGAAGATGTACACTTAGGATAAAAACTTGAGGAACAAATGTTAGAAGCATGTCTACAAAAGACCGTAGAAACACTAAGAAACTACCAATTATATACAGCCCCAGAAAAAATTCAAAGACATGCTCCTTTTCAATATGTAGGATATGTAGTATATCCCAAGGTAATTATGGTACAAAAACTTTAAGAATAGAGAAGTTGAACATCTTAAATGACTTTCAGAAATTGATAGGAGATATCCAATGGATACATCCAGTGTTAGGCTTAACTACTTATGAATTACAACCATTGTACAACATTTTAAGAGGAGATCCAAGAGGCTCTGAGGGAGATTGAAAAGGATTTATCCAATGCGGTTGAAGGAGTCACTCCAAATCTTTTGGAAATATCAGTTTTTGCTACAAAAGAGGCATCTACAGCAGGCTTCATCAAGGAGACAGTGATCGAGCTGGTGACCCTCCAAGTACAACCAGACCAAAGCTTTATTCCTCACTCAGTGCTTGTGGCTAGAATCTTATTAAAGGCCATTCAGCACATAATACAATTATCTGGGATAAGGCATGACATGATATACACCATTTATACCAATGCACAAGTTAATCTATGCTGTGAAACCATCCCAGAGTGGCAAATTTTATTGGCCAGAGTTCCAAATTTTACACACAGGTCCACCTTAAAGATAACCTGGACATTACATAATTGGCCATGGATTTTTGAAGAAAAAGTTTCTAAGGTTGCTCTTAAAGGATCAACCATCTTTACAGATGCATCAAAACATCACATTTATGCTATATATTCTCCTGACTTAAATATAAAAAGAATTGTCAGAACTTCCTTTCAGTCCAATCAGTAGAATGAGTTCTATGCAATTATGCTAGCTCTTCTTATTCAGGAGATATAGATACAATACCTGATTTACCTTATTCCATAGATGTGGTAGAAAGAATTGCCACAATCCAAATAAAATTTGCAGTCTCTAACATACATCAGCTTTTTAAGTAACATCAAGAGCAAGTGAGAAAGCAAGCAGGTAAGTATTATATTTTGCATGTCTACTCTCATATAAGACTTCCAGGTCCTATTTTTTTATGGAAACCCAAAGGCAGATTGCCTTCTCACCATATTAGCCAATACTCCTTTATTTCAGGCAGGCCAAGAATCTCATTCCAAATATCATCAGGCTGCCTGAGCTTTATGTCTGCTGTTTGGGATAACTTAAAAGGAAGCTAAGTGCATACAGCTCGCCTTCCTTTCCATATTCCTATGCTCCCTTCAAGGAGGAACCCCTGCCCCTGTGGTTTGAGACCCAATGAAATTTGGCAGATGGATGTGACCCATTATAAATCTTTTGGTCATGTGACTTATATATATATATATATATATATATATATATATATATATATATAGTGGACACCTTTTCAGGATTTACTTTTGAAGTACCAACAGCAAGCAAAAGAGACAGACCCCCAGTGGTCACTAAATTCCTTAGACAGGCATTTGCAGTTATGGATGTGCCATAAGCCATAAAAACAGATAATGGAACAGCATATACCTCTTTTTGCACATTTTTGTGCCCAGTATCAGTTTCACATACCACTGTCATATCCTTCAATCCTCAAAGATAGGCAATTGTAGAAAGGAGAAACAGAGACATGAAAACACTCCTTCAAAAATGAAAGAAATGGGGAGCCACAGGAAACCCTAGAGAACTTTTAAACTTAACTCTTTATGCTATTAATTTTCTGATTTTTTTGATGAAAATGCACTGGCTCTGGCAGACAGGTTTCAAAAATTTGGCAGAAAGGCACTGTCCATTGCAAGCAACTCCGATATCTTTAAATAATTGCCAGATGATGTAGGGAGATCTGAATAGTGGTGAATGGAAGGGATCAGACAAACTTGGGGCAGAGGATGGAGAAGGAATCTGACAGGTGACAATGAGCCTTATCTACCTTGTCCATTGGAGAGATATGGAAAAAGAGAAGACCCTCAAAACAAAGGAAAAAAACCCAAGAAACATCTGATGGTTCCATCTCTGACTATGTCCACCACTGAAAGAGTATGGCTGTTAATCTTATGGGTATAGCAATTGACTCATGAACATCAAAAATAATTGTTAATGAGATGGATGAAGGAATTCAAAACCTGCAGGAATCATTGGATTCCCTGACACATGAAGCAATGGACAATAGATTGTCTTTGCACTATCTCTTGACTACTGAATGGAGTGTATGTGTGATTGTGAATTGATAGTTATTTTTTACACCTTCCATTTGAGACTCATGGGATTCTTTTATAAAATCTTTTTAATTCATATTGTTTGACATATTTGTTGTGTGATTCCTCCCATGCTGCTAGATTTAACCACTGATGTAGACATGCTTCAATTAAAACAAAAGAAAAGAGGAAGAGAGGTAGAGGGCCACAAATAGTGGGGGAACTCTGCATGAGGTATAAAACCCTTCAGCCCAGAGGGAACCTGCTGACAATTTCTGGTTCTGCTCCCCATCTCCACTAAGGCTCTTGGTATTCCTGGCCTTCCCGAGAAAAGTCAGTGAAAACCTGTGTTGTAATTAAAGCAGAGTGATACCAAGTGGCAAAAAGCCATCAACATACAATAGCAAGTTATTTATGTGGTCCTGTGTTATGGGCCAGAACTTGAAACAAGGTGCTAATGTACTTAGTTCACACCTTTAAAGGAGTTCACCACTTTAGAGAGCCTATATAACAAAGAGATTCACAAGTCAAGGAGATGGACAAATTGAGGAGATTCACAAGTCAAGCAGAAATATAAACAAGAAGCTCTCAGGGCCAAGCCCACAGAAACCACAAGCCCACTCTCTGAAAGGAGGAGTCAAGATTCATTCCAAATGGAATGGTTGGGTAAATTATGGTTATGGAATATTATTGCTCTGTAAGAAATGACCAGCAGGAGGAATACAGAGAGGCTTGGAGAGACTTACATCAACTGATGCTGAGTGAAATGAATAGAACCAGAAGATCGCTGTATACTTCAATGTTGTATGAAGATGTATTCTGATGGAAGTGGATATCTTCAACATAAAAAAGATCCAACTCACTTTCAGTTGATCAATGATGGACAGAAACAACTACATAAAATATGTCCTTTCATAAGCAAACAATACAGTTATCTCATTGCAAATATCAGAGAACAAGTTTCACTTTTCCTATTTGAAATTCAATTATTTTTTGGGATAATCAGAGAAAAATAAATCCCAATCCACATCCTTCATATGCTTAAGAAGCTTAAGAAGCTTCAATACATATTTAATTTTAATAGAATATAGAGTTAAACCATTTTCCTCGTTACTTTTAAAAAGAAAGTGGAACCTGGAATTTGGATATAGAGGTTTGACTCCTTCCCATCACATTCTAGTTATACTGAAGATGATAAAAATCACTGACTAATAAGAAAAAAAATGCAAGCAGATTTGAAAATCAGAGAAGTTAGAGAAATCAGAATATACCAGATAACATACAAAGTGAATGAGCTTTCCCCTTAGGAGTTTGATTTCTTATCTCAACTACCTTGATCTCATCAAAAGGGACAATTTTCAAAGTATCTGTGCAGACAAGTCAAAATTCAAGGATATATTAAGGGGCCAGTTTTTCCCTACATATTGGTTTTTCAAAGTTTATTCACTCTCCTTGTAGATCTCTCTTTGAAAAAATTGGATCTATGTGTGTTTCTTTTGAAGCAGAAATGAAGAATGAATCTCCTCTCCAGTTTCTATTATTTTTTCTATGAATAATAATTCCTTACACCAATATAGAAACATTATTATGCAGTATCACATAAAATGTCTATGGACATCATTAATGAAGAAACATTTTCATGTAAATGTCAAGCTCTTCCCTCATATAAAGTGTTTTGCATAGCTGTCTCCCTAAAACAACTTGTAGACTTGAGCTTATGAGAAAGATTCAGTAAAGAGATTGCTTTTTTTTTTTTTTTTTTAAAGAAACTGGTATTGTGTTGGGAAGCAATAAAACAAAAGTAAAATAAGATTTAAGATGAGTTGTTCAAACCAATTATATCAATTTATAGAATTTCAGGTTCCTGTCTTGTTTTGGCCTTTGCTTTTCTTTCTAATTCTACAACAGAGTACGACAATTTTCCAAGAACTGTCACATCCATATTAGTTCAAAATGGTAAGAGCCCCAAGTAATAAGGGCTATTGCTGGCAGAGAGAAAAAGAAAGCATAAAGCTTGAGCTGTTTGCAAGCTCAAAGTCTCTCCCAGTTTGTCCGTATTCTATTTCCCTTGACAAGACATGTAGATGCCCTTATAATTTCCCAATAAAGTAAGACTACATTTTGAGAAGTACTATTAAAATAATTCATTTACATAAACATAAAATATGTCCTTTCATAAGCAAACAATACAGTTATCTCATTGCAAATATCAGAGAACAAGTTTCACTTTTCCTATTTGAAATTCAATTATTTTTGGGATAATCAGAGAAAAATAAATACCAGTCCACATCCTTCATATGCTTAAGAAGCTTCAATACATATTTAATTTTAATAGAATATAGATATGTTTTTATTAGGTACTTAAACATTTTTTAAAGTATTGATATACACCAACAAAATGCAACAGCAAGAGATACAAAGAGAAATTCCACTCCAAACAAATATTGAAAGTATAAAGTATTTGGGAATCCATCTACCAAAGAATAGTCAGAAATTCTATGAGAAAAATTATGAAACACTTGCCAAAAAAAATAAAGTCAGATTTAAATAATTGGAAAGACATTCAGTGCTCTTGGATGGGCCAAGCGAATATAATCAAGATGACAATACTCCCCAAAGTAATCTATTTATTTAGTGCTATACCAATCAAACTCCCAAGAAACTATTTTAATGACCTAGAAAAAATAACAACAAAATTCATATGGAAGAATAAAAGGTCGAGGATTGCAAGTGAACTAATAAAAAAAAAGTCAGATGAAGGTGGTCTAAGTGTACCTGATCTAAAGATATATTATATAGCAGCAGTCACCAAAACCATTTGGTATTGGCTAAGAAATAGACCAGTCGATCAGTGGAACAGATTAGATACAAAGGACCAAAAAGGGTACATCTATAGCAATCTAGTCTTTGATAAACCCAAAGATTCCAACATTAGGGATAAAAATTCATTATTTGGAAAAAACTGTTGGGACAACTGGAAATTGGTATGGCAGAAATTAGATATGGATCCACACTTAACACGATATACCAAGATAAGATCAAAATGGGTCCATGACTTAGGCATAAAGAATGAGATCATAAATAGATTAGAGGAACAGAGGATAGTCTACCTCTCAGACCTGTGGAGGAGGAAGGAATTTATGACCAGAGGAGAGCTAGAGATCATTATTGATCACAAAATAGAAGATTTTGATTACATCAAACTAAAAGGTTTCTGTACAAACAATACTAATGCAAACAAGATTAGAAGGGAAGTAACAAATTGGGAAAATATTTTTAAAGTTAAAGGTTCTGATAAAGGTCTCATTTCCAAAATCTATAGAGAACTGACACTAATTTATAAGAATTCAAACCATTCTCCAATTGATAAATGGTCAAAGGATATGAACAGACAATTCTCAGATGATGAAATTGAAATTATATCCACTCATATGAAAGAGTGCTCCAAATCACTACTGAGCAGAGAAATGCAAGTTAAGACAACTCTGAGATACCACTACACACCTGTCAGATTGGCCAAGATGACAGGAACAAATAATGATGAATGTTGGAGGGGCTGTGGGAAAACTGGGACACTAATACATTGTTGGTGGAGTTGTGAAAGAATCCAGCCATTCTGGAGAGCAATTTGGAACTATGCCCAAAAAGTTATCAAACTGTGCATATCCTTTGATCCAGCATTGCAGCTATTGGGCTTATATCCCAAAGAAATACTGAGGAGGAACGGACCTGTGTGTGCCAAAATGTTTGTGGCAGCTCTTTTTGTAGTGGCTAGAAACTGGAAGATGAATGGATGTCCATCAATTGGAGAATGGTTGGGTAAATTATGGGTATATGAAGGTTATAGAATATTATTGCTCTGTAAGAAATGACCAGCAGGAGGAATACAGAGAGGCTTGGAGAGACTTACATCAACTCATGCTGTGTGAAATGAATAGAACCAGAAGATCACTGTACACTTCAATGTTGTATGAAGATGTATTCTGATGGAAGTGGATATCTTCAACATAAAGAAGATCCAACTCACTTCCAGTTGATCAATGATGGACAGAAACAACTGCACCCAGAGAAGGAACACTGGGAATTGAATGTAAACTGTTAGCACTACTGTCTATCTACCCAAGTTACTTATACCTTCGGAATCTAATAGTTAATGTGCAACAAGAAAATGGTATTTATACACATATATTGTATCTAGGTTATACTGTAACATATGTAAAATGTATGGGATTTCCTGTCATCAAGGGGAGGGAGTGGAGGGAGGGAGAGGATAATTTGGAAAAATGAATATAAGGGATAATGTTTAAAAAAATTTACTCATGCATATATACAGTCAAAAATATAAATAAATAAAATTAAAAAAAATATTTCAAACTTAAAAAAAGAAATTATTAAAAAATAAAGTTTTGATATAATTTTATCTTCTAATTTGATTGGACAATATTTGACCTCACTTATTCTCCTTTTCAGGAAAATGGATCCAGTTGATATTTCCTCATATACACTAAATTATCTCACAGCTTTTTCTCTTTTCTTAGGATGCTTGGAAGGTTTCTCTTACTTTTTCTGCTTTTGAGAAACCTCAGATCCTTTGTGTTCCATGTCAAGTACTATATACTATGTAATATCACTTTGAACCCCACCCCCTCAAAAAAGTGATTTAGTCAGCATACCCTGAAACAATGTTGGCTTAATTTGTGTATATTTTGACTTACTTAACTGTACATAAGCTCTTGCACAAAAGTTGAATAAAAAATCCTTAAAGCCAGGGGTGTTTTGCTTTTATATTTTGTGATCTCTCCCCTTCTACAACTATAACTTGGTCAAGAGACTTGTAGAGAGTAGGTTCTTAATAGCACTCGCTGAATAAATAAATTAACAAATTAATGCATTAAAATTTTTATTCTCGGTTTTATGGGGCTAAATTCTAGTTACTTATCTTCACAGGAGAAAATAAACTTTTTATTCTTTACAAGTTTGCTGAGCTGAAATTTAAACATAAATTAATAACTAATGGTTTCCATCATCTGCAGGACTGGAAGTGTGCTAAAGCCATTTTGTAATGCTTGGTATGAGTCTAAAGGGATGAGGATGGAGATTGGAGCACTGATTCCACTGATACATAGAACTTTCAAATGAACAAACTGCTTGTAATGGAGTTCAGCACATTTTCTGCAATTATCATCTCAGAGAATTATTTATAATACTGAGAGATTATTCAATAGGATCAGAGTAGCACAGTATGAGTCAGAAATTAGAACGTGAATTAATGAATTTCTGGCTCCAAGGACAAATCCAAACAATACATCACACTATCTAAAAATTTTCAAGAGAGTAATAAAAAAATCCATTTTTAATGGAGATAAAGTTTTTCAAGCTGAAGGGGTATGTCTTAACTTCAATAATGAAACATTGTTTAACATTAACTCTTAAAATAACTAGAGTATCTACATAATATCTTTTATTCTTTTAGCTAGTTATTTAATTCAAGCAAAAATGATGTTGACATGGCCTCAGCTACTTAGATATTTCAAATGAAATCATTTTAATTTAGATATTGTATTATTTGTTGATATCACAAATGTATCTGTAATATTTATATATGTATATGAATTATTCTACTTTGATATATAAAGCATCTATTATGTGCCAGACATTATAGTAAGTATTTGAAACAAAATAACTAAAATAAAATTTAAAAAGGGAAGAAATCCTTTTCCTACTTTCAAGGAGTTTAAAGGAAATCTGTAATTTTGCTTATTCTGCTACCACATACTTTATCTATTCATTATACTAAATGATATTTTTGGGTCACCCTTGTAATATCCAGCTAGATTAAGTTAGTCAATATTTTACAAAATTAGATAGTTTCATTTGGGCTTTCCTATTTTAGCAAGCTGAAAAGTAGTTTCTTCAAATAGCCAGTATAAAAATCATAAGTGTTGGAAAGATGATTATTGAAACATTCAAACCACTTGTTTTTAATGAATCCAATAAAGACTGTAAATCTTCATTTTTGATAACATGGTATTATAAATTGAAAATAATTGTCTTGTTGAAGAATCTTTTAACAATTCTCAATGTTTGTTAAATAATTAATTATATTCATTTCATTTTGCAATTTACAAGTTATTGATTAATATTCTAAGTTCAATTTGCTATATTACAGAAAATATTTTGAATTAAGATATAATGTCAATGAACTTCAATGTTTGCTAACAAAAAGGAGATTACTACTTTGATTGGTTACTAGGAGAATTTAGTGAAGTAAAATGATGGGCATCATTTATTCTTCTAATATTAATTCATGTCATAAATTTCATGAATATTTTGCCTATTTCTAACTACCCCATTTATGTACCGTTTGTTACCTCCAATCCTCTTTTAATAACTAACCAGGGGAAGAGAGAGAGACATGCCATGTTAATTTGATATCACACAGATCTTTATGGTAATGGTAAAAATAAGAGAACAAGACTCTTCCAGACAAAATGCTGTATACAAAGATAACAATGTTGCTAAAAAAATTAAATGTTAGCATTCTCAATACAATGATAAAGATCCAAAAGAATAAAAAAAAAGGCTAGATATCTTTGTGAAAGAAAAGTGTTGAACTTCAAATAAAAATTTATTTATCTATATAACTACAGGTATAGATATAGATTTTTACTTGTCTAACATTTGAATTTATTTTGATGGACTCATTTTTCCTCATTGGGGAGATGACAGTGTATGAGAAATATTTTTTAAAAAAAGTTATTTACCTATATGTGCAATAATGTTTGTGGCAACCCTCTTTGTAATGACCAGAAACTGGAAACTAAGTGGATGCCCATCAATTGGAGAATGGCTGAATAAAGTGTGGTATATGAATATTATGAAATATTATTGTTCTGTAAGAAATAACCAACAGGATGATTTCAGAAAGGCCTAGAGAGACTTACATGAACTGATGTTGAGTGAAATAAGCAAGACCAGGAGATCATTATATACTTCAACAACAATACTATATGATGATCAATTCTGATCAATTTGGTCATCTTCAACAATGAGATGAACCAAATCAGTTCCAACAGAGCAGTAATGAACTGAATCAGCTACACCCAGTGAAAGGACTTTGGGAGATGACTATGAATTACTATATAGAATTTCCAATCCCTCTACTTGTGTCCGCCTGCATTTTTGATATCCTTCACAGGCAAATTGTACACTATTTCAAAGTCTGATTCTTTTTGTACAGCAAAACAACTGTTTGGACATGTATACATATATTGTATTTAATTTATACTTTAACATATTTAACATGTATTGGTCAACCTGATATCTGGGGAGAGGGAAGGAGGAGAAAAAATAGAGCAAAAGGTTTGGCAATTGTCAATTTTGTAAAATTACCCATGCATGTATCTGGTAAATGGAAATTATTTTAAAAAGTTATTTTTAAATGAACAAAAATAAGAAACCAAAAATAAAATAAAATACAATGGGAAGCATTTCATATTTTTGATATAGCCTATTTGATATTTCTTGAAAATTACAAGATATAATTCTGACAACTAATTCCTAATATATAACATAGATTGTTTTGTTTTCATTCTCATAAATGAGGGGGAAATAAGTGTTTGGGTTAGCTGGAATCATCAATATTTTCTGTGGCCTTTGTTTTCTAAAGAATGTGTGAAGCCTCCAAAAACCTTTCATTTATATTTCAAATTGTTTTTCTTTACACTTCATCTTCCTTTATCACTTTTCCCACATGGTCTTTATAATACTAAATAACCTCCATAAAAATTTGGTAATCAAGTGACATTTGTCAGCTAATTTTCTGAAATATAGTGAGGTCAACTTTTCATATAATGCTATTGAAATATTTAATATAATCAAATTCTTAAAGAAAGAATGGATCACAAAAATATCTAGTCAAAATTCCTCATTTTTTCAGATGGAGAAACTGAAAACCAAAGTGCTTAAAAGATTTGCAAAAAAATGGGTCTGGCAAATGAAGACCAACAAACTAAGAAGTAGGGACTAAATGAGACTCACCACACATTTTTTTTGTCAAAAGAACTAAGAATTTTTAGTTTTGTTTGGTGCATATATTTTATTAAGTGGCATATAGCCTTACATCATAGCTTATTGACCCTGGTACAGAGTATTTTCAAGCATTCTTCTTGGACAGAGAGACAGAAGAAGAGAGAAACAGATTGAGAGAGGCAAAGAGAGAAAAGAGAGAAACAGATGCAGAGAGAGGCAGAGAGACTATAAAAAAATTAAAGGAAATAAATTATGATAATATAAGTGACTTAAAATTCATTATTTTCTAGAGTTAAAGAAGTATCAAGTATGATGGAAGCTAGATGTAAAGAGGTAGTGAGACAGATGTATGGGCAGACAGACAGATAGATAGTATAGAAATTATCTTCTTTTATATCTGCATTGTCTTTCTAATTGAAAGAGTCAGTAAAAAATCACAATAATATAATAATGGCCAAAACATAACTAGCAATTATAACTGGTGAATCTGAAGGGCATGAACTCATGGAATTGAGAAGTTTTGCACAATGCATTAGAACATCTAAAGTAAGTAATAATATGATCGTTGAAATAAACACATATAAAACATAAAATTTAAAAAGAACTAAATAATAGACTGTAATCTATTATGCTTCAAGTAAATTTGAAAAAGAAGACTTCAACGTCATGACCTTAAAAATAATTATTTAATGTATCATAAATCATGAAATATCATTGTGTGCTAGAAGAGTATCATATAAATATGTAAAGGATATTAATTTAGTAATAGATAAGACAATAAAATGAATTTAATATCTTGTCATTCAGACTTATACCTAAATTGGCAAAAAAATTAAAAATACATTTAAGATAGATTAAAAAAAACAATGTTTAAAAAAAGTTAGATGTAAGCCAGAGTAAAAGTTAAATGGGCATTGCACAGATTTGATGGCACCTTTTAACACTAACATTCACTAGAGCATATACACAAATATATCTAAAAACACAACACATTTTTACAAAAAAAGAAATAATTTGCAAATGTGAACTGAAGGATTTAGAATCAAATGAAGGAAAAATAATAGTCTCCTAAAAGAATATTAAGGACAAAGAATAAATCATAGAAACAACTAATAATTTTATCAAAATAAATGATAGTCACATGGCAACATAATAAAACTGATAGCAGTATATTTTTAGCTTATTTTCAAAATAAGATAATTTTCAACATGAAACCTTGCAGAACAATGTGTTTCAAATTCTTCTCCCTTGCATTCATTGACCCCTCCTTCAGAAAACAAGCAATGAAATATAAGTTAAACATGATTAACTCCTTTACACATACTTTCACATTTAGGATGATTCACAAGAAAAATCTGATTAAAAAAAGGGGGAAAATAAGAAAGAAAAACAAATAAACAACAAAAAAAGTAAAAAAAAAAAAGTGTGTTCCATATTCAATCCCATCTGTCATCCCTCTGGATACAGACTGTTCTCTCCATCAAAAGTCTATTGAAATTGGCATGATCACCTCCATGTCGAAAAGGGCTATGTCTATCAGAATTTGTTTTTTCTGTGTACAAAGTTCTCTTGGTTCTGTTCAGTTCACTTAGCATCAGTTCGTGTAAATCTCCCTAGGTCTTTCTGATTGTTTCTTGTACAAAATAATATTCCATAACATTCATAAACCATAACTACTTCAGCCATTCCTCAATTCATGGGAATCCACTCAGTTTCCTTCCACTACCAAAAGGGCTGCTACAAACATTTTTGCACATATAGGTACTTTATCCATTTTTATGATCTCTTTGGAACATAGGTTCAGTAGAAAAACTGCTGGATCAAGGGATATGCAATATTTGTATTAGTTTTTATTTTCAAATATATGCATTGCTAATTTTTCAACATTGACCTTTGCAAAGCCATATGCTCCAATTTTCCTCCCTTTTCCCCAAATCCTCTTCTAGGTGTCAAATAATCCCATATATGTTAAGCATGGCAAAACTACTTGTTAAATCTAATATATGCATACTTTTATTGTAAATAATAGTCTTTGTTTTTTAAGTATATTATTATTATTATTAAAGCTTTTTATTTTCTAAACTAATGCATGAATAATTTTATCCTTTGAAAAGCATTGTGTTCTAAATTTTCCTCTCCTTCCCTCCATGCTCTCTCCTAGATGCCAAGTAATCCAATATATGTTAAATATGTCAAAATATATGTTAAATACATTATGTGTATACATATTTATATAATTATCTTGTTCCACAAGAAAAATCAGATAAAAAAATAACAAGAAAATAAAAGAAAAAGAAAACAAAAGGCAAGCAAACAACAACAAAAAGAATAAAAATACTATGTTGTGTTCCACACTCAGTTCCTGCAGTTCTATCTCTGGGTGTACATAACTCTATTATCAAAAAGATCATTGGAATTGGTTTCAATTTTCTCATTGTTGGAAAGAGTCATAACTATCAGAATTGATCATGTATAATGAGTTCCTGGTTCTGCTCAGTTCACTTACATCAGTTCACATAAGTCTCTCCAGACCTCTCCAAAATCATACTGCTGATCTTTTCTAATAAAACAATAATATTCCATGACATAATATACTATAATATACTATTATTTAAATAATGGGGATCCATTCAGTTTCCAGTTTTTTTGCCACTATGAAAATGGCTGCCACAAGCATTTTTGCACATGTGGGTCCCTCTCCCTCCTTTTAGATTTTATTTGAATATAAGCCCAGTAGAAACACTGCTGGATCAAAAGGTATGCAGAGTTTCATAACTTTTTGAACATAAATTCAAATTGCTCTCCAAAATGGCTGTTTCTATTCCAAATTCCACCAACAATGTATTAGAGTGCCTTTTCCCACATCACCTCCAACATTTGTCATTATCTTTTCTGAGAGGTATGTGATGGTATCTCAGAGTTGTCTTAAATTGAATTTCTCAGATTAATAATGATTTTAATTTGACTTTTCATTTGACTGGAAATGGTTTTAATTTTTTCACCTGAAAATTGTCTTTTTATATCCTTTGACCATTTATCATTTGAAAACTGGCTTGAATTCTTATAAATTTACATCAATTTTCCATACATATTTGAAATAAGGTCTTTATCAGGATCCTTATATATAAAATTGTTTTCCCAATGTATTGCTTCCCTTCTAACCTTGTTTGCATTAGTTTTGCTTGAATAATAACTTTTTTAACTTAATATAATCAAAACTATCAATTTTATGTTCACTAATGAGTTCAAGTTCTTCTTTGGTCACAAATTCATTCTTTCTCCACAAATGTGAGAAGTAAACTATCCTATGTTCTTCTATTTGCTTATAATATCACTCTTTATGGCTAAATTATGAAGCCATTTTGACCTTATCTTGGTATATGGTGTTAGGTATGGGTCAATGGCTAGTTTCTGCCATACTTTGTTTATTTTGTTAGTTGGACTACTCTTTTTCTTAGTAACAAATGGTTTTGGTGACTTCTGCTTTATAATATAGTTTTAGGTCTGGCTGTAGTTAGGCCATCTTCATTTGCATTTTTTCCCATTTATTCCATTGAAATTCTTGACCTTTTATTCTTCCAGAATAACTTTGCTATTGTTTCTTCTAGCTTTGTAAAGTAATTTCTTGTGAATTTGATTGGCATGATATTGAATAAGCAGATTAATTTAGATAGAATTGTCATTTGTATCATATTAACTTAGCCTACCCATGTCCACTTGACTTTCTTCTCATTGTTTAGATATGATTTTATTTGTGTGGAAAGTGTTTTGTAACTGGGTTTGCATAATTCCTGACTTTCTTATGGCCAGAAGAATCCCCAATATTTTAGAATATTTACTGTTATTTGAAATGGAATTTCTCTATGCATCTTTTGCTGCTGGATTTTGTTGATAACATATAGAAATACAAATGGTTTTATGTATTTATTTTATATCCTGGAACTTTGCTTAAGTTGTTAATTGTTTCTAGTAGTTTTTCAATTCTCTTGGATTCTCTAAGTATACTCTCATATCATTTGCTAAGAAGGATAATTTTGTTTCCTTATTACTAACTCTAATTACTTTATGTTTTTCTTTTCTAATTGCTAAAGATAACAATTCTAGCTCAATATTGGATAGTAATGGTGGTAGTGGTAACCTTGTTTCACCACTGATCTTACTGGAAATTATTCTAGTTTATTTCCATTATATATGATGCTTGCTGATAGTTTTAGATAGATGCTACTAATCATTTTAAGGAAAACTCCATTTATTCTTATGCTTTCTAATGTTTTTAATTGGAATGGGTGTTTGATTTTGTCAAAGGCTTTTTCTGCATTCATTATGATAATTTATATGATTAGTCGATGAAGTTTTTAAAAGATTCATATTTGTATGCATTGTTGTAAATAAAATATAAAAATATAAATATATAATATAAAATATATAAAAAGTCAAAGAATTGTATATGCAACAAATAGATACATAAGACTGAAAAGAGTAACAAATAAAAACATAAATATATTCAAAAATAAGATTCTGCAAACAAAATAAAATTAAAATATTTGCTTTTGAGAAGTTCAAAATTAAAAAAAAATATTTTAAACAAAGAAGCGCTATAAAAAGGCATAAAATTATGTATTTACAATAAAAGAAGTGAAGTAATTATGTAGTAAAAATTAAAAACAAGATTAACTAATAGGAGTCACATTAGATGCCATTGAAAACAAAATAAAATAATAACAAAACAAATACATGTAAAAAGCCTAAAAGTATAAGGAAAAATTCTCTAACACATTGAATGGATCTGTTATATATTCCTATGAATATATGGGCATGAGTCACAAGATAGAAACTTGTAGATAGATTAAAATATATTTTGTGAAAGGTGCTACTCACCTTATAGAAATAATGATCTGTATTAAATAGCTTTTATTTCAGAGTATCCCTGTTTTTTACTGGCCATCCCATAGTCCTGTAGTTTTTTTTTTTTTTATTTCTGTTTTATAGAGTCTTTTTCTTCCTTTAAAACATACCTCAAGTACCATCTTCTACCACTAACATTTCTTTTTTTTTTCCCCTGAGGCAAGTGGGGTTAAGTGACTTGCCCAGGGTCATACAATCAGAAAGTGTAAAGTGGCTGAGGCCAGATTTGAACACAGGTCCTGTAGTAACATTTCTTTATCCCTTCAACTGCTGGTGTCCTCTGTTCCAAATCACTTTATACTTATTTATTTATTTCAGCAAACTTTCTTTTTTTAGTCTGCTTAAATTTTCCCTGATTCCCTTCTTCTCTACCTTCTCTCCTTCTCTCCCTTTCCCTTTCATTTTCTGCCTCTCTCTCTCTCTCTCTCTCTCTCTCTCTCTCTCTCTCTCTCTCTCTCTCTCTCTCTCTCTCTCTCTCTCTCTTTCTCTCTCTTTGTGTTTATGTACATAGATATATACATTTGTATACTATATATGTCAATATTGATATAAATTATAGATATATTTACTTATCTGACTAGTAGAACATGAATTCATTGTTAGTAAAGATTATTTCATTCCTTATACCTGTATCCTTATCTCTTAGCACAGTATCTGACATATAATGGTATTTCATAAATACTTGTTAATTGACTGATTGATGGACAAACAAAAGAATGGTTTGTTTTCTGAGCTTGAGGAGGCTAAAATGCATAGTTTAAAAACAATTACTTAGATGACCTAATTAATAAAATTAAAAGGTAACAGTTGTGTCAAGATAAATAGTAGAACTAATGAAGTTGCTATTATTAAGAACAATATCAGAAAAAGAAATAGTATGAAAGTCAAGTATGATGGAAAGCACAGCATGGTTTCTTACAAAAGTTTCAAATCCAGAGGGAGAGACTGTTATCAAGCTTCTGGAACATAAACTACCAGAGAACTAGTTATTATATTTGGAAAAAAAAAAACTAGCACTCTTTGCTTGCAAGCAAATAAAATTGATAGATATATAGATAATACATAGATAAATTATATGCAATTGAAGAATGAAGGCATTTTTTTGTATTTAGAAAAAAATAATCTTTCCAAATAAAGAGGATCCTTGTATTTTGAGTTTACAGTTAGTGCTAGATGAATTCTAATTTATATAAGGCTTAATCCATATTTTAGCTTCACTTTAAACAAATAGAAATGTGTTTACAGTAGAAAAACTTGGCCTATAAAAGTCAAGACACGCAATGGCTAATGAAGTCAACACTCAATAAAGAATAGATTCCAACAGGTCTTGCTAAGAGGAAAAACTCTGAGTATAGAAACAATGATAGATTTTAAATATATTACCCAATAACAAGTCTATTTAAACTCTGAGATTATTATCATTAGATTGGTTTGACGTTTTGGCTAGAATTTTTGGAAGAAAATGTTTGAACTCGTAAAGGGGTTGCACTCTGCATGAGTGAAATGAAAGATTATTGATAAAAACAGAAATATATTAAATGTTGAAGTAATACTCATGAAAACTCAAAACCACCCTTTTAAACAAATAAGCAATTCACATTCAAATAGAAATATATGTCTAGACACATAGAACTTCCATTTATTATTTGAAGTTATTAAGGTGATGAAACTGTGAATCAAGAATGCATCCCTAATATTTGATTGGGCACATGACAATTTTCTGTCCTGCTTTGTTTGGTTAAAATAAATAAGAAAAAGAAAAAGAAAATGGAACAACTTCAATAACAACAATAAAAATGGATGATGATGGAATGGATTGATGTTTTTTGATATGATACATATCTTTTCAAACACTTTAAATGTTTTAAGATTATTTTGCTTCTCCCCTTCAAAAACCTCCTCTTTAAAAAGATAAATCAGATGTAATTAAAAATATAATTTACAAATCCATAATTTAACATTTGTTATAATTTAGGCAAAGACAATGGTAAATTTGACCTTTGCTCTAACTATAATGAAAGGATATGCTAAGCATATGAATGGCATAAACACAATTACAGGAAGCATACTAGAACTGTCTAAGGGAATTGTTTATTAAAATTTTTCAAGACCTTTAATTGCTAGGTTAATTAGGAATCATTTTTAATATTCATTAAAGTAGTTCCCCATGGATACCAATCAAACAGCATGGTATTAACTAGAGTTCATTGCTTGTAACTTAAAGTAAGGAAACTATACTTTACATGTAGTTCATAATTCACTTTGTTCTTCACCATTTACCAGCAACATTGACTTATAGAGACTCATGCTGAAATTGTTGTCTACCCTTGATAAAAAAAAAAGAAAGAAAAGAAACAAACAAAAAAACTTTTTTTCTACTTTTTTTTCAGTTTATGATTTCTCTTCTGGAAAGGAGGAAGAGGAAGAAGAAGAAGAAGAAGAAGAAGAAGAAGAAGAAGAAGAAGAAGAAGAAGAAGAAGAAGAAGAAGAAGAAGAAGAAGGAGGAGGAGGAGGAGGAGGAGGAGGAGGAGGAGGAGGAGGAGGAGGAGGAGGAGGAGGAGGAGGAGGAGGAGGAGGAGGAGGAGGAGGAGGAAGAGGAGGAGGAGGAGGAAAAATGGGAGGAAGGAGGAGGAGGAGGGGAAAGGGGGAAGAGGAGAGGGAGGAGGAGAGAGGAATGGGGGAGGAGGAGGGGGAAAATGGAGGAGAGGAGTAGGAAGAGAGGGAGGAAGAAGAGGAGAGGAGAGAAGGAGAGGGGGAGGGGGAGGAGGAAGAGGTGGAGAAGCAAGGGGGAGAAGGAGGGAAGAGGAGGAAGGGGAGAAGGAGGAGGGGAAGAGGAAGAAGTGGAAGAGAGGAGGAGGAAGAGAAGGAAGAGAGGAGGGGGAAGAGGAGGAAGCGAGCCTCGGAGTAAGAGGAGAAAATAATACTATATTAATGTTAAGCTTCTAGCTAATTAAAATTCATTTTTTAGGAATTTTGAATTATATTATTCAACTGATCATGTGTATATTATTATTTTTCAATAAAAATAGAAACCAGTGAATACAGAATTCTAAATCAGCACCCTGCTTCATAATACACATCTTATAGTATTTTCCCTACAAGTTCAGGTCTTCATTTTCTGTTCCCAAATCCTTCATTCTTTATTACTCTTATCCATGTGTTCTTGGTTCCTTATTGGAATCATATTAATTAGGCTTAAGGTTATTGGGTTTAAAATTGCAGGAATTTATGAATTTGTGGGGAATTATACTAAACTAACAAAAGCAGTCAAAGAATAGGAAAGGACAGAGAAAAAATGTTTAAGTGTTTTCTTACTCTAAAGTTGTAAAATGAATTTCTATCTGTGATTAATAAGCTTTATCCAAAAAGCAATTATAAAAGAAGTGTTCTATTTTTTTTTTCACATTGAGAAGATTTTTGGAATATATATAACTTTTCAAAATGACTATGTTCAAGGAGAAATGGTTCTTTGAATGTACAAATTCTGACATTTTATTTGAAAACAAAAAATGTAATAAATCCAGCTTATTACTATGGTTCTCTTTGGTGCCGACAAACATTGTTAGGTCTTCCCTATCTAAAAACAAAAACAAAATTAAATGAAACAATAACCAATACCAATGAAACTACAACTCTTCAATCTGCCACACCCCATCTTTTTTCCATTTCATCTATAAAACAAAAGTTCTCAAATTTTAAATTCAGAATGCATTTGCTCTGTAATGAATTGTGCATCCCCAATGAGTTTTTATTTATGTAAATTATATCTATTGATGCTTACTATGTTATGGATTAATATGCCATAATAATATTATGAAAAAGAATTTTGATAGCAAAGTCCCTCTAGTTTTCATATAATGGCTTCATCTGTTGTTAGCCAGGGCTATTCTATTAGATGTAATTACTATTGTTTCAAACCATCTATGTGATGACTACATGTCCTATCCATAGCCACAAACCTTTACATTTTTCAAAACTGAGAAAGTCATCAATTCACTTTTAACTCACTGAGATTATGAAAATATAAAGCACAAAATATCATGGGGTAGCTGTAAGTTTATGGATAAAATGTGGAAGCTGTATTGTTGCTGTAAAGAAAAGAATAAAGAGAGTGGATCATTTTCTCTATATATCAACTACGTTGCTGCTTAGAATTCAATTAAAGTGATTATGATTAAAAATAAAAAAAGATTGTTACTGGTTTATCACTTTGCAAGCTGGAATGGATTGGTTTAGCAAGAAGGTGTTGAGAATAAGATAGGAGTTAAGAGAAAAGTAACTTTGTATGGGGTAGATTTTTTTTTTTTTTTTAGAAAAGACTGCAATAATCAGAATTGGAGAAAATGAGACAGGGAATAGAGAACAGAATAAGTAAAGACATGGGAAAGAAAATATGTGTTAGACTTATGTCAAATTATGTATTTTGGATAGGACATGGACTATTTGGGAAGCTTTGGTATGAGTAATTCTGAGAAAGTCCTGCTAATTCTGGTGAATGTCAGGAGTTTGAATTTTATTTAACAAGAAAACCATATAAACAAAAACTCTTTGTTTCAAAAGAAAATTAACCAAAAGTTAATTCTCCAGACTTACTTTTCACTACTTAAAAATTAATAGAGGAGGGGAAGATTCTTGGAAGATGGAAAGGTAGATCAGTAAATTTCAAGCTCTCCAGATTTTCCCTACAAACAGAACAAATTTGAACATTAGAGCAAACATAGACTGGTGGGGGAAAAAAAAAAAAAAAAAAAAAAGACTTGGGGCAGAATACGGATTCTCTTGATACAAGTAAAAAAGATCTAAAGAAAGATACCAGGAGAGAGACTAATCAGTGTGAAGTGAAAATATCTTCAAAATGACTCCACAGAAACCACTGCCAGTGGAGCCTTGGAACTGATTAAGTTTGACTGGATCCTCAGAAGAAACCACCAAAACTTTTACCTCTCAGACATGTATGGAGTTGAGGTCTGCATCTAGAAAGAGATAGCGAACCTCTGCCGATTAGGAACATCAGAACCGAGACTGGGCACAGATTGAGGGCAGGCAGCCAGAGCAAGACACGCAGCTCACACAGCTCAGACCAGAGGGGGAGGGGTAAGATCTCTGCCATTTCTGCAAAAAGACTTTTACCCCAGTGTGGATACTCCATCTTGGCAGCAAGCCAGGAGCAGCAGAGAGGGTGTAAACACCGGAGGTGAGGATTAAAACCCCAGAGGTGAGGATTAAAACCCCAGAAAGCTAGCATCTCTCAGAATCCAGCCACCCCCAACCCTCACCTGGAGTGACTCAGCACATTCTCACAGCCTCAGAGCCTCAGAGCATAGACACAGCACAGCCATCTCTGTTCTGTTAGTGGCTCTATGCTGCCCTAACCCAGTCTGTAGAGGAAGCCCATTAACACCATCCAGTCCCATCCCCCCAAAAACAGACCTATTGTTTCTCTTGTCAATTTGTTTTCTGCCATTCCGCTCTTGACAAAATGAACAAAAAATTCAAAAGGGCTCTAACCATCGACAGCTTCTGTATGGAGAGAGAGCAGACTGCAAATACTGAGGAGACTAAAAACAGACTGTCCCCAGAGGAATCCGCTAAGGGGGATATGATCTGCTCCTCAATACAAAAGAATATCAGAGAGGAAATCAAAAAGGCTCTCACAAGAGAGCTAAAAGAAAAATGGGAAGCTTGGCAAGAGAGCCTGGAGAAGTCATTCCACGCATTTAAAGACAGAGTGGATAAAGAAAACAAATCATTGAGAAACAAAATTAGTGAATTAGAAAAGGCAAACAACTCCAAGGAAAACAGGATTAGTGAGCTGGATAAAGAAATCAGCTCTCTAAAAAATAAAATGGATAAAATGGAAAAAAAATTCCATAGAAGATAAAAACTCAATTGGACAATCACAAAAAGATATAAAAAAAAAGTGAGTGAAGAAAATACATCATTGAAAATTAGACTCGAACAAGTAGAAATGAAGGACTCCAGGAGAAACCAAGAGGTAGTCAAGCAAAACCAGAGAAATGAAACAATTGAAAAGAATGTCAAGTACCTTATTAGAAAGACAACAGACCTGGAAAACAGATCCAGGAGAGACAATTTGAGAATAATCGGACTCCCTGAAAAATGTGAGGAAAAAAAGAGCTTGGACACTATTTTCGAGGAAATTATCAAAGAGAACTGCCCAGACGTTTTGGAAACAGAGGGTAAAATAGACATTGAAAAAATTGATTGATCACCTACTGAAAGGGACCCTAAAATCAAAATGCCAAGAAATATAGTGGCCAAGTTCAAGAACCATCAGGCAAAGGAAAAGATATTGGAAGCTGCTAGAAAAAAGCAATTCAGATATGGAGGATCCACAATAAGGATAACCCAGGATCTAGCAGCATCCACATTAAAAGAACGAAGGGCCTGGAACATGATATTCCAAAAAACTAAGGAACTTGATATGCAGCCAAGAATAACGTACCCAGCAAGAATGAACATCATTTTCCAGGGAAGAAGATGGACATTTAACGAAATAAATGAATTCCATCTATTTTTGATGAAAAAACCAGACCTACATAAAAGGATTGATCTAAAAAATACAGAACTCAAGAGATTTCTAAAAAGGTAAAAAGAAATCTTGAGAACTATACTTCTGCCATTAAAAATATGTAAAGAACATATGTATAATTTGTCCTAGAAACTAGAGGTGGAAAGGAAATTATATCATAAAAAAAGGTAAAGTGATGGTACTACATCTCATGAAGAGGCAAAGGTAACCTATTTTATCTCAGAGAAAGAAAGGAGGGAGATAAACATAGTGTGTATCAATAGACAGTTTGATTTATGGTGAAACTTCTTCCACTTCATTGAAAAGTGAGAGGGAAGGAGTAAGCTAAGGGGAAGGGAATACAGAAAATGTGAAGAAAAGGGGTAAAATAAGGGGAGGAACTTTAAGGTGGGGGAGGAATACTAAAAAGGGAGGGCTGTGAAAAGCAAGTGGTGTTCACAAGTTTAATACTGGGTAGGGTGGTAAGAGGGAAGGAAATAGAAAAAGCATAAGCAGGGGTTAACAGGATAGCAAGCAATATGGAATTACTCATTTTAACCATAAATGTGAATGGGGCAAACTGCCTCATAAAGAGGAAGCAGTTACCAGACTGGATTAAAAGTCAGAATCCTACTATATGTTGTTTACAGGAAACACACCTGAAACAGGGTGAGACATTCAAACTAAAAGTAAAAGGGTGGAGCAGAATCTATTATGCTTCAGGCAAAACCAAAAAAGCAGGAGTAGCCATCCTCATCTCAGATCAAGCAAAAACAAAAATTGATCTAATTAAAAGAGATAAGGAAGGGCATTATATCCTGCTAAAGAGTAGCATCAATAATGAAGCAGTATCAATATTAAACATATATGTACCAAGAGGTGCAGCATCTAAATTCTTAAAAGAAATTAAGAGAGCTGCAAGAAGAAATAGACAGCAAAACTATAATAGTGGGAGATCTCAACCTGGCACTCTCAGAATTAGATAAATCAAACCACAAAATAAATAAGAAAGAAGTCAAAGAGGTAAATAGAATACTAGAAAAGTTTGATATGATAGATCTTTTGGGAAATCTAAATGGAGGCAGAAAGGAGTATACTTTCTTCTCAGCAGTTCATGGAACCTACACAAAAATTGATCATATACTAGGGCATAAAAACCTAAAAATCAAATGCAGTAAGGCAGAAATATTAAATGCATCCTTTTCAGACCACAATGCAATCAAAATTATATTTAACAAAAAACCAGGGGAAGATACACCAAAAAATAATTGGAAACTAAATAATCTTATACTAAAGAATGATTAGGTAAAACAGCAAATCATAGACATAATTAATAACTTCACCCAAGAAAATGACAATAATGAGACATCATACCAAAATGTGTGAGAGCCAAAGCAGTAATAAGGGGAAGTTTTATATCTCTAGAGGCCTATTTGCATAAAATAGAGAGAGGGACAACGAATTGGGCTTACAACTCAAATTGCTAGAAAAGGAACAAATTAAAAACCCCCAGACAAACACAAAACTTGAAATTCAAAAAATAAAAGGTGAGATTAATAAAATTGAAAGAAAAAAAAAACTATTGAATTAATTAATAAAACTAAGAGTTGGTTCTATTAAAAAAAAAAAAACAAAAAAATAGACAAACCCTTAGTAAACCTGATTAAAAAAAGGAAAGAGAAAAAGCAAATTGTTAGTCTTGTAAATGAAAAAGGAGAACTCACCACTAAATAAGAGGAAATTAGAACAATAGTTAGGAGCTACTTTGCTCAACTTTATGCCAGTCAATTCGATAACTTAAATGAAATGGAAGAATACCTTCAAAAATATAACTTGCCCAGATTAACAGAGGAAGAAGTAAATAGTCTAAATAGTCCTATCTCAGAAAAAGAAATAGAAGAAGATATTAACCAACTCCCTAAGAAAAAATCCCCAGGACCAGATGGATTTACATGTGAATTCTACCAAACATTTAAAGAACCAATAACTCCAATGCTATATAAACTATTTGAAAAAAATAGGGATTGAAGGAGTCCTACCAAATTCCTTTTATGACACAGACATAATACTGATACCTAAATCAGGTAGATCAAAAACTGAGAAAGACATCTATAGGCCAATCTCCTTAATGAATATTAATGCTAAAATCTTAAATAAGATATTACCAAAAAGACTTCAGAAAATCATCCCCAAGATAATACACTATGACCAAGTGGGATTTATACCAGGAATGTAGGGCTGGTTTAATATTAGGAAAACTATTAGTATAATTGACCATATTAATAATCAAATTAATAAAAACCATATGATCATCTCAATAGATGCAGAAAAAGCATTTGATAAAATCCAACATTCATTCCTACTACTCTTGAGAGTAAAGGAATAAATGGACTATTCCTTAAAATAATAACGAGCATGTATTTAAAACCTTCAGTAAACATCATATGTAATGGTGATAAACTAGAACCTTTCCCTGTAAGATCAGGAGTGAAACAAGGTTGCCCACTATCACCATTACTATTCAATATAGTACTAGCAACTCTAGCCTCGGCAATAAGAGGCGAGAAAGACATTCAAGGAATTAGAGTAGGAAAAGAAGAAATCAAATTATCACTCTTTGCAGATGACATGATGGTATACTTAGAGAACCCCAAAGACTCTGCTAAAAAGCTCTTAGAAATAATTCAGAATTTTAGGAAAGTTTCAGGATACAAAATAAATCCACATAAATCCTCAGCATTTTTATACATTACCAACACAATCCAATAGCAAGAGATACAAATAAAAATTCCATTCAAAATAACGGTCCATAGCATAAAATATTTGGGAATAATCTACCAAAGGAGAGTCAGGAACTATATGAAAAAAAGTACAAAACACTTGCCAGAAAAATAAAGTCAGATTTAAATAATTGGAAAGACATTCAGTGCTCTTGGGCACTAATGTATTTATTTAGTGCTATACCAATCAGACTTCCAAGAAACTATTTTAATAACCTAGAAAAAATAACAACAGAATTCATATGGAATAACAAAAGGTCGAGAATTTCAAGGGAAGTAATGAGAAAAAAATTAAATGAAGGTGGTCTAGCTGTACCTGATTTAAAGCTATATTATAAAGCAACAGTCACCAAAACCATTTGGTATTGGCTAAGAAATCCACTAGTTTATCAGTGGCATAGGTTAGGTTCACAGGCCAAGATAGGGAATAAAAATAGCAATATAGTGTTTGATAAACCCAAAGATCCCAAATCTTGGGATAAGAATTTATTATTTGATAAAAACTGCTGGGAAAACTGGAAATTAGTATGGCAGAAACTAGGCATAGACCCACATTTAACACCACATACTATGATAAGATCAAAATGGGTCCAAGATTTAGGCATAAAGAACGAAATCATAAATAAATAGGAGGAACATGGAATGGTTTACCTCTTGGACTTGTGGAGGAGGAAGGAGTTTGTGTCCAAGGGACACATTATTGATCACAAAATAGAAAATTTTGATTATGCCAAATTAAAATGTTTCTGCACAAACAGAACTAATGCAACCAAGATTAGAAGGGAAGTAACAAATTGGGAAAACACTTTTACAGGTAAAGATTCTGATAAAGGCCTCATATCCAAAATATACAGAGAATTGACTTTAATTTATAAGAAATCAAGCCATTCTCCAATTGATAAATGGTCAAAGGATATGAACAGACAATTTTCAGATGATGAAATTAATACTATTTCCACTCATATGAAAGAGTGTTCCAAATCACTATTGAACAGAGAAATGCAAATTAAGACAACTCTGAGGTATCATTACACACCTGTCAGATTGGCTAAGAATACAGGAACTAATAACGATGGAAGTTGGAGGGGCTGTGGGAAAACTGGGACACTGATGCATTGTTGGTGGAGTTGTGAAAGAATCTAACCATTCTGGAGAGCAATCTGGAATTATGCCCAAAAATAATCAAACTGGGCATACCCTTTGATCCAGCAGTGCTACTACTGGGCTTATATCCCAAGGAAATACTAAAGAAGGGAAAGGGACCTGTATGTGCCAAAATGTTTGTGGCAGACCTTTTTGTAGTGGCTAGAAATTGGAAAATGAATGGGTGTCCATCAATTGGAGAATGGTTGGGTAAATTATTGTATATGAAGGTTATGGAATATTATTGCTGTATAAGAAATGACCAGCAGGAGGAATATAGAGAGGCTTGGAGAGACTTACATCAACTAATGCTGAGTGAAAGGAGTAGATCCAGGGGATCATTATACACAATGATACTGTATGAGGATGTATTCTGATGGAAGTGGATATCTTCAACACAGAGAAGAGCTAATCCAATTCCAATTGATCAATGATGGACAGAATCAGCTACACCCACTGGGAAATGAGTGTAAACTGAGAGCATTGTTTTTTTTTGTTTTGTTTTGTTTGTTTTGTTTTTTGTTGTTGTTGTTTGTTTGTTTTGTTTTGTTTTGTTTTGTTTCTCTTCCCAGATTATTTTTACTTTGCGAATAGAATTCTTCCTTTGCAACAATAACAACAACAAAATTTGGTTCTGCACATATATATTGTACCTAGGATATACTATAATATATTTAATATGTATGGGAATGCCTGCCATCTAGGGGAGGGGGTGGAGGGAAGGAGGGGAAAAACTTAGAACAGAAGGGAGTACAAGGGATAATCTTGTAAAAAAAAAAAATTACCTATGCATATGTACTGTCAAAGAAAATGTTATAATTATAAAAATTAATTTAAAAATAGTTAAAAATAAATAAAAAAAAGAAATGCCTCAAAAACAAAAAAAAAAAAAGAAAAGAAAAAAAAAGGAACATCAGAACCATCTGTGCTGTAGAGACAAGAAATGGGTGAAAAGGTATCAGAACTGCAGAATAGACACTTGCAGGAGGGTAGAGCTTTTGGTTTGGGTTTCTAGATCAGAGGGGAGAGATGAAGCAAAATTGAGGCATCATCCTCTGCCCCACAATTAGAGGTGCTTACAATAATACTTTTTCAAATTGAAAAAACAAAAACAAAAAAAAAGAGCAAAGCAGAAAAAATACAACCATAGAAACTTATTATGGGGATAGAGAAGACTGGGGTTCTCTTCCGTGAAGAAGAGTGAAGTAAATAAAAATGCATCTTCTACCCCAGAGAAAGTGTGTATAAGAATTCAAAAACAATTTAAAAATCAAATGAAAAAGACTGAGTAAAAACTAAAATAAATAAACAAAGGATGAATGAAGGAATAAGGAATCTAAGAAAAACAAGACAATTTTGAGAAAAAAAAATTACCAACTAGAAAAAGATATGAAATCTTAAAGACAAAAACAATTCTTCGAAAATAATAATTGGCCAGGGGAAGACAGTAAACCTAAAAGATACAAATAAATAACAAAATAAAATATAAAGAATGAAAGCAAAAATGGAACAGAATGTGAAACATGATTAAAACAACATATCTGGAGACCAAATCAAGAACATTAAATTTAAGATTAATTGGATTACCTGAAAATTGTGCCTGAAAAAAAATAGAAATGACACAATAATGCAAGAAATAATTCAATAACATGAGGGAAAGTGGAAAATGAAAAAAAAATCATGAATGATCACCTAAAGACGTTATCTATGGAAAAAACAAAGGAAAATCATTGCCATATTTTAAAATCCCCAGGGCAAAGAAAAATTTTTACAAGAAACAAGGAAAAAAACAATTCAAACATTATGTCACTACAATTAGAATTGTACAGGACTGAGCAGCAGCCACAGCAAAGTTCCATAAAGTTCTGGAATCATATATTCTGGCAATCCAATGAATTATGTATGGCCAAAAATATATTCAGCAAAGTTATTTATAAATTGAATGAAAAAATGAACATTCCACAAACTTGCAGATTTTCAGGACTTTATCTCAACCAAATAGAATCTAATAGAAAACTTAATATATGTTAAGAGCCAATATCAAAGATTAATTTTAAGATAGTTAACATAAACAAATTGTTTACATTTTTTTCAGGAAAATGTATACAATATATTTAAGATTAACATCAGTAATTGAATATCTCAAAAAAATTGATACTGAGCTGAATATGATTTGATTCTAAAAAAAGCAAAACTTTCTAGGAAAAGGTAAAAATAACTAATTGTATTTTATAAATGAGATGCAGAGGAATAATAGATACAGAAGCATTAGAAAGGGAAAGAGGGATTGTACTGAAATTTGAAAAACCACTCAAATTGGGAATGGTTAAAAAGGCAACATTATGTACATCACATAAAGGGTATAGTGTCCTCCAAAATCTATAAAGAAATAAGATATAAGCATGAGGGAAGGAGAAAGCAAAGGTTGAAGGAGAAAGTCTTGAGTGGAGTGAGGCAAGGCAAATTAAGGAGCAGAATTAAAGTAGGAGAAGTAGCAGAAACAGGAAAAAAGAAACATACATAAACATTACAATAAGGATTAGGATTAGAATGATCAGTATGTGATCTCATAGACAAAGTCAAACATGTCTGGGTATACATAAGAATGCATTTATGTGAAATCATAAATAAATTGGAGGAACATCGGATAGTTTACCTCTCAGAATTGTGGAAGAGGAAGGAATTTGTTTCCAAAGGAGAACTAGAGACCATTATTGCTCACAAAATGGAAAAAAAAAAATTGATTACACCAAATTAAAAAGTTTCTGCACAAACAAAACTAATGCAAACAAGATTAGAAGGGAAGTAACAAATTGGGAAAACATTTTTACAGGTAAAGGTTCTGATAAAGGCCTCATCTCCAAAATATACAGAGAATTGACTTTAATTTATAAGAAATCAAGCCATTCTCCAATTGATAAATGGTCAAAGGATATGAACAGACAATTTTCAGATGATGAAATTAAAACTATTTCCACTCATATGAAAGAGTGTTCCAAATCACTATTGAACAGAGAAATGCAAATTAAGACAACTCTGAGGTATCATTACACACCTGTCAGATTGGCTAAGATGACAGGAACAAATAACGATGAATGTTGGAGGGGCTGTGGGAAAACTGGGACAGTGATGCATTGTTGGTGGATTTGTGAAAGAATCCAACCAATCTGGAGAGTAATCTGGAATTATGCCCAAAAAGTTATGAAAATGTGCAAAACCTTTTGTTCCAACTTTTCCCCTCCTTCCCCCCATCCTCTCCCCGAGATGGCAAGTTGATCAATACATGTTAAATATGTTAAAGTATATGTTTGATTCTTGTTATATTATTATGTCATTCATTTTCCTTTATTCAAATCTAATTATTAGTGTATTATTTTCTTCAGTTAACATTTTATCTAATTTTTTAATAACTCCCTTACAAAGTAAAATAGTGGATGACTTATAGTGGTATTATGGGTGATCATCTCTTTAAAATATTGAATATCATATACTTTATTAGGAACTCCTTTTGCTGGCCTCCTTTGACCTTCTTTCAAAGCAACAGCAGATTAATCGTCTGAACTAATTTTGGAGTGACAGAAGCCACAAATATATGGAGTACAGCACATTTCCAGAAGAAGCTATCTTGGAAGAATGTCAGAACAGGTCTATTTCAATCAGGCAAAATGACAGTCTACTGAGATCAGACAACATTGTGGGAACCCTGGAGCAAGGAGTTGGAGTAGGAGACAGAGAATTTCTGTTTCCTCACATGAGGGAATCTTCTGTGATGCTTTAAGGCTACTTGATCCTATCATTATTGATTACAAAATAGAAGATTTTGATTACATCAAATTAAAAAGCTTTTGTACAAACAAAACTAATGCAAACAAGATTAAAAGGGAAGTAGCAAATTGGGAAAATATTTTTACAGTTAAAGGTTCTGATAAAGACTTCATTTCCAAAATATATAGAGAACTGACCCTAATTTATAATAAATCAAACCATTCTCCAGTTGATAAATGGTCAAAGGATATGAACAGACAATTTTCAGATGAATAAATTGAAAGTATATCCATTCATATGGAAGTGTTCCAAATCACTACTGATCAGAGAAATGCAAATTAAGACAACTCTGAGATACCACTACACACCTGTCAGATTGGCTAAGATAACAGGAACAAATAACGATGACTGTTGGAGGGGATGTGGGAAAACTGGGACACTAATACATTGTTGGTGGAGTTGTGAAAGAATCCAGCCATTCTGGAGAACAATTTGGAACTATGCCCAAAAAGTTATCAAACTGTGCATACTCTTTGACCCAGCAGTGCTACTACTAATCTTATATCCCAAATAAATACTAAAGTTGAGAAAGGGAACTGTATGTGCCAAATGTTTGTGGCAGCTCTTTTTGTAATGGCTAGAAACTGGAAAATGAATGGATGTCCATCAATTAGAAAATGGTTGGGTAAATTATGGTATATGAATGTTATGGAATATTATTGCTCTGTAAGAAATGACCAGCAGGATGAATACAGAGTTGCTTGGAGAGACTTACATGAACAGATGCTGAGTGAAATGAACAGAATCAGAAGATCATTGTACACTTCAACAACAATACTGTATGAAGATATATTCTGATGGAAGTGCATATCTTCAACATAAAGAATATCCAACTCACTTCCAGTTGATAAATGATGGACAGAAACAACTACACCCAGAAAAGGAACATTGAGAATTGAATATAAACTGTTAGCACCACTGTCTTTCTACCCAGGTTACTTTGGAATTCAATTCTTAACGTGAAACAAGAAAATTGGATTTACACACATATATTGTATCTAGATTATACTGTAACACATTTAATATGTATGAGATTGCCTTTCATCCAGGGGAGGGAGTAGAGAAAGGGAGGGGAAAATTTGGAAAAATGAATACAAGGGATAATGTTATTAAAAAAAAAAAATTACTCATGTAAATGTGCTGTCAAAAAATTTTTATAATTATGAAATTAATTTTAAAAATTACATTTTTGCCCTTGGGAATTGAAACACCTAAGTTACAGTGCTAACTTTGTCAGTATTTGATTTTGTGTAAAGCAGTCCCAATATCTCTGTCTCATTTTATCCATTTATAGAAAAACAAGTTTGGAATGGAGGATTTTAAAGACTGCTTTAGATTTAAAAAAAAATAAAAAGGATAAAATAGGGGGGGAAGGCTACTTGATCCTGGTTGAAAGCAGGTAGTTAGTTGATTTGCTAAAAAAAAAAAAAAAAAAAAAAAAAAAAAAAAAAAAAAAAAAACACCCAAAAGCAAAGACAAAAGGCAAATTAAAAACCACTGAGCACAGACAAACTGGGACTTGGATGAAATTTCCCAGCATGAGAAATCATCAGCAGAACTGCCTCAGGGCAAATTAAATAAGCTGTCACCCCATTGCCTTAGGAGCAGAACTCAATGCTTTAAAATGAGCAAAAAAGCAAAAAGAACTCTCACGATAGATTGCTTATATGGAGAGCAAGAAGAATAGACCTCAAAACCTGTATTTCTTAGTAGCAAATTAATTCCAGATGAAGCCCCAAAGGAAGATATGAGCTGATTTCCATTTCACAAGGCTTTCTCAAAAGATTAAAAAAATATATTTTAAAAGAGGGTTAGAAGAAGAATGGGAAAAGGAAATGAGATCTTTGCAAAAGGGTTTAGAAAAGGAAAAATAGAAATTATTTGAAGAAAATTCCTTAAAAATAGATATGATATAATGGGAAAAGCATATAATGCCCTACCAAATAGATTTGGTGAAATGGAAAAAGCATATAACTCCTTACAAACTAGATATGAAAAAGAATCCAATTCTTTAAAAAACAGAATTTGTGAAATATAAGAAATAAAAGCAAGGAACAAAGCAAATGATTTATAAATTCAGTTGGCCAAATGAAAAAAGAGATTAAAAAAAGGTAACTGAAGAAAATAATACACTAGTAATTAGATTTGAATAAATGAAAATGAATGACATAAGAGATCAAGAATCAAACATATACTTTAACATATTTAACATTTATTGGTCAACTTGCCATCTGGGGGAGAGGGTGGGGGGAAGGAGGGGAAGAGTTGGAACAAAAGGTTTTGCAACTGTCAATGTTGAAAAATTATCCATGCGTATATCTTGTACATTAAAAGCTATTTAATAAAAATAATCAAACAAAACCAAAGAAAAGAAATTGTGGAAAAACTTCCTAGGAAAAACAACTGACCTGGAAAATAGATCTAGAAAAGAAAATCAAAAGATTATTGGACTTTGTGAAAGCAATGATATAAAAAAGAACCTAGATATTATCTTTCAGGAAATCATAAAGGAAAACTGCCCTGAGGTCCTAGAATCAGAAAGTTAGTCATTAAAAGAATCCAATGATCACTCCTCAAATTCTCACCCAATGAAATGAAAAGGAAGTCCCCAAGGAATATTGTGGCTAAATTTCAGAATTATCAGACCAAGGAAAAATATTGCAAGCAGCCAGAGAAAACAACTAAAAAAAAAAAAAAAAAAAAGAGGAGACATAATCAGGATTACCTGGGACCTAGTAGCTTCCACCTTAAAACATTAAAGGGACTGGAATCTGATAGTCTGAAAGGCAAAGTAACTTGGAATACAGCCAAAAATAAACTATCCAGCGAAATTTATCATTTTCTTTCAGGGAAGAAGATGCACATTCAATGATAGATAAATTTCATTTATTTCTGATGAAAACACCAGAGCTGAACAAAAAAAAAAAAAAAATGATTTTCAAATATATAACTCAAGAGGAGCAAATAAAGGAAAAAATGAAAGAACTCTTAAGAACTATATATCTGTTATGAGTATACTTAGTATGGGTATAATTTAATTTAATTGTGATAATATGAAAAATAAACAAGAGGTGGAAATGAGATTGTACTGGAAAAAGACAATGGAGGTAAAATGAGGGAAATTACATTTCATGAAGATGCGAAGAAGACATATCATAATTGAGGGGAAAAGGGAGGGGATGCACATTGTCTGAATCTTACTGTCATCAGATTTGGCTCAACGAGAGAATATCAGACATATTTGGTTTCACAGAGAAACTTGTCTCACCTTATAAGGAAGTGAGAGCTGAATGGCAAAATAAAAGGGGAAGGCTAATAGAAGAGGAAGAAGAAATAGTAGTGGAAAAGTTAAAAAAAAAGTGTAAGGACTGTAAAGTGGAAGGACTGTTTGAAGGAGGTGGGAGTCAGAAGCAAATTAATGGGGAAGGAGGAAGGGCAAAAGGTAAGAAAAACTCTAACTTGGTATAAATAAGAGGGAATGAAACACAGAATTAGTTATTTTAAATGTGAATGGGATGAACTTTCCCATAAAATAGAAGCAGATAGCAGAACGGATTAAAAATCAAATCCCATAGTATGTTATTTGCAAGAAACACATTTAAAGAAGCATGATACATACTGAATAAAGGTACATTTTTGAAGAAGAATCTATCATGCTTCAGGTAAAAAAAAAAAAAAAAAAAAAAAAAAAAGCAGGGGTAGCAATCCTAATCTCAGATTAGAGAAAAGGAAAAACTAGATCTAATAAAAAGAGATAAGGAAGAAAACTATATGTTGCTAAAGGGTACCATAGATAATGAAGCAATATTAACACTAACTATATATGAACCAAGTGGTATAGCCTCCAAATTTGTAGAAAAGAAGTTAAGAAATCAGAAAAAAAAAAAAAAATTGACAGCAAAACTATGCTAGTGGGGGAGATCTCAATTTTGTTCTCTCACTACTAGATAAATCAAACCACAAAACAAAGAAAGAAGCTAAGAAGCTAAACAGAGTTTTAGAAAAGTTAGGTATGATAGATATTTGGAGAAAATTGAATGGAGACAAAAAGGAGTTTACTTTTTTCTCAGTGTTCTTGGGACCTATACAAAAATGACCATGTATTATGGGACAAATGCTTGAAAATAAAATGCATAAAGGTAGAAACACTAAATACATTTTTTAGATCATAATGCAATAAAAATCACATGCAATAAAATGTCAGGTAAAAATATACCAAAAAATATTTGGAAATGAAATAATCTAATTCTAAAAAATGAACAGGTGAAACAACAAATAATAGACATAATAAATAATTTCATCAAATAGAATTGATAGGCATGCACCCACACTTAACACCACATCCTAAGATAATGTAACGTGCTCTCCTGGCAGTTACAATTACTAGTCTGTCCTAGACCCACCAGAGTACCTTTGACCACTGTCCTTTGCAGTGTGAACTCTACCCGGCTCGTCTCCTCTGAGGCCTTCAAAGGTCTCTGGCCACAATCTCTTGAATCTATAGCTTAATAACCAGTAGTGCACTCAAGAACAGCCATGTGTAATCTTAAAAGCCTTTATTATACCAACTCACATAATGCCCTAACTGATGCCCTGACTTATTGGTTCCCGACTGAACACTTGGTCAGAAGACCCACGTGTTCACTACCAAAACCCTTACCTCTTTTGGCTATCCATCTTGGCTTGGCCACCCAGGCTAGGGAGCCAGGGTGAAGAGCGCCAGGTTAAAGAGAGCAACTGCTGCCTGCAGTGGGCTTACATAGGGCCTGTGAGGTCACACACACAGCCAATCAGCGGGAGAGTCACGCATTACAAAGCTATCTCAAAATGGACAGGATCCCACCTACAAGGCAATCCTAATATCCATAGAAATTATTTCCGGGCCACTCAATCTCCCGATGCACTGTGGTGCCCATTTAAAGGGCTCTTACAGATAACAATGAGAAAACACACCAGAATTTGTGATATGCAGCCAAAGCAGTAATAAGGGGAAATTTTATATCTCTACATGCTTACTTGCATAAAATAGAGAAAGAAAAGATGAATGAATTGGGCTTGCAACTAAAAAAGCTAGGAAAAAGAAAAACAAAAGTCAAAACTCCCAATTAAATACCAATTTAAAATGAAAAGAAGAAAACTATTAAATTAATAAATAAAACTAAGAATTTATTTTATGTAAAAATCAACAAAATAGATAAACTTTTAGATAATTTGATTAGAAAAATAAAAGAATAAAATCAAATTGTCAGCATTAAAAATGAAAAGGGAGAAATTTTAACCAATGAAAAGGAAATTAGAGCATTAATTAGGAGTTACTTTGCCCAACTTTATCATTGGATTTCCTAACACAAGATGAGACTAATGGACAATTAATGGAATTATGGACATTTATAAATTCTCAATTCATGATTATTTGATCACGTGATTTGTTACATACTTCTGGCATGTACTATGGTACTATGTTACTATGTGCTTATGTAATTTATGTAATTATGTGTAGTACCTCCCATATTGATGGATTTATATTTCAAGGACATGACTCCCCTATGTTCTAAATAAAAAAAAAAAAGGGGGAGATGTTAGGATTACCAGATGAGAATTCAGGTTGTTTGGACAATTACAAGGTGAGAACTCAGGTTGACTTGACAGTTCTCTGGCTCACACCTTTGGTTCAGGCCTTTAAAGGGAGTTTACACCTTAGGAATTCTAAGAGGAGCAAGTTCATTGGTGGAAGTATTTCCCCACGCCCCAGTGAGTTCTCACTGCCTATTCTCTGGGAGGATAAAATAAGGGCAGCATTGGGTTTGAGAGAATCGACTCTGGGGTATAGTTTTGACGCCAGGCAGGCTGAAAGGAGACCAGTCTGATTTGAGGAAGGACAAGAGTTGGAGGAGATTCAGAGATCCCAAGAAACCTGCACACAGAGGAAAATATTTTACAGATCTCCTCCCAGAAAAGGATTATAATTGAGCAGACAGACCCTGACAATTCAAGAACATTACATTTATGCAATAAATTTGATAGCATAAGCGAAATGGATGACTCCCTTCAAAAACATAAGCTGCCCAGATTAACAGAGGAGGAAATAAATTGCTTAAATAATCCCATTTTAGAAAAAAGAAATAGAACAAGCTATTAATCAACAACCAAGAAAAAATCCCCAGGACCAGTTGGATTTACATGTGAATTCTACCTAACATTTAAAGAACAATTAACTCTAATATTATATAAATTATTTGGAAAAAATACCAAATTGCTTACCAAATTCCTTCTATGACACAGACATGGTACTGATACCTAAACTAGGTAGGTTGAAAACAGAGAAAGAAAATTATAGACCAATCTTACTAATGAATATTGATGCAAAGATCTTAAATAAAATATTAGCAAAGAGATTACACAAAGTTATTTCCAGGAGAATACACTATGACCAAGTAGAATTTATACCAGGAATGTGGGGATGGTTCAATATCAGGAAAATGATTAGTATAATTGACTATATCAATAAACAAACTAAAGAAAATCATATGATTTACATTTCTATGAATGATGGACAAAAGTCAACATATCATAGAACTTGAGAGCATAGGGTCATATGAGAACACAGAACCTTTAGATACATAAATAACATTAAAAAGGGAAGAGTTTAGAAGAAAAAAAATGAATTTAGTGTTGGATATTTTGTTGTTGACTTTAAGTGTTTAAGTTTTTAAAGTGTTCATTTTAAGATGCTTTTGGGAAATCTGGTCCACATAGATATTTTTTTCCTTTGGGGATCTGTGCATACCTCAGTAATACTATGTATTTTAAATCATGATAGAAGAGAACTTTCTAATATCCCTCATAACAAAATCCTGCCTATGAACTTTAATATAATACTCATTAGTAAGAACCAGAACACATAAAAATTAATTAAATTTCTCCAATATACAAAAAAGAACTATTGGAGGCAGGTGATGGCACAATGAATATTGTTGAAACTGGATTAAGAAATATCTGAGTTCAAATCTACTTTTAGACATTTACTGGTTTTGTGACTTGAAGCAAGTGAGTTAACTCTATTTGCCAATCATTGTCTTCAATGATAAAATGAAGAAAACATCACCTCCCTCTCAGCTTAGGGATGAGGATTAATGAGAGTATTTGCAAAATGTTATGCATTGTGTTTGTTATTGAATAATGTAATGTACAAATGAAAATTTCTATCTGTACCTTCATTTTCACTCTTTATAAAATGGAATCTTAATTTTCTTCCTAATTTGAGTATAGAATAGTAGTAAATCCTAAAAAGAAAAAAAAAAACATTATGTTTTTTTTAGATGAAATTCAAGTCAAAATAAGAACACAGTGATGTGTGTTCTTCACACAAATTCCCAGAATTTGATATTTAAAATGTATGATATCAGCATATTGGAGATGACAAAATTTCTTTAAAATCTAAGAAAATTTCCCCAATTGATAAATGATGAAAGGATATGAATATCCAATTTTTAGATGATAAAATTAAACTCTTCTACTGTTATATGAAAAAATGCTTTAGATCACTATTGCTTAGAAAATTAAAATTAAAACAACTCTGAATTAACACCTCACATGTTAAGTTCTTACTAAGTGCTAAGTCAGTACTTAACAATTCTCTAGTTCATATCTTTGGTCCCCACCTTTGAGGGGAGTTTATACCTTTGGACTTCTGAGATGGAGTTTACATGTTTAAAGGAGTATGCCCCTTTAAAAGGAGCAAATTCATTGGTTGAAGTATTTTTTCCCACAAGCCCCTGAGTTCTCACATTCCGATTCTCTGCTAAGATAAAAGAGGCAACATTGAACCCGGAGAAGAGTCTGGCTGGGAGATTGAGTTGATATAGCACTCTGGAAGGATAACTTAGAGACTACCGGACCTTCACACTCACACTCCTGAGATTGGCTAAGAGGACAGGAAAAATTAATGATAAATGTTGGAGGGGATGTTGGAAAACTGGGACACTAATGCATTGTTGGTAGAATTGTGAAATGATCCAACTATTCTGGAGAGCAATTGGGAACTGTATGCTTAAGGCTATAAAACTGCATATCCTTTGATCCATTACTGGGTCTCTAACCCAAGAAAATCTTAAAAGAGGGAAAAGAGGGGGCAGAGCCAAGATGGCAGAGAAGATACACGTGATTTTGTGAGCTCCCTTCTTCCCTCATTACCAATTAGTTAAATCAGCCTCAAAAATAATGCTGGACTGATAGAAAACACAAGGTCTAGAACTGTGATTTACCAGCTGAAGAGAATCTGTAGTTTCAATAGAAAAGGTCGGTTCCCAGGGGAGGAAGAAAAAAGGCCAGCACAGACAAGGTGAGGTGCTAGCACATTGCACAGATCGGGCTGGGGAGAACACTGGGATCAGAGAAGCCATTGAAATAGAGGAATCTGGCAAAGGCTGTTAGCTCTTCTCTGGTTATAAAACAGCAGCTCAGAAGAGAAATGAAGCCACTTTAAAATATAAAGCCAAATACAAGAACGACCCCAATCCGGAAGTGACTTAACAGATCTCTGCAGGGTGGTGCGGCCAACTTCTGCTGTCTGGGGCTTCACCTGGGGATAGTTAAGAGATTTAAAATTGGGGACACAGCCAAAGGCAACATTTAATTCACATAGTGCCTGGCTTGGCTGGAGGCTGTGGAACTCAGCCAGGGAAGTCCCAGAGAAGCGGAACCTTTGAAATAGGGACCGAGGTTTCAGGGCAGACACTTCCAGTTTGAGTGCAGGGGCTTTTCACTTCAGCTGCTGATATCCACACCCCAAAGGACTCATTGGCTGGGCTTTGTGTCACCTTTACTGTTCAGTATTAAACTTCAGGGAAGTCGCTAGGACACACAGCGCCCTCAAAACACAGCCATACTAATCACATCTGAGGCACTTCCAGGGAGGGGGAGGGGAACTCTCTCCCAGAGCTCAATCTTAGCTCAGGCACAGGAACCGCTGCATCCATCTGATATTGGAGGAAGCTGGTAAATAAATAAATAAATAAACTTCTTACTGCAGGGACAGACCCCAAACGATTTTTAACCATGAGTAAAAAGCCAAGAAGAACCATTTATTCTTTCTACACAGAGAAAGAGCGGGTATCCAAACCCACGGAAGTTAATAGCAGAGAGTCAGCAGATAGCAGCCTAAAGGGGAATGATACCTGCCCCCCCCCCATCACATAACTCTCTCCTAGAGTTAAGAGAGTTTGAAGAAAAATGGGGAAAGGAAAGAGAAGCTATGATAGAGAATAACAACGTTCTGAAATCTGAGTTGGAAAACATAAAGAATTCACAGGAGATTCAGGGAAACAAAATTTGTGAATTAGAAAAGGTTAAAAAATCACAGGAAAGTAGGATTTCTGAATTGGAAAAGATGAAAAAATCTCAAGAAAGTGGAATTTCTGAATTGGAAAAGATAAAAAAATCTCAAGAAAATAGGATTTCTGAATTGGAAAAAGAAAATAATTCTCTAAAAAAATTAGGGAAATGGAAAAAAATCAATAGAGCAAAATAATTCACTTAAAAACTCAATTGGGCATATACAAAAAGAACTAAAAATGTGAATGAAGAAAATAACTCATTAAAAATCAGGATGAAGCAAATAGAAATGAATGATTCATTGAGAACCCAAGAATCAGTAAAACAAAACAAAACAAAAAAAAAAAAAATGAAAAGCTGGAGAATAACATCAAATACTTACTGGGAAAATATATAGAAGTGGAAAAAAGATCTAGGAGAGATAATCTGAGGATCATTGGACTTCCCAAAAACTATGACCAAAAAAAGAGCCTAGATTCTATTTTACAGGAAATCATTAAAGAGAACTGTCCAGAGATAATAGAAATAGAAGGGAAAATAGGCGTGGAAAGAATTCATCAAATTCCTTCTGAAAAAGACCCTAAAAAAAGAACACCCTGGAATATTGTGGCTAAGCTGCAGAATTACCACACAAAGGAAAGAATATTGCAAGCAGCTAGAAAAAAGCAATTCAAATATCAAGAGGCTACAATAAGGGTCACTCAAGATCTGGCTGCCTCCACATTAAAAGATTGAAGGGCATAGAACCTGATATTCCAAAAGGCAAAAGATCAAGGATTGCAACGAAGAATAAACTACCCAGCTAAGTTTAGCATTTTTTTCGATGGAAGAAGATGATCATTCAATGAAACTGAGGAATTCCATTTGTTTCTAAGAAAAAAACCAGACTTAAACAAAAAATTTGAACTACATCCACAACACTGAAGAGAAACAGAAAAAGGTAAACAGAACTCTTGAGAACTGTATCTCTGTTGTGGATATATAGAAAGTCCACATGGATGATTTGATTTTACTGATATAAAAAAGGGGGGGGGGGAGTAGTAAAACGAAGGGGGTAGTATCAGAAAAAAGGAAAGGAGTGATAAAAAGAGGGAAACTACATCCCAGGAAGAGGCATAGAACATATACTATATCTGAGGGAATTTAGAGAGGGGGAGAAACATTGTGTGAATCTTACTCTCATCAGAAGAGGCTCAAAGAGTAAATAATTGACAGATTTGTTTTTCAGAGAATTCTATCTCACCTCAATAAAAGGGGGAAGAGGAAAATGGAAAAGGAAAAGGAGAATAAGGGAAGGGACTTGGAGGGAGGGGGGAGGGATACTAAAAAAAGGGAGGGCTGTGCATCAAAAGTGGCGTGTATAAAATTACATATCGGAGAAGGGGTTCAGGGGGATCAAGGGAAAAAAGTATAATCTGGGGATAATATGATGGCAGGAAATACAGAATTAGTAATTTTAACTGTAAATGTGAATGGGATGAACGCTCCCATCAAATGGAGACAGATAGTAGACTGGATCAAAAGTCAGAACCCTACAATATGTTGTTTACAAGAAACACACTTAAAGCAGGGAGATACATACAGAGTAAAGGTAAAAGGTTGGAGCAGAATCTATTATGCTTCAGGTAAAGCCAAAAAAGCAGGGGAAGCCACCCTTATCTCAGATACAAGTAAAAGCAGAAGTTGATCTAATTAAAAGAGATAAGGAAGGAAACTATATCCTGCTAGAAGGTAGCATAAACAATGAAGCCATATCAGTACTAAACATATATGCACCAAGTGGTATAGCATAGAACTTTCTAAAGGAAAAGTTAAGAGAGTTGAAAGAAGAAATAAACAGTAAAACTATAATAGTGGGAGATATCAACCTTGCACTCTCAGATTAAACAAATCAAACCACAAAACAAATAAGAAAGAAATTAAAAAAGTAAATAGAAAATTAGAAAAACTAGGTATGATAGATCTTTGGAAAAAACTGGATGGCGACAGAAAAGAATCTACTTTCTTCTTAGCAGTTCATGGATCCTATACAAAAACTGACCATATATTAGGACATAAAGATCTCAAAATTAAATGTAGGAAGGTAGAAATAATAAATGCCTTCTTCTCAGATCACAATGCAATAAAAGCTACATTCAGTAAGAAGTTAGGGGTAAATAGACCAAAAAGCAATTGGAAACTGAATAATCTCATCTTAAAGAATGAGGGTGAAACGGCAAATTATAGAAACAATTAATAACTTCATCCAAGATAATGACAATGATGAGACATCATACCAAAATCTGTGGGATACAGCTAAAGCAGTAATAAGGGGAAATTTTATATCTTTAGAGGCTTATTTGAAGAAAATAGAGAAAAAGAAGATTAATGAATTGGGCCTGCAAATTAAAAAGCTAGAAAAAGACCAAATTAAAAACCCCAACCAAAAATTAAACTTGAAATACAAAAATTAAAAGTAGAAATCAATAATATTGAAAGTAAAAAAAAAGACTTCCGGCCAAGATGGCGGCGTGGAGGCAGACAGCTGCTTGAGCTCCTCGTTTTCTCTCAGAACTTACTTCATGACAAGCCTCTGACTTAATGCTTGACCCAGAAAGAAATCCACAAATTATCACCAAGAGAAGACATCCTTGAAAGTCGCCAGAAAAGGTCTGTGTTTGTTCGGGGGAGGGTCAATCAGACTGGGCGCAGACTGAGGGCAGACAGCCAGAGCAAGACAGGCAGCTCACACAGCTCAGACCTGAGGGGGAGGGGTGTGATCTCTGCCGTTTCTGTGAAAGGGCTTTTGCCCCAGTGTGGATGCTCCGTCTTGGCAGCAAGCCAGGAGCGGTGGAGATGGTGTAAACACTGGAGGTGAAGATTAAAACCCCAGAAAGCCAGCATCTCTCAGAGCCCGGCCACCCCCAACCCCCACCTGGACTGACTTGGTGCGTTCTCAGAGCCTCAGAGCGCAGACTCAGTACAGTCATTGCTGTTCTGTTAGTGGCTCTCTGCTGCCCTACCCCCAGTCTGTAGAGGAAGCCCATTAATACCATCCAGCCCTATCTCCCGCAAAACAGACCAATTGTTTCTCTTGTCAGTTTGTTTTCTTTGATTCCTACTCTGACAAAATGAACAAAAAATTCAAAAGGGCTCTAACCATTGACAGCTTCTGTGTGGAGAGGGAGCAGACTTCAAATGCTGAGGAGACTAGGAACAGACTGTCCCCAGATGTATCCCCTGGGAGGGATATAAGCTGCTCCTCAATACAGAAGAACCTCATAGAGGACATCAAAAAGGCTCTCACAAGAGAGCTGGAAGAGAAATGGGAAAAGGAAAGGGAAGCTTGGCAAGAGAGCCTGGAGAAGTCATCCCATGCATTCAAAGACAGAGTGGATATAGAAATCAAATCATTGAGAAACAAGATTAGTGAGCTGGAAAAGGTAAACAACTCCAAGGAAAACAGGATTAGTGAGCTGGAAAAGGTAAACAACTCCAAGGAAAACAGGATTAGAGAGCTGGAAAAAGAAATCAGCTCTCTAAAAAATAAAATGGATAAAATGGAAAAAAATTCCATAGAAGATAAAAACTCAATTGGACAATTACAAAGAGATATAAAAAAAGTGAGTGAAGAAAATACATCATTGAAAATTAGACTGGAACAAGTAGAAATGAATGACTCAAGGAGAAACCAAGAGGGAGTCAAGCAAAACCAGAGAAATGAAACAATTGAAAAGACTGTCAAGTACCTTACCAGAAAGACAACAGACCTGGAAAACAGATCCAGGAGAGACAATTTGAGAATAATCGGACTCCCTGAAAAATGGGAGGAAAAAAAGAGCTTGGACACCATTTTCGAGGAAATTATTAAAGAGAACTGCCCAGACGTTTTGGAAACAGAGGGTAAAATAGACATTGAAAAAATTCATTGGTCACCTACTGAAAGGGACCCTAAAATCAAAACGCCAAGAAATATAGTGGCCAAGTTCAAGAACCATCAGACAAAGGAAAAGATATTGGAAGCTGCTAGAAAAAAACAATTCAGATATAGAGGATCCACAATAAGGATAACACAGGATCTAGCAGCGTCCACATTAAAAGAACGCAGGGCCTGGAACATGATATTCCGAAAGGCTAAGGAACTTGGTATGCAGCCAAGAGTAACTTACCCAGCAAGAATGAGCATTGTTTTCCAGGGAAGAAGATGGACATTTAACGAAATAAATGAATTCCATCTATTTTTGATGAAAAAACCAGACCTACATAAAAGGTTTGATCTTCAAATACAGAACTCAAGAGACTTCTAAAAAAGGTAAAAAGAAATCTTGAGAACTATACTTCTGTCAAAAAAAATATGTAAAGAACATATGTACAATTTGTCTTAGAAACTAGAGGTGGAAAGGAGATTATATCATAAAAAAGTATAAAGTGGTGGTACTACATCTCATGAAGAGGCAAAGGTAACCTATTATATCTAAGAGAAAGAAAGGAGGGAGATGAACATAGCGTGTATCAATAGACATATTCTATTTATGGTGAAACTTCTTCCACTTCATTGAAAAGTGAAAGGGAAGGAGTAAGCTAAGGGGAAGGGAATACAGTAATTTCGAGGAAAAGGGGTAAAATAAGGGGAGGATCTTTAAGGTGGGGGAGGGATCCTAAAAAGGGAGGGCTGTGAAAAGCAAGTGGTGTTTACCAGTTGAATACTGGATAGGAGGGTAAAAGGGAAGGAAAGGGGAAAAGCATAAGCAGGGGTTAATAGGATGGCAAGCAATATAGAATTAGTCCTTCTAACCATAAATGTGAATGGGGCAAACTGCCTCATAAAGAGGAAGCAGTTACCAGACTGGATTAAAAGTCAGAATCCTACTATATGTTGTTTACAGGAAACACACCTGAAACAGGATGAGACATTCAAACTAAAAGTAAAAGGGTGGAGCAGAATCTATTATGCTTCAGGCAAAACCAAAAAAGCAGGAGTAGCCATCCTCATCTCAGATCAAGCAAAAACAAAAATTGATCTAATTAAAAGAGATAAGGAAGGGCATTATATCCTGCTAAAGGGAAGCATCAATAGTGAAGCAGTATCAATATTAAACATGTATGCACCAAGTGGTGCAGCATCTAAATTCTTAAAAGAGAAATTAAGAGAGCTGCAAGAGGAAATAGATAGCAAAACTATAATAGCGGGAGATCTCAACCTTGCACTCTCAGAATTAGATAAATCAAACCACAAAATAAATAAGAAAGAAGTCAAAGACGTAAATAGAATACTAGAAAAGTTTGATATGATAGATCTTTGGCGAAAGCTAAATGGAGACAGAAAGGAATATACTTTCTTCTCAGCAGTTCATGGAACCTATACAAAAATTGATCATATACTAGGGCATAAAAACCTCAAAATCAAATGCAGTAAGGCAGAAATAGTAAATGCATCCTTTTCAGACCATAATGCAATCAAAATAACATTTAATAAAAAGCCAGGGGAAAATAGACCAAAAAATAATTGGAAACTAAATAATCTTATACTAAAGAATGATTGGGTAAAACAGCAAATCATAGACATAATTAATAACTTCACCCAAGAAAATGAAAATAATGAGACATCATACCAAAATGTGTGGGATACAGCCAAAGCAGTAATTAGGGGAAGTTTTATATCTCTACAGGCCTACTTGCATAAAATAGAAAAAGAGAGGGCCAACGAATTGGGTTTACAACTAAAATTGCTAGAAAAGGAACAAATTAAAAACCCCCAGACAAACACAAAACTTGAAATTCAAAAAATAAAAGGTGAGATTAATAAAATTGAAAGTAAAAAAACTATTGAATTAATTAATAAAACTAAGAGTTGGTTTTATGAAAAAACCAACAAAATAGACAAACCCTTAGTAAATCTGATTAAAAAAAGGAAAGAGAAAAAGCAAATTGATAGTCTTGAAAATGAAAAGGGTGAACTCACCACTAATGAAGAGGAAATTAGAACCATACTTAGGAGCTACTTTGCTCAACTTTATGCCGATAAATTCGATAACTTAAATGAAATGGAAGAATACCTTCAAAAATATAGCTTGCCCAGATTAACAGAGGAAGAAGTAAGTAGTCTAAATAGTCCCATCTCAGAAAAAGAAATAGACCAAGCTATTAACCAACTTCCTAAGAAAAAGTCCCCAGGACCAGATGGATTTACAGGTGAATTCTACCAAACATTTAAAGAACAACTAACTCCAATGCTATGTAAACTATTTGAAAAAATAGGGATTGAAGGAGTCCTACCAAATTCCTTCTATGACACAGACATGGTACTGATACCTAAACCAGGTAGATCGAAAACTGAGAACGAAAACTATAGACCAATTTCCTTAATGAATAGTGATGCTAAAATCTTAAATAAGATATTATCAAATAGACTTCAGAAAATCATCCCCAGGATAATACACTATGACCAAGTGGGATTTATACCAGGAATGCAGGGCTGGTTTAATATTAGGAAAACTATTAGTATAATTGACCATATTAATAATCAAATTAATAAAAACCATATGATCATCTCAATAGATGCTGAAAAGGCATTTGATAAAATCCAACATCCATTCCTACTAAAAACGCTTGAGAGTATAGGAATAAATGGACTATTCCTTAAAATAATAAGGAGCATATATTTAAAACCTTCAGTAAACATCATATGTAATGGTGATAAACTAGAACCTTTCCCTGTAAGATCAGGAGTGAAACAAGGTTGCCCACTATCACCATTACTATTCAATATAGTACTAGAAACTCTAGCCTTGGCAATAAGAGCCGAGAAAGAGATCCAAGGAATTAGAGTAGGAAATGAAGAAATCAAATTGTCACTTTTCGCAGATGACATGATGGTATACTTAGAGAACCCCAAAGACTCTGCTAAAAAGCTATTAGAAATAATTCAGAATTTTAGCAAAGTCGCAGGATACAAAATAAATCCACATAAATCCTCAGGATTTTTATACATTACCAACACAATCCAACAGCAAGAGATACAAAAAGAAATTCCATTCAAAATAACAGTCGATAGTATCAAATATTTGGGAATATATCTACCCAAGGAGAGTCAGGAATTATATGAGCAAAATTACAAAACACTTGCCACAAAAATAAAGTCAGATTTAAATAATTGGAAAGACATTCAGTGTTCTTGGATAGGCCGAGCGAATATAATAAAGATGACAATACTCCCCAAACTAATCTATTTATTTAGTGCTATACCAATCAGACTCCCAAGAAACTATTTTAATGACCTAGAAAAAATAACAACAAAATTCATATGGAAGAATAAAAGGTCGAGAATTGCAAGGGAACTAATGAAAAAAAAGTCAGAGGAAGGTGGTCTAAGTGTACCTGATTTAAAGCTATATTATAAAGCAACAATCACCAAAACCATTTGGTATTGGCTAAGAAATAGACTAGTTGATCAGTGGCATAGGTTAGGTTCACAGGGCAAGATAGTGAATAAAAATAGCAATCTAATCTTTGACAAACCCAAAGATCCCAAATTTTGGGATAAGAATTCATTATTTGACAAAAACTGCTGGGAAAACTGGAAATTAGTATGGCAGAAACTAGGCATGGACCCACATTTAACACCACATACTAAGATTAGATCAAAATGGGTCCAAGATTTAGGCATAAAGAACGAAATCATAAATAAATTGGAGGAACACGGGATGGTTTACCTCTCAGACTTGTGGAGGAGGAAGGAGTTTGTGTCCAAGGGAGAACTAGAGACCATTATTGATCACAAAATAGAACATTTTGATTACACCAAATTAAAAAGTTTCTGCACAAACAAAACTAATGCAAACAAGATTAGAAGGGAAGTAACAAATTGGGAAAAAATTTTTACAGTTAAAGGTTCTGATAAAGGCCTCATCTCCAAAATATACAGAGAATTGACTTTAATTTATAAGAAATCAAGCCATTCTCCAATTGATAAATGGTCAAAGGATATGAACAGACAATTTTCAGATGAAGAAATTAAAACTATTTCCACTCATATGAAAGAGTGTTCCAAATCACTATTGATCAGAGAAATGCAAATTAAGACAACTCTGAGGTATCATTACACACCTGTCAGATTGGCTAAGATGACAGGAACAAATAACGATGAATGTTGGAGGGGCTGTGGGAAAACTGGGACACTGATGCATTGTTGGTGGAGTTGTGAAAGAATCCAACCATTCTGGAGAGCAATCTGGAATTATGCCCAAAAAGTTATCAAAATGTGCATACCCTTTGAACCAGCCATACTACTACTGGGCTTATACCCCAAGGAACTACTAGAGAAGGGAAAGGGTCCTGTATGTGCCAAAATGTTTGTGGCAGCCCTTTTCATAGTGGCTAGAAGCTGGAAGATGAATGGATGTCCATCAATTGGAGAATGGTTGGGTAAACTATGGTATATGAATGTTATGGAATATTATTGTTCTATAAGAAATGACCAACAGGAGAAATACAGAGAGGCTTGGAGAAACTTACATCAACTGATGCTGAGTGAAAGGAGCAGAACCAGAAGATCATTATACACTTCAACAATGATACTGTACGAGGATGTATGCTGATGGAAGTGGATTTCTTCAACATAGAGAAGAGCTAATCCAATTCCAATTGATTAATGATGGACAGAACCAGCTACATCCAGAAAAGGAACAATGGGAAATGAATGTAAACTGTTATTTTTACCTTCTGAATCCAATTCTTCCTGTGCAACAAAAAAAATTCGGTTCTACACACATATATTGTATCTAAATTATACTGTAATATATTTAACATATATAAGACTGCTTGCCATCTGGGGGAAGGGGTTGGGGGAGGAAGGGAAAAAATCTGAATAGAAGTAAGTGCAAGGGATAATGTTGTAAAAAATTACCCATGCATATGTACTGTCAAAAAATGTTATAATTATAAAATAAAATAAAAAATTAAAAAAAAAAAAGTAAAAAAAAAAAAAAACTATTGAATTAATAAATAGAACCAAGAGTTGGTTTTATGAAAAACCCAATAAAATAGATAAACTTTTGTAAATCTGATCAAAAAAAGGAAAGAGCAAAATCAATTTGTTTGTCTTACAAATGAAAAGGGGGATCTTTCCACCAATGAAGAGGAAATTAGAGAAATAATAAGGAGTTACTTTGCCCAACATTATGCCAATAAATTTGATAACTTAAGTGAAATTGATGACTTCTTCCATAAATATAGGCTTCTTAGATTAACAGAGTAGGAGATAAATTGCTTAAATAGTCCCATTTCAGAAAAAGAAATAGAACAAGCTATTAATCAACTCCCCAGGAAAAAATCCCCAGGACTAGATGGATTTACATGTGAATTCTACCAAACATTTAAAGAACAATTAGTCCCAATGTTATATAAACTATTTGAAAAGATAAGGGATGAAGGAGTCCTGCCAAACTCCTTTTATGACACAGACATGGTACTGATACCTAAACCAGGTCAATCAAAAACTGAGAAAGAAAACTATAGACCAATTTCCTTAATGAATATTGATGCTAAAATCTTAAATAAGATATTACCAAAAAGACTTCAGAAAATCATCTCCAGGATAATACACTATGATCAAGTAGGATTCATACCAGGAATGCAGGGCTGGTTTAATATTAGGAAAGCTATTAGTATAATTGACCATATTAATAATCAAATTAATAAAAACCATATGATCATCTCAATAGATGCAGAAAAAGCATTTGATAAAATCCACCATCCATTCCTACTAAAAACGCTTGAGAGTATAGGAATAAATGGACTATTCCTTAGAATAATCAGGAGCATATATTTACGACTGTCAGTAACCATAATATGCAATAGAAATAAACTGCAACCTTTCCCAGTAAGATCAGGAGTGAAACAAGGTTGCCCACTATCACCATTACTATTCAATATAGTACTAGAAACGCTAACCTCGGCAATAAGAGCCGAGAAAGAGATTCAAGGAATTAGAGTAGGAAATGAGGAAATCAAACTATCACTCTTTGCAGATGACATGATAGTATACTTAGAGAACCCCAAAGACTCTGCTAAAAAACTATTAGAAATAATTCAGAATTTTAGCAAAGTGGCAGGATACAAAATAAATCCACATAAACCCTCAGCATTTTTATATATCACCAACAAAATGCAATAGCAAGAGACATAAAGAGAAATTCCATTTCAAACAAATGTTGAGAGTATAAAATATTTGGGAATCCATCTACCAAAGAATAGTCAGGAATTATATGAGAAAAATTACAAAACACTTGCCACAAAAATAAAGTCACATTTAAATAATTGGAAAGACATTCAGTGTTCTTTTATAGGCCAAGTGAATATAATAAAGATGACAATACTCCCCAAACTAATCTATTTATTCAGTGCTATACCAATCAGACTCCCAAGAAACTATTTTAGTGACCTAGAAAAAATAACAACAAAATTCATATAAAAGAATAAAAGGTCGAGAATTTTAAGGGGATTAATGAAAAAAAAAAAAGTCAGATGAAGGTGGTCTAGGTGTACCTGATCTAAAGCTAAGAAATAGAAAGGTAGATCAGTGGAACAGATTAGATACAAAGGACAAAAAAGGGTACATCTATATCAATCTAGTCTTTGACAAACCCAAAGATACCAATATTAGGGATAAAAATTCATTATTTAGAAAAAAACTTGGAATTTGGGACAACTGGAAATTGTTATCACAGAAATTAGATATGGATCCACACTTAACACCATATACCAAGATAAGATCAAAATGGGTCCATGACTTAGGCATAAAGAATGATATCATAAATAGATTAGAGGAATAGAGAATAGTCTACCTCTCAGATCTGTGGAGGAGGAAGGAATTTATCACCAGAGGAGAACTAGAGATCATTATCAATCACAAAATAGAAGATTTTGATTACATCAAACTAAAAAGTTTCTGTACAAAAAATACTAATGCAAACAAGATTAGAAGGGAAGTAATAAATTGGGAAAATATTTTTACATTTAAAGGTTCTGATAAAGGTCTCATTTCCAAAATATATAGATAACTGACCCTAATTTATATGAAAGCAAACTATTCTCCAATTGATAAATGGTCAAATGATATAAACAGACAATTCTCAGATGATGATAATGAAATTATATCAACTCATATGAAAGAGTGTTCCAAATTACTACTGATCAGAGAAATGCAAATTAAGACAACTCTGAGATGTCACTACACAACTGTCAGATTGGCTAAGATGACAAGAACAAATAATGATGAATGTTGGAAGGGATATGGGAAAACTGGGACACTAATACATTGTTGGTGCAGCTGTGAAAGAATCCTGCCATTTGGGAGAGCAATTTGGAACTATTCCCAAGAATTTATCAAACTGTGCATACCCTTTGATCCAGCATTGCTGCTATTGGGCTTATATCCCAAAGAAATACTGAGGAGGGAAAAGGGACCTGTATGTGCCAAAACATTTGTGGCAGCTCTTTTCATAGTGCCTGGAAACTGGAAGATGAATGGATGTCCATCATTTGGAGAATGGTTGGGTAAATTATGGTATATGAAGAGTATGGCGTATTATTGCTCTGTAAGAAATGACCAGCAGGACGAATACAGAGATGCTTGGAGAGACTTACATGAACTGATGCTGTGTGAAATCAATAGAACCAGAAGATCACTGTACACTTCAATGTTGTATGAAGATGTATTCTAATGGAAGTGGATATCTTCAACATAAAGAAGATCCAAATCACTTCCAGTTGATCAATGATGGACAGAAACAACTACACGAGAGAAGGAACACTGGGAAGTGCATGTAAATTGTTAGCACTACTGTCTATCTACTCAGTTTACTTACACCTTCAGAATCTAATACTTCACGTGCAAGAAGAAAATGGGATTTTCACACATATATTGGATTTAGGTTATATTGTAACACATGCGAAATATATGGGATTCCCTGTCATCAAGGGGAGGGAGGGGATAATTTGGAAAAATGGAAAAAGGGATAATGTTACAAAAAAAATTACTCATGCATATATAATGCCAAAAAAAACTTATAAATAAAAAAATTTAAAAACCCTAAAAAAAATAAAAACGTGGGAAAAGGACACATATATGAAAGATTTTTATAGCAACTCTTTCTGTGTTAGCAAAAATTGGAAAATGAGTAGATGTTCTTCAATTGGGGAAATAGCTGAACAAATTGTGGTACATGAAGATAGTTAAATAATATTTTCTATGAAAAACAATGACTTTAGAAAGACCTGGAAGGATTTACAGGAACTGATACTAAGGGAAAGAAGAATCAGGACTACATTTTACATAATAACAGCAAGAATGTGTGATGATCAATTATGAAAAACTTGGTTTTTCTAATTGCTTCCATGATCCAAAGCAATCCTAGTAGGCTTTGGATAGAAAATGTCATTTTCATTCAGATAAAGAACTAAAGAGATTGAACAAAATCAACTCATGCTATGCTCACTTCTTTTTTTCTTTTTTTAAAAAACCTCTTCTATTATTTTTTTTCTCTTTTCCTTTGATTTTTCTCTCCCAACATGATTCAAAATTCATAAGTTATATATTAATGTATCAAAATAAATGTGCTAAAAAAGAAAAAAAAATCTAAGGTACCATATCTTTTGCATCCATATAACTTTATCTCATCTTTGTGGCTTCATTTTTTCATATCTTTAAAAATAATATTCATTTTATAATGTCATCAGAAAATACCTAAGAAATAGTTCAGGTAAATTTAAAAAAAAATATATATATATATATCGGCAGGCTTCTGCAACAGACTTAGATAGTAATGTCTTTCTTGCTTTGTTTTTAATTGAAATTCTTTGATTGAGACTTATTTTATTCAAATCAACATCAGGTGAAACTATTTTTGAAATTGTGGGACTGTAAGGTAATGTCCTTTCCAATTATATAGTTGAAAGTGTTGATTAAAAATTAATTCCTTTTATTGAAGAGAGTTTAGTGAATGAGTTGAAGTTCAACAAGAAGATTCATATTCAGAAGAGATTGAACAAGGAACCATCTTTACAATTAATTAATTGAAATGCTTTCAGTAACTTCATCTTAGTTTCCCTATGACTCACTCTCAGTTTTAAAATTATGGAAGCAAAATAATCCCTGTGGCATGTCTTCAATAAACTAATAGGCAGATGAGAATATTGTGAATTTTACTAATTCTCATAGAATTTTTTGGGGAAAAAAAACTTATCTAATGAAATACTAAGTCAACAACTATTAAATGTCTGTCATGTGAAATTATCTCCCAAAGATAAATTAGTAGCCCAATTATCTTCCCATTGTAAAGTTCATGATAAGGCAACAATTTACCCAGAAAGAAAAAAGTAATTTATCTAGTAGGCATTTACATTATCTAGAAGATTATCTATATTAAAATAGAGAAGGCCTTTAAAAAAAAAAACTATTACCAATTAAATTCAAACAAATTGCATTATATATGTATTAAATGCATCACATGACACAATAGATAAGCAATACTGAATCTAGAAATTGAAAGACCTGAATTTAGATCTGCCCTCAGAAGCTCACTAACTGATCCTGTACTCTGTCATAATTTCTCAATTTTAAATTAAGCTGGTTTAGGAAATAACAAATGCATTCAGGATCTTTGGCAATAAAATCCCAGACATGAATGAGTTGCATAACAATAACATTTAATGCTGTATCCCTTCCCTTTACTACATGCTAAGCAATATATTATATAAACTGTGGGGATATAAAAGAAGACAAAAATAAACAAAAAAAAGTATCATCTCACAAGCAACTATATACAAACAAGTCATATATGGAATAACCTTAATCCTAAAAGTTTTTTTTTCAAAAAATTATGCTACTTCACTCATATTGGTCTGATGTTGTATGCATTATATTATAGCTATGCAGTAATATTTGCAATCATCTTATAAGATAGATCCTATTTTTATCTCTACCTTACAGAAAAGAACAGGGAATGTCAAAGAACCTATTTGTTTTTAGTTCTCTAGCTATTTTAACCTAGAAGCTAGATTTGAATCTAAAATTTTTGGACACCAGTACTTTATTTTTAATCATGCCACAGAATAGTCCTATTGCATTGACTTCAAAAATGTTACAGTCAGTTTTTAGAGTATTTATTTCTGGTCGAATTATAAAATTTGTGCAACTCATAAACATAAGGAAAAATAATTTGAATCATTCAACTTATTTAACCTAAAGAGAAGTAATAAATCATGTTAGTTATATTCATTTTACATTTTAAAAATCAGGACTCTAGAATAGCATTAGATTTATTTCTATTTAATTATGATTTAATGAAGAAAAATTTTCATTTAAGTAACTTTAAGTTGATAAAATTACTAACTAGAACATGACAAAATTCTTTTAGTATAGAACATGCCTTTTAAACAGAATTATTAGAGTATAGCATCATGCAAATCATTTCACTTTTAGTCATTCCCATTGGATGTCAATTGACTTGACAAGTCACATAAGTGAAATGTCTCATCAGAATCCCAGGCTAGTGTAATATATTTCCCTAGGAAGGGCACTGTGTCTTATACATGAACAGCTATAGCATTAGTTCAATTATAACATTTCAAAATGCTGACAAAAAGTCAATGAAGCCTCTTTTAACAGCAGTAACTAGCAGTTTTCACAAATATTTTCATGAGAGTAGCTGATATAGGGTGGTTAAGGATTTTGGATCAAGGACACAATGATTCCTCCATGTCATTCAAGTATTAAACATGAATTATAGGAGGTGATTATCCTTGTCACCTTGCCTGAAGTAATGATGTTCTATTTTTTACAGAGCTATCAAAAACCTGCTGTGTCAATGATTAGCATGATTTCAGGTTATTATCAATTGCAGAGGAGCATTTCCTTGATTCAAATTATACTTTAAAGAACACTGGACACATATAAACATATTCAGAATGGTATTCTAGGCTTTTCTTTCCAAGTTTTGCAATACTTTTTAGTATTTGTCTTTATTGCTTTGTATAGTTCTGAGTTCTGTTCTACATGAACAAAATTATCATGGCAATTCAAGTAAAATACCCCCTTTAACTGAATTGCTCAAATTTTCTTCAAATTGACTAGAAAATTCTGTCAGAAATTCAAGTGAGAATTTCACTTAAAAAAAAAAAAAAAAACTTCTCTTACATCTAATATTTATTTCCCTTAACTTGAAAAAGTACTATTAAAAGTTAATTTTCTAATGTTTTACTAATTTAAAAATAATTTATTAATGTTGACAGTATGACAAAACTGAAATAATTTGTGTAGATAATTTGGAGGCTTTATAATTAAGAGAGGATTAAGATTCTTACATTCTTTTTAGTTTCCCATTGAATTTCCCAGTTATGCTGAACTTAGAGCAAAAGGAATTGGGTTCTCTCATTTAAAAGCTAAGTTATATTGAACAAATGAATTGACTCTTATATAATTCATTTCTTCATTGGTAAAATGAGGAGCTAGAATTTAGATAATCTCTAATCTCTCTTCATACTTTGAGTTCTTGATCTTATATATAAGATCTATTTTAATGATAATAATTACTGTTTTGTTGAAATGTACTTTAAAATGCCCAGAACTCATAATGCCTTCTAATCAAATTGAATTTAATCAAAAGCCATGTCTATATGCAAAGGACATTCTCACACACAAGTCTTTTTGCAAACACACAAGTTCCCCACAAATTGCTGATTAGCTAAATGAATTCAGGGACATGATTATGTTGTCATATTATGATACCAGATGAAAACACAAATAAATGTTAGGGAAACACCAGAAAGTTTATTTGAACTGTCAAAGAGTAAAATAAAAAGAAACAAGGAATGACCATACATAATTTAAACAGAAGGTATAATTAAAGCACCTATAATTATAAGGATAAACTTAATAATGGAAGTAATATATAAAAACATTCAATTTATTATATATTTGGAAAAGTATATGACTAGAACATTTCATATACTGTCAGATGTGGTTTATGTCTTGCTTGATTTTGTTGTACTTGTTTTTAATTTATGATATTATTGTTATGAAATATACCTTTAACTAGGGGAGGATAAGATTTTCAGAAATGAATGCAATATAACAACGTATCTCTAAAAATAAAGCTGAAATCAGTCTAAAATTAAAGAAATATTTCATTCAAATTAACACATCATAAATAAAAGTGAAATATAAACAAACTTCAATACTATGTAAAATATTAATGGAAAGGGAAACTAGTGCCACTTGTCAATTTTTAAAAAATGATCAAAAAATTTAACTACAAAATAGAATGAAAATATAATGTGTGCACTTTGATTTTTAAAAATTATTCCTCCCCCAAAGGGAAGAATCTGTGATCTAAAAAAAATCAGAAGAATAAATTAACACAGAAAAAATAAACAATTGATTTCTTAAAATCAAATCATTCAAGACTAATTTTGTTTCATTTTTGGCAGGGTTCCTAGACTTATTTGAATACTATATAGAATGACCAAGATATATGCCTTTAATGGCATACTGTATGTAGTTTTTCAGTACATCCTTGTGGATTACATAAAGAGGTAATGACTAATGAAAAAAACCAGCGTATTTGAAAAAATACTAAACCACTGACTGGACTCAGAATCAAAACTAAAAGACTGAAATGACCCCAGAAAAAGTCCCTAATGGAATTGTATAAAGATTGTTTTTTATGTCTATATTTTATGTCTATTTCATTGTGAATAAATTCAAGGAATGCATTAAATAGTATGCTTAATAATTTGGGAATGACATAAAGCTGGAAGTGTATGGTTACAGCAAAATTATAAACTTTGTCCCATGAAAGTAAACCTTTAGGTTTATTATTATTAAAATATATTGATAATTGCACTTGAAATATAGTTGGTTCAGGTGATTAAAGATACAAATTGTTGGCATCACTTTTTCTAGTCATTTTAATACAAAGCAGCCACGAAAGTTTTAAGAGGACACTCTGATGGTTGTCCAGGTTGATTATGATGGCTTTCATTCAACTGAACTCATCATATGCCCTTGTGAATTGTGCTTTCCTTCTCTGTTTTACTGAGCTATGTTGAATAATCTGTTAATATTTAGTCTTTTATTTGTTTTCAAAAACTTATCTTAAATTATGAATAGAATAGTCTGATTCAGAACTAGGTTAAAATAAAACAAGATAAAAGAAAAAAAATGTTTTTAAAGTTTTCAATAGGTGAAAATGATGGACCATATCTAATGAAGTGAAATTTAATGGGATTTTTAAAAAATGATTTAAAAAAAAACAGCTAAATGTGTCTAAAATCCAAAAAGTATAGCTTTTTTGTTTTGTTTTGTTTTTTTAGAGAGAGAGGATAAAGAGAACACATAAATAATACAATGGTATACTATAAAATTTCACTGACCACATCTGACACCTGAGAAGCCATATGGAAAGATTCTCCACCTGCTCTACTTTTGTGGTTGTTATTAATAAAAGAGGTAGCAGAAAACACTTATGGAATATAGAATATAATATATGAATATTTTAAAAATGTACTTACTAGCTTGGATAAATGTTTTATATTATTTTTAAGAAATGGATCTCAGATGCAGCTAACGTGGTGATAGGGGGAAATTTTATATCTTTAGAGGCTTATTTAAACAAAATAGAGAAAGAGAAGATTAATGAATTGGGCCTGCAACTTAAAAAGCTAGAAAAAGACCAAATTATAACCCCCCAACCAAAAATCAAACTTGAAATACTAAAATTAAAAGGAGAAATGAATAATATTCAAAGTAAAAAAAAAAAAAACTATTGAATTAATAAATAAAACCAAGAATTGGTTTTATGAAAAAGCCAATAAAATATATAAGCCTTTGGTAAATCTGATCAGAAAAAGGAAAGAGGAAAATCAAATTGTTAGTCTTATAAATGAAAAAGGGGATCTTTCCACCAATGAAAAGGAAATTAGAGAAATAATGAGTTACTTTGCCCAACTTTATGCCAATAAATTAGATATCTTAAGTGAAATGGATGACTCCCTCCATAAATATAGGCTTCCTAGATTAACAGAGGAAGAGATAAATTGCATAAATAGTCCCATTTCAGAAAAAAGAAATAGAACAAGCTATTAATCAACTCCCCAGGAAAAAATCCCCAGGACTAGATGGATTTACATGTGAATTCTACCAAACATTTAAAGAACAATTAGCCCGATTGTTGTATAAACTATTTGAAAAAATAGGGGGTGAAGGAGTCCTGCCAAACTCCTTTTATGACACAGACATGGTACTGATACCTAAACCAGGTCAATTGAAAACTGAGAAATAAAATTATAGACCAATTTCCTTAATGAATATTGATGCTAAAATCTTAAATAAGATATTACCAAAAAGACTTCAGAAAATCATCCCCAGGATAATACACTATGATCAAGTAGGATTTATACCAGGAATGCAGGGCTGGTTTAATATTAGGAAAACTATTAGTATAATTGACCATATTAATAATCAAATTAATAAAAACCATATGATCATCTCAATAGATGCAGAAAAAGCATTTGATAAAATCCACCACCCATTCCTACTAAAAACGCTTGAGAGTACAGGAATAAATGGACTATTCCTTAGAATAATCAGGAGCATATATTTACAACCGTCAGTAAGCATAATATGCAATAGAAATAAACCGGAACCTTCCCCAGTAAGATCAGGAGTGAAACAAGGTTGCCCACTATCACCATTACTATTCAATATTGTATTAGATATGTTAGCCTCAGCAATAAGAGTTGAGAAAAAAATTAAAGGAATAAGAGTAGGTAATGAGAAAATCAAACTCACTCTTTGCAGATGACATGATGGTATATTTAGAAAACACCAGAGATTCTAATAAAAAGTTATTAGAAATAATTCACAACTTTGGCAAAGTTGCTGGATAAAAAATAAATCCACATAAATCCTCAGCATTCTTATATATCACCAACAAAATGCAACAGCAAGATATACAAAGAGAAATTCCATTCCAAACAAATGTTGACAGTATGAAATATTTGGGAATCCATCTATCAAAGAAAAGTCAGGAATTATATGAGCAAAATTGTAAAGCACTTGCCACAAAAATAAAGTCAGATTTAAATAATTGGAAAGACATTCAGTGTTCTTTTATATGCCAAGTGAATATAATAAAGATGACAATACTCCCCAAACTAATCTATTTATTTAGTGCTATACCAATCAGACTCCCAAGAAACTATTTTAATGACCTAGAAAAAAATAACAACAAAATTCATATGAAAGAATAAAAGGTCAAGGATTTCAAGGGAACTAATGAAAAAAAAAAAAGTCAGATGAAGGTGGTCTAGGTGTACCTGATCTAAATCTGTATTATATAGCAGCAGTCACTAAAACCATTTGGTATTGACTAAGAAATAGACCAGTCGATCAGTGGAGCAGATTAGGTGCAAAGGACAAAAAAGTGTACATCTATAGCAATCTAGTGTTTGGCAAACCCAAAGATACCAACATTTGGGATAAAAATTCATTATTTGAAAAAACTATTGGGAAAACTGGAAATTAGTATGGCAGAAATTAGATACGGATCCACACTTAACACCATATACCAAGATAAGATCAAAATTGGTCCGTGACTTAGGCATAAAGAATGATATCATAAATAGATTAGAGAAATAGAGAATAGTATACTCTCAGACGTGTGGAGAAGGAAGGAATTTATGACCAGAGGAGAACTAGAGATCATTATTGATCACAAAATAGAAGATTTTGATTACACCAAACTAAAAAGTTTCTGTACAAAAAATACTAATGCAAACAAGATCAGAAGGGAAATAATAAATTGGGAAAATATTTTTACAGTTAAAGGTTCTGATAAAGGTCTCATTTCCAAAATATATAGATAACTGACCCTAATTTATATGAAATCAAACCATTCTCCAATTGATAAATGGTCAAAGGATATGAACAGACAATTCTCAGATGATGAAATTGAAATTATATCCACTCATATGAAAGAGTGTTCCAAATCACTACTGATCACAGAAATGCAAATTAAGACAACTCTGAGATGTCACTACACACCTGTCAGATTGGGTAAGATGACAGGAACTAATAATGATGAATGTTGGAAGGGATGTGGGAAAACTGGGACACTAATACATTGTTGGTGCAGCTGTGAAAGAATCCTGCCATTTGGGAGAGCAATTTGGAACTATTCCCAAAAAGTTATCAAACTGTGCATAACCTTTGATCCAGCATTGCTGCTATTGGGCTTATATACCAAAGAAATACTGAGGAGGGGACAGGGACCTGTATGTGCCAAAACATTTGTGGCAGCTCTTTTCATAGTGGCTAGAAACTGGAAAATGAATGGATGTCCATCAATTGGAGAATTGTTGGGTAAATTATGGTATATGAAGGGTATGTAATATTATTGCTCTGTAAGAAATGACCAGCAGGACAAATACAGAGAGGTTTGGAGAGACTTACATGAACTGATGCTGAGTGAAATGAACAGAACCAGAAGATCGCTGTACACTTCAACAACAATGCTGTATGAAGATGTATTCTGATGGAAGTGGATATCTTCAACATAAAGAAGATCCAACTCACTACCAGTTGATCAATGATGGACAGAAACAACTACACCCAGAGAAGGAACACTGGGAAGTGAATGTAAACTGTTAGCACTACTTTCTATCTACCCAGGTTACTTATACCTTTGGAATCTAATACTTAATGTGCAACAAGAAAATTGGATTTACACACATATATTGCATCTAGGTTATACTGTAACACATGTAAAATATATGGGATTGCTTGGCATCTAGGGGAGGGAGTAGAGGGAGGGAGGGGATAATTTGGAAAAATGAATACAAGGCATAATGTTATAAAAAATACTCAGGCATATATACTGTCTAAAATTTTATAATTATAAAATTTAAAAAATAATAATAAAATAAATAAATAAATGAATGAATGAATAAAATAATCAATTAATTAATTAATTAATTAAAGAAATGGATCTCAGAATTAGAGTAGGGAATGAGGAAACCAAATTATTACTCTTTGCAGATGATAAGATGTATACTTAGAGAATCCTAGAGAATCAACTAAAAAAAAACTACTAGAAATAATTCCCAACTTTAGCAAATTTATAGGACACAAAAAATCCACATAAATCATCAGCATTTCTATATGTTACCAACAAAGTCCAGCATCGAGATACATAGAGAAAGCACATTTACACAATTGTACATAATATAAAACATTTGGTAGTCTACCAATGTTAGGAACTATATGAATGCAATTACAAAATATTTTCCACACAAATAAAGTCAAATCTAATCAACTGAAAAAATACCAGGTGCTCATTCAAATTAAGAGAACTCTTACCATTATACACTTCTCAGATTGACTAACATGACAAGAAAAGATAATGATGGATGTGAAGAGAATGCGGGAAGTCTGGGACACTAATATATTGTTTGTGGAGTTGTCAACTAATCCAACCATTTTGGAGAATAACATAGAACTATTCCCAGAAGGGCTACCAAACTGCATACTCCAGGGTCTCTACTAGAGCTATATACATGTAGACATATATTCATATTCATATACTTATCCTATACGTACAGTACATACAGACAGACAGACATATAAATATTCTTAGGGTACAAGTTCATAGAATTGGAAGGTATTTTAGAAGTCAACTTTTCCAATCCTTTTATGTTACAGATGAAAAAATTAAGATCCCTAAAGACTTGGTGACAAGGTGCTTTGTAAAAAGATGACATGATATGTGTAGAAATTGACATTAAGTTTTATGGCTTTAAAGACCATGGTCTAAAATCAGCATTGCCCTACTTTTTCTTTTACATATATAGATGCACAAGCATACACAAACATTTTGGATCAATTTGCTTAATATGTATATGTTAACTTAGTCAGGTGAGAGTAATGCCCATTACAGAGTTCAAAATGTATTAGGTAAATTTAAGGGAAATAATTGTCTTAGAGAAATAATACAAAATCTTCTAGGATGTAAAGCAGACTGCTTCTTGCCTAAATACATTTCCATTGTTGAATATGCTATAATGATGTAATTAAATATAGTCAAGTAATCTAAATTGAATGTTGTGTGTGTTTAAATATTGTCTTCTCCCACAAAATCTTGAGAAATTCATGAGAGAGATTTTTTCTTATGAGAAAGGCATTTTTTGTATACTCCTTTGCCCAAACTGTTATAATTCAATATCAAACAGGACATTGTTATCTCCTTTTACTTTTTCTTTCCTTTTTCCTTTTTTTAACAGCTCACATGACAAAATGCAATGAAAGCAATTTATCCACTTGGATAACGTGGAAAGACATGCTTATGTAGCAAACAGAAAATTAAGCATAGAGCTTTTCAACATCCATGAGCTCTATATGTACCAATTTGAAATTCTTTTAAATTTCAATCTATCAGTCATTGGAACTGAAAATTATATTTACACTTTCTTTGATAAAATCTGATGAAATTAATGGAAATAAATGTTCTAAAATTTATGAAGAATTGTCCCTTACATACTCGAGAAAAATTACAATATATATTCTATTTATACATATTACAAGTACCTAAGCATCTCCATGCACAATTTAAATGTATTTTTAACCTTCAAAGTGATAGAACTCAATTAAATATACATGTCCTTTACAATGGATGAATGGATTCATCTCTTGACTTGGCTTGGCTTTGAAAAATACCTAGTTTTATATTCTGACTGAGTTATTCTAAGCAAGTCACAATCTTCAATCTTATATACTTTTATCAAATTTAAATTGCAAAAAAAGTTGCTTATTTACTTTGAAGATAGGAATTTCTTACTAATTGTTCCCTACATGAAGGAAATTACAAGTTTCATCAAAAGTGCAAATCCTAAAACAAAACAAGCTCACAATTTTCACAGTTTACTTAAACATTCAGTGCCCCAGAGTCATCTCTATCATTTTAAAGTATAGTCTTCCACTCAATCACCCTCCCTTCTTTTCCATACCTATACCTACAAAAATTATATTGACTCTTCCAAGTCCATTTCCAATGCAACTGATGTAAGAGGAATCTGTGTCCCCCTGATCTTTGTGGAGAGTGTGGCACCTGGCCTGTGGAAATTCCTAGAAATGATCCCAGGGGATCTGGAAATCACTTTGGTCTGGGAAACACCAGCACCACCAATTTGAAAATTAATTCCTAATCATAGGGGCTAATCCCTAGCCCCCAAACATAGAAGGCTAAAAAAAAAAAAAAAAAGAAAAAAAAAAAAAGATTTTGTACCCAAACATTTACTAGCTTCCTAATCAGGAACTAGCCCACTGAAGGAAAGCGTTTCTCAGTGAAATAAATCCAATTTGCCAAAAACTTTGCTTGTAGATGGGGACTGCAAATTATATCACAAAACCTGTGATACCGGTCTGGGGACCCCCATCACTGTTATAGTATCCTCACTCCTCAATAGAACCTCATTTGATTATTTCCCCTGAATTCTATTTAAAATTTTATATATTAATTGAGCATTTATTATGCCAATATATTGTTCTAGGTATTTAAGGTACTAAGATTAATAAACAGAGAATAAAGACATTGCCTAACCCCACAGAACTTACATTCTCCTGGGAGGATATGTCTTATGGAGATAAATATAAGATAAAATTAACTATGAAAAAATAGAGAAAACATGCAAAATGTCCTAAGAAAATGCCAAAAAAGTAGGAGACACAGGGCTACAATTATTGATTTAAAAATGAAAGGGTACTCAGAAAAAAAAAAGTTATTTTTAAAAATGAAGAAATTGAGTGCCAGATAGATTTTTGTTATTGTTGATCAGTTTTGCCCAATTATCCATGACCCCATTTTGGAAAGTTTTCTTAACAGAGAAACTGGAGGGTTTGCTATTTCTTTCTTCAGCTTATTTTACAGATGAAGAAATAAGGCAAAGAGGTTTACATGACATACCCAAGGTAATGTAACAAATAAGTTTCAACTCATATTCTGTTTTGAACTCTGACTTTTTATATAATCCCATTATCATCACTCACCCCCACCAACACCCACACACAGGATTGTAAGATCTCTTGAAGAAGATCAATATGTAAATATTTGAAAAATGTAGAAAAGATAAAAGATAAATTATTTCAGTGATATTGACCCCATCAAGTAGTCTGATAATTATTTGACTGAAACAAATGAGTAAAAAAACAAGAAACAAAAATATTGCTTCAGATTCCATGTTTGAAATCCTAAATAAAAAGGCAAGTTACAGTAGTTATTGACCTAATATTAATGACCCTTTAAACAATAGTTATTGACATAATTCTAATGACCTTTAAAGCTGTCTTAAATTCAGACAGATCTGATCTTAAAGATCTCATTTATATAGCCAATTTTACTCTACTATGTTTTAGGAATAACATTTTAGGGAAGTAATATGTGTAGTGTGAATCTAGACTTGGAATTAGGCAATGGGATTCTGGTGCTAGTTTAACTACTATTTGTGGGCTTAACCAAATAATTTTTTTAATTGCCTGTAAGATAATATTCTAAAATTCTAACATGATTCAAGTCCATTCTTATTCTGTTCTAGAATATTCTGAGTGTCTCCTATAGGAATGCCAATTTACTTAATATCATACATGTAGCTATATGCTGAACAGCTCTTACAGTGCTTTTCCACAAGAGAAAAGGACAGTTCAAGTTCAAACCTATCATTAGTGTAGATTTGATGTCCCCTTAAGGACCAGGTTCCATAATTTTTCTTGGGGAAATTTAATTAAAAGAACAAATCAGGGATATTTTAGGAGTAACTTTACTTCTAAAATAATCTTTAGGAAGTGGTGTTTGAAAGGGGTTAGGGAGCTTCATAATAGTAAAAGTCAACCAATGTGTTGTAGAAAAGAAAAAAACTATCTTCCTGGAGTAAAAAGGTTTTGGTTTAAGTTTTCTATTTGAAATTTGGAATACAATTATATCTCTTAACCTCTCAGAGCCCCTATTTTCTTATTTAAAAAATAGAATACATATATCCAGTAAAGTTACATGAGCAACCTTTGATTATATCTTTCTTGCACAATATGCTATATTTCTCTATTCCGGTCACTTTGACTGTCTATTCCCTATGCCTGAAATATGAGCTCTAAGAAGATCATCTAAGAATTGCTGGATTCATTCACATACCAGCTAAAATTCAATCTTTCATAATAAGATTTTTTCTTATTTTTTCTTAATGTTAGTGTCTACCTCTTTTGATTATTTCAAATTTATCCTTCATATATCTTTTATGTACATAGTTGCTTTCATGTTGTCTCCCACTAGGCAACGGGCTCCTTGAAAAGAGACTTTTTTTGTTTCTTCTTCTTATCCCTACTATTTAGAGCAGTAACTGATACATAATAACACTAAATAGATATTTATTGACTGACCAACTGACACTAGAAATATGTCCTTTTTTGCAAGATTATCTCATTGCTATTTTGACAGGAGTGAATAACAAATTTTAATCATTTCATTTATGACAATATGGCATAATTTCTATTGAAATTAATTAATACTATGAGTTTGCGAGGAATATATTTAATTTTTACAGATATAAATTAATTTTTTTCTCTGGATCAATCCTCTTAGACACTACTACAGATTAAATGTTAAAGACTTTTTAAAATGACTATTTGCTTTAGCTTGTATATACCTCAATAATCATACCTAATACTGACTGACACAAACATGATGGATATATGTTTTGAATAATGCATTGTACTTTGCTGAATTGTAGCAATTTTTTACTTCTCTTCAAAATAGTGTTGCATAATGGTGTCACTTGCACCTGTGTTTCTAATTAATTCAGATTTTACTACTGTAAGTTGTTAAAATTAGATATCCGGAGGCTGTGCTATATCACATAAATTTTTAAAATCTTTTCTTCCATCCTTCCTCCCTCCTCTCCTTATAGTTGGATAAATACTTGCTGACATTGAAAGAAAAGAAAATAATTTGGAATAAAGAACTGATAATTCAATTCAGAAAAAAAAAAATGTGATGCCAATTCCTAAGCAAAAGCACATACACTTTTAAAAACTAATCAATCTTTGCTATATAAGCACAGAAACTAAACCTTTGTTACAATGCTACTTTCCCAAAATCCAAAGGTTAGATCTCCTTTAACTGGAACCCAGACAGTAAGGTATATTTCACTATGGGGCACTTAACTTCCTCATTGGAAAAAACAGTATGGTTAGAATTTGAATGAGTCATCTTCCTAAGTTCAAATAAAGCCTTAAATCACTTATTAGCTGTGTAAACTTGAGCAAGTCACTGAACTACATTTGCCTCAATTTTCTCATATATAAATTGAATTTGAGAAGGAAATGACAACCCTTTTTAATACTTTTGCCAAGAAATCCCCCAAAGGGTCACAACTGAATAATATATTTAATAATATAGTAATTAATATTATAATTTCATAATATATTTTGGCTCCTAACTTCTTCCCCAGCTCTTTCCTTTAGTTATTTCTCATGTGTGATAATTCTTAAAATATAAATTCTTTGTTATTGCCACAGCCAATAAAAACAATAACAATAATAATTAATACTATTCACCATTAATTTTCTTTCCAAAATAAAAGATACAAAAAACAACAAAAGAAAATAACAATAGCAAAAATGACAGGCAACATTCCAAAATGTAACACAATATAGAAAGCTAGAAGATAAGGCAGAGCCTTTGCAAATGCCATTACATAATCAGTTGATTTTCTTATTTCATATTTTCTACTACCTTCCCTCACTATCTTTTCTCCAATTCAGTTCCAAAAGAAATGGAGTGAAACTTTAGGCCATCAGTTTAAAAAGTATGGTTCATCTCTAGTGACACTTTTTTATGAGTGAAAACACCGTTATGCTCTTTTGGGTTGGTGGTAAAAGGGAAATTAAAAAGAGTTTGTGGTTATTTGAAGTTATCATTTTATAAAGCCATGTTAATAGTATGTTTTGGATGCCAATTCTATTTTTTGCTTCATTTCAGAATACAAACAAATAGTATTATTAAAAATCCATTGAAAGAAAATTATTTCTGAAATGTTACCTATACCACAGGTCCTTGCCAATTATTGTCAGTATCTATATGCCAGACATTATGCTATATATGTAAGGATGTAAAGGAGAAACAAAATTAAAAGCCAATAAAATAGTTCATTATTATTTATAAAATATTGTTCTATTTGTATGTATAATAAAATCTGTACATACACATATATAAAATAATGTATGTACAACATAAAATGACTTTAAAAAAAGGAACTTTTAGCATACCTTCACTTTACTGATGAGAAAAATCATATCAAAGAGAAGTTAAAAAATTTACCCAAAAGCATATTGTTGATTCAGAATAATAACTTGAAACAACTTTTTTCTAGTGTACAGGACAATGTTCATAGAATATACTGTGTGTATTTGTGTGTGTGTAAATATATATGCACATAATTGGTTATCAAAGTAAAAAAAAAGTAATGGATGATAAGCTACATTTTCTTTTTTTTCAGTATTTTAAATCCAAGCCTTTTATTTTCAAAACATATGCATGGATAATTTTTCAGCATTAACCCTTGCAAAGGGTTCCACTTTTTCCTCCTTTCCCCACCCACTCTTTTATTTAGATGGCAGGTAATGCAATAAAAGTTAAACATAGTAAAAATGTATGCTAAATCTAATATAAATCTATCTATCTATCTATCTATCTATCTATCTATCTATCTATCTATCTATCTTGCTGCACAAAAAAAATAATCAAAAAGGAAAAAAAAGAAAAAGAAAATAAAATATAATCCATCAACAAAAAGAATGAAAATACTATGTTGTGATGCATATTCAGTTTCCATAGTCTAAGTAAATAGCTCTCTTCATCACAAGACCATTGAAAATGATCTGAATCATCTCATTGTTGAAAAGAGTCGCATCCATCAGAATTGATTATCCTTCAATCTTGTTATTGCCATGTACAATGATCTCCTGGTTCTGCTCATTTCACTTAGTATCAGTTCATGTAAGTTTTTCCAGGCCTCTATGTAATCAACCTGCTGGTCATTTCTTACAGAAAAAAAATCCCATAACATTCATATATAATAACTCATTCAACCATTTTCCAGCTAATGGACATCCACTCAAAAAGGGCTACAAAAAGGGGTGCCGCAAACATTTTTGCACATGCTGGTCCATTTCCCTCCTTTAAGATCTCTTTGGGATAAAAACCCAGGAGAAACACTGCCAAATAAAGGATATGCACATTTTAATAGCCCTATAGGCATTATTCCAAATTGTTCTTCAGAATGACTGGATCAGTTCACAACTCCACCAACAATATATTAATGTCCCAATTTTCCCACATTTCTCATCCACATTTGTCATTATCTTTTCCTGACATCTTAGGCAATCTGAGAGGTGTATACTGGTACTTCAGAGTTGTCTTAATTTGCATTTCTCTGATCAATAGTGATTTAGAGCAAACTTTTGTGTGAAGCTAAATATGTCTAATATTCTCTCTTTGAGGCAAATCTGATGAGAGAAGATTTGTACATTATTCATTTCCTGCCCTTTTTCTTTCAATAGCAAATACATCTTTTTTTACCTCCTTATAAGTTGTAATTTGCCCCATTTGAATCCACTTTCCTCTTCTTCCAGTAGAATCACTTTTCCTCCTCTAGTTTGCTTTTTAAATTATCACAGTAAAATCAAATTATATTTGCACCCTTTAAGTATACTCATAACAGAGTTTGATATAAGCAAATATTATGCCAAATGCAAATTTGGCCATTCGGCAAAAAATTTTGGCCAAATTATGCCAAAAAAAAATGAAATAACAGAATTGAATTAAACATATCATCTTCCCATATAGGGATATATTTTTTTAACTTTTGAAAGAAAGTAATTTTTCTTTTTTTTACCTTTTTATGCTTCTTTTGAGTTCGGTATTTGAAGATACCATTTTCTATTCATATGTTGTCTTTTCATCAAAAATAGATAAAATTTCCCTATTTCTTTAAATATCCATCTTTTCCCCTGAAAGATGATGCTTACTTTTGTAGGATATTTGATTCTTGGCTACAATCCAAGTTCCTTTGCCTTTCAGAATATCAGATTCCATGACCTTCAGTTTTTTAAAGTGGAAGCTGCTAGGTGCTAGGCAATTCTGATTGTGGCTCCTTTTAATTTGAATTGTTTCTTTCTGCTTGTTTGCAACATTTTCTGTTTGATTTGATAATTCTTCAATTTAGCTATTTTTTTTTTTTTTATTTGGGATTTCCATTTTCAGGTCTCTTTTAGGAAGTTATCAGTGAATTCTTTCAATAGCTATTTTATCTTCTGCTCCTCTGCTTCCAGGAAATTGGGACAGTTTTTTCTTGATTATTTCCTGACTTTTATCATTTTTTTTTTTAATTTTAGTCATGGTTTTCAAAAAGTCCCATAAATCTTAGATTATCTCTGCTAGAATTATTTTCCAGGCCATTTGTATTTCCGATGAGGTATTTTTCTACTATTTTTTTTTTTTATTTTGTTTGACTGATTCTTGAAGTTTCATTGAGCCATTTACTTCCATTTGTTCAATTCTAACTATTAGTGAATTATTTTCTTTAGTTAGCCTTTTTACTCTCCTTTTATATTTGGCCATTGAGGTGTTTCGTTCATTGCATACTTTTTCCACTTCACAAATTGTGTTTTTCAACAAATTTGTTTCTTTTTCATATCTATTTTGTAAGGAGTTGTATGTCTTTCTTTTCTTTTCATCAAATCTATTTTGTAAGGAGTTATTTTGCCTTTTCCATTTCATCAACTCTGTGTTTTAAGAAAGTTTCTTCAAATATTTTCTGTTTTTCCTTTTTCATAACCTCTTGAAAAGATCTCATTTTCTTTCTTCATTTTTCTTCTAATTCTCTTTTAAGATTTTTTTTTAATTCTTCCAAGAGAGCCTTGTGAAAAGGGGACCAAATCATATAACCCTTTGGGGGTTCATCTGGAGCTGATTTGTCTTTAGGATCCTCATGGTGTGAGATCTGTACTTCTCTTTCTCCATAAAAGCTGTCTATGGTAAGTTATTTTTGCTTTTTCACTCTTTTTTTTTTTTTTTTTTTTTTTTTTTTTAAGGTTGAAGCCTGCTCTTAAGGCAAAGGGGTGACAGCTGCTTTAGTTCTCTGTGGATTCAGTATTGCTGACTGACTTTCTGTTGAATAGGCATGGCCAGCTCCTGCATTCTGGGAGTTCAGGGGCTCACAATTTGCTTTTTGTATTTGCTTTGGGTGTCTCGCAGGAAATCTTGCAACCAGGACAGAGTAGCCTAAGTGCCTTGCAGTAGATTTCTAGGTGCTCAGAAGCAGCAATACTCTGGTTCTCTGCCCCAGCTTCTTGTCCTAGGATTCTTGCTAAGTGGTTTGGGCTCAGCAGCCTCACCTTTTGTGAAATTCTTCCAAAGTATTTTTTTTTTTTGGTGGATATTTGGTATGCTCCAAATGTGTGTGGGTTCTGTCACTTCAAAACCATTGCTATTGATTGAGAGAAGCTCACAGGAGGTCAGATAAATATGTGTGTACTCTCTGCCATCTTGGCTCTGCTCCTCCCCCAGACATTTTCTTTAAGAAACAGGGTACAAACTCAATTTTGTACATGTGTAACTTTTGAGAGTATATTAATCAGGAGGCTATTTACACTTTTAGATACTTGCAAAACCCATTCTAAATATATTTGATCATTGCTAAATGCTTGAATTGTTCATATATTAAGAAATGTTATGAATAATACCTTTGGGTCTCTCTGCTTGTTAGGCCATATCCAATTTTCTTGGTCCACTGTTCTTAGAAAGTTGCATTATTTCTAAGTTCAGTATAAAAATAATTCCACCCATATGCCTTTGAGAACATATTAATAATGTACAGTTCTGTCCTCTGGAGAAACAAGGCAAGGTCTAATTATTTTTTCACAGCTCTCAAGGAGGAAAGGAGGGGACTGGTTTTGTTTTTCCTATTTAACACATGAGAAAGCTGAAGTTTTTTTTTTTTCTTCTTCACAAAGATGAGAGTCATTTACCATATCTTAAGTTGAAAAGTGAGCTAAATAATTAAAGTGATATTTTAGTTTTGACAATTAAAAAAAATCACTCCAACAAACAATTGTTGAGCACCTACTTTCAAAAAGATACTGTGGTAAGGTGACTGTCAAATGTAAAACTGAATCTATAAAAAGTGTCTCTTGCTTAGATGAACTTAAAATTTAGTAAGAGAGATAAGATAAATTCAGATTTATTTATACAAATTGCTAAAATAAATGTAAACAAAAACAAATACATAACAAAAGAACGAAGTTCTATGGCAGAACATAGGGAAAGATTATGTCTTTTAAGTAAAACAGAAAAATTAATGAAACATAAAATTTACTGTGATTAGAAGAATGAGTGGGATTCAAACAGACAGAGATTCAAGGGTAAGAACATATAAGAAAGTGGGAAAGTAAAGTTTCTTTTTGTTTGTTTGTTTGTTTTTAAGATATAGTCAATGCTGAACTATCCTTTGCTTATTTATGTTTATTTGGTTAAGATTTTTTTCTTCCCCCCACAGAGACAATAAGTGTTATGGTAATATGGAAGAATAAAGGGATGCTTGTTGATTTAATAATAAAAATGTAGAGTCCATAATGGAGGAATATTCATGTTATCAAATATATAGAGAACTAGAAAGAATATTAGATGGTATTTATGCCTACACTTTGGTTTTACAAGTAAGGAAGCTGAGACTCAGAATGAGACTCAGGGAAGTTAGATTAGTTTCCTAAATTCAGACAGGCTAACAAATATTACACGTGAGATTTGGCCCTAGGCCTTATGATTGCAAATCAGTCATACTGCCTCATACAGGAGATGATGCAGAGGAAATTGGGTCTATATGGGAAATATTTGCATTGTGATTTTAGATAAAATTGTTAACATAAAAATGGTCAAGAGAAAGAATAGAAAGAAAAAAGAGCTGGTTGGGGACACAGCCTTAGAGAATGAAAACACTTAAGGGACAAGTGAAAGAAAATAAGTGGGGGGGGGAGGGAGAGGTAATTAGCAATCAAGAAACTTATAGTTCTATCATAAAGTGACATAAGAGAGGGGGGTGGTTGAAGGAAAGAGGCACAACATTTTTCTGTGATACATACTTCTCAAGAATAAGTACTGAAATATGTATTTTTATTTGCTGAATAGAATGAGGTTATTAGCAACAGACAACTCCAAAATACACATTTTATTTCTTATTTTACAAGCATTTAAATTTAAATTAGTTTTATCTTCTGCACTATCCAAATAATTGCCTGAAGTTTTTAATTCTAATGAAACTTAATGATACTTATCCCCCCAAAATATAGAAGTTTCAATGCATTACTCATTTACACATCTGTAAAATGTTCTCATTTTATCACATGCACAGAGAAGTTTAAAATTGTGTGTGAAGAAGTAAACCAATGGTTATATCTAGTAATCATAATGATAATAAAATAACTTCTTTTGTTAAAAATGCTTTATAGTCTACATAGCACTCTGTATAAATTGTCATTTTATCAACTGTTTGGCATAGGATTATATCAGTAAGATGCCTAGATTTGTTTTTTCTATATCAGTAATTCTTTCTACAATTCTCCAGGTTGTTTTGCCATATTTTTCCTTTAGACATAGTCCACAACAGGTCTATAGATAGTGCTGTTTGCTAGTCACCATTTTGGAATGTTCTGCCATTTTATGAAACTGCTTCCTGAAAGTCTTCCAGCTCTCTAAAATATAGTTTGCCAATTTTTCACTACTCCTGCCACAGGCTACGTTTTCTGTATTGTTCTTCCTTCTCTTTCCCTCCACAAAAAAATCTCATGACTTCCAGCAATTAGCAGTCATTACCAATGTACCATTGCCATCTGTTTTTTAGGGTTAGTCAAAAATGTAAAACATTTAAAAATGAATAACTAGAGTAGAATATCTCCATTTCTGAAGATTTTTGAAGATTTTTATTTTGTACTATGAATATTGTGATCCCAAAGTCTAACATAATATTTTTTCCCAAGAGCAAGATAAATCATATAATAATAGTATCAAAGATTTGAAAAATATATTACATGTTGTATCATTTTTTACTCACAACAACCTCATGAAGTAGTGCTATTAGCATCCCTATTTTACAAAGAAACTGAGGCTAATAGATATTGTCACTTTCTGAGGGTCACATAGCTAGTGGTTTGAAACAACTTTTGAACTAGACCTTAGTGACTCCAAGTCTACCTTCGATTTAATATACTCCTTTCTACCTGTCTCACATCTTACAATTATAATTCTCTTCATTTATATGTTGACTCATAAAATCATCAATTTGCAAACTTTCTATCAGCCCAAATGTTCAGCAATAGTATGCAATACTCTACCTATTTTCTCTTTCTGTCTTTCTTTTTGTATATTATTCTATCTGTGTATCTCTTTTTGCTTGTCTCTACTTGTCTTTCTATTAGCTACTCTTTTTCTCTCTGACATTGTCAGTCTCTGGTTGTCTGTATTTTGTCTTTCTCTTTCTCAATCTCTCTCTGTTTCTAACATTGTTTTAAAATGGGTGGGTGGGGTTATATAATTTACCTTGAACTACAAACTTAAATATCTAAAGAAGGAATAAGATAGACAACTTGGGAGAGATATGTAATCCCAAGTATGCTATTATGTAAACCAGAAGAATTGATTGAGTTTTCCCCAAAAATATTCAAGCTGTTCATCTATAAAAATTTCTGATCCAAAGACTACAATTGAATTTTTCACTTAAGACTCTTAGATCTTCAGTAATAAAAAATAAATAAGGGACATGTCAGGACAGCCAAGGTGATACTGTGGATAGAAGGCCATACTTGTCATCAGAAAGATTCATCTTCCTGAGTACAAATTTGGCTTTGAATACTTACTAGCTATGTGATCTTGGACAAGTTATCAAATCCAGTTTTCTCATCTGTAAAATGAGATGGGGAAATGGAAAACCATTTCAGTTACTTTTCCAAGAATACTTTACATGGTATTACAATCAGACACTAGTAAAATGACTGGACATAATATATAAAAGAAAATGATATATTCCTTGTAAGCACTAACACAAAATTAAAGCTCTTAGCCTTTAACTGGAACATATATTTTAGAATTGGAAGAAACTTGCAAGATCATCTAGTCTAACTCCCTCATTTTTCAGATGAGGAAAATGTAGTGTAAATTGTTGTCAGTTGTGAAAAGTCACATAAGAAATACATGTCACAGTTGAGATTTGAACTGAGTTTTTCTGTATCCAATGTACTTTCTGTCCCTGTGGATTACATAGTGAAGTCAAAGATAAAGTAGAAAGATGAATTTTTAACCATTAAAAGAGTGATGTAGCAGAATGACCACACTGTCATATAAAGTTCTTTTTTACTTCCATAACACTCCTGAATAGAAATGAATACTCTATTACAAAGAGTATATAGATATCTTTGGTCTCTGTGTAGGTGTATTGGGTAAGATACTGAAGAGAGACAATGATTTAAATGTTGTCCTATGTGAAATATAGTCTTTCAATATCCCTGGATTTTGTGGGGGATTCAGCAGTTGGGCCCTTGACAGTACACATAAATCTCCCAAACTTGAAATTCTGAGTTATTAAAGAGATAAAGACACTTTCTCAGGGTGGGAGGAAAATGAAAGAAAAAGAGATACATACAGTAGAGAGACAGAGACAGAGAAAGATACAAACAGAGAAAAAAAGAGAGATGGTTATGACTAATGATGATGATGATGTTGATGATTAATAGGAGAAGAGAAGAAAGAGAAAAAGCAAAGAAGGAGGAGAAGGAGAAGCAGAAGGAGATGGAGAAAAAAGAGGAGGAAAAGGAGTAGGAGGAGGAGGAAAAGGAATAGGAGAAAGAGAAGGAAAAGAAGAAAAGAAGGAAGGAAGGAAGGAAGGAAGGAAGGAAGGAAGGAAGGAAGGAAGGAAGGAAGGAAGGAAGGAAGGAAGGAAGGAAAGAAGGAAAGAAGGAAGGAAGGAAGGAAGGAAGGAAGGAAGGAAGGAAGGAAGGAAGGAAGGAAGGAAAAAACAAAGTTATATAACATACAGAAAAAGCCTGTCAAGCAAGTCAAAAATATTTCAACAACCTCTTGTTGAAACCCCCTTATATAAAATTGCCATGTTTCCTAAAATATTTTTGCCCTGAAAAAAAAAAAGGTCAGTTGGCTTAGGTTTTTAAAATGACACAAAGGTGGCTGGTACCAGGTACTAGAAGGAAATGTGATTGCTAAAGAGCTTCAAAGGGACATGCTTTGATGTTTTAATTAAAAAAATATATATATATATATATATATATATATATATATATATATATATATATATATATACTTTCTCACATAAAACTGTATTGCTCAAGGATCTTTGTACATCATTTTCTGACATGAAAAGTACAGAGGATATTCATGTACAAATATGACTTCATATCATGTGACTAAAGAAGAGATTGGGGGGGCAGAGCCAAGATGGCGGAGAAGAAACACACGACTCTGTGAACGTCCTCATTCCCTCACAACCAATTAGGTAAATTAAGCCTCAGAAAAAGCCCTGGACTGATAGATACCACAAGGACTGGAAGCACGACTTACTAGCTGAAGAGAATCTGGAGTTTCAACAGAAAAGGTCAGTTCCCAGGGGAGGAAGAAGAGAGGCCAGCACAGACGGCTGGGTGCTAGCATACTGCGCCGATCGCGCTGGGAAAGGCTCTGGGATCAAAGAAGCCACTGAGATAAAGGAATCTGGCACAGGCTGTTAGCTCTTCTCTGCTTATTATATAGCAGTTCAGAAGAGAAAGCTAAAATACCTTAAAAATTAAGATAGATTAGATTTTCCAGGACCCTGGGGGTGACTCAGCAGATCTCGGCACCAGGGGGCGTGGCCTCAGCTACCTCCTGAGAATAGTTAAGAGATTGACAAGTGGGTGGATACGGCCCAAGGCAACAAACACTGCCTAGTTTAGCTGGAGGGAGTGGAACTCAGCTCCAGGAAGTCCCAGAGAAGCGGAACCTTTGAACTAGGGACCGCGGTTTCTGGCAGACACTTCCAGTTTGAGCACAGGGGCTTTTCACGTCACCTGCTGCAGACATCCACGCCCCACCGGGACATATAGGTTAGGCTTTGTGCTGCCTTTACTGTTCAGTCTCAACCTCAGGGAAGGCATTAGAACACAGCGCCCTCAAAGCACAGCAGTGCTAATCACCTCTGAGGCACTTCCAGGGAGGGGGGGGGAACTCTCTCCCAGAGCTCTCTCTTAGCTCAGGCGCTAGAACGGCTGCATCCATCCAGTCTGGGAGGAAGCTGGTAAAGAAGTAAATAAATAATTTCCTACCCCAGGGACAGACCCCAAAAGATTTTTTAAATATGAACAAAAAAGCCAGAAAAACCATAGATTCCTTCTACACAGAGAAAGAGCGGGTATCCAACCCCAAGGAAGTTAACAGCAGAGAAACAGCAGATAACAACCTAAAGGGGAATGATTCCTTCCCCCCATCACATAACTCTCTCCTAGAAGACACTATTAAAAAATTAAGTGAGTTTGAATAAAAATGGGGAAAGGAAAGGGAAGCTATGATAGAGAATAACAACCTCCTGAAATTGGAGTTGGAAAAAATAAAGAATTCACAGGAGATGCAGGGAAACAAAATTTGTGAATTAGAAAAGGTTAAAAAATCACATGAAAGTAGGATTTGTGAATTAGAAAAGATAAAAAAGTCTCAAGAAAATAGAATTTCTGAATTGGAAAAAGAAAATAATTCTCAAAAAAAAATTAGGGAAATGGAAAAAAAAGCAATAGAGCAAAATAATTGATTTAAAAACGAAATTGGGCATTTACAAAAAGAACTAAAAATTGTGAAAGAAGAAAATAACTCCTTAAAAGTCAGGATGGAACAAATAGAAATGAATGATTCACAGAGAACACAAGAATCACTCAAACAAAACAAAAAAAATGAGAAGCTGGAGAACAACGTCAAATACTTACTGGGAAAATCTATAGACCTGGAAAATAGATCTAGGAGAGATAATCTGCAGATCATTGGACTTCCAGAAAACTATGACCAAAAAAAGAGCCTAGATTCTATTTTACAAGAAATTATCAAAGAGAACTGTCCAGAGATAATAGAAACAGAAGGGAAAGTAGATGTGGAAAGAATTCATCGAACTCCTTCTGAAATAGACCCTAAAAAAAGAACACCATGGAATATTGTGGCTAAGCTACAGAATTACCACACAAAGGAGAAAATCTTGCAAGTAGCTAGGAAAAAAAAAAAAAAAAAAAAAAAAAAAAAAACAATTGAAGTATCAAGGTGCCACAATAAGGGTCACTCAAGATCTGGCTGCCTCCACATTAAAAGATAGAAGGGCCTGGAACCTGATATTCCGTAAGGCAAAAGATCAAGGACTGCAACCAAGAAGGAACTACCCAGCTAAGTTTAGCATCTTTTTCCATGGAAGAAGATGGTCATTCAATGAAATAGAGGAATTCTATATGTTTCTAAGAAAAAAACCTGACTTAAACAAAAAATTTGATCTACATCCACAAGACTGAAGAGAAACAGAAAAAGGTACACAGAACCCTTGAGAACTGTAACTCTGTTGTGGGTATATAAAAAGTACTCAAAGATAATTTGATTTTACTGATATAAAAGAAAAAAAAGGGGGGTGTAGTAAAGGGAAGGAGGTCGTTTCAGAAAAAGGGGAAGGAATGATAAAAAGAGGGAAACTACATCCCAGGAAGAGGCATAGAAAATACACCATATCTGAGGGAACTTAGTGAGGGGGAAAATCTTTGTGTTAATCTTACTCTCATCAGGAGAGGCTCAAAGAGTAAATAATTAACATATTTATTTTTCAGACAATTTTCTCTCACCTCATTAAAAGGGGGGAGAGGAAAAGGGAAAAGGAAAAGGAGAATAAGTGAAGGGACTTGGAGGGAGGGGGGAGGGATAGTAAAAAAAAAAAGGGGGGGAAGGGTTGCGCATCACAAGGGGGGTCTGTAAATTAAATATCGGGGAAGGGGATCAGGGAGGTCAAGGGAAAAAGCATAATCTGGGGATAATATAATGGCAGGAAATACAGAATTAGTAATTTTAACTGTAAATGTAAATGGGATGAAAGCTCCCATCAAATGGAGACGGATAGCAGATTGGATCAAAAATCAGAACCCTACAATATGTTGTCTACAGGAAACACACTTAAAGCAGGGAGATACATACAGAGTAAAGGTAAAAGGTTGGAACAGAGCCTATTATGCTTCAGGTAAAGCCAAAAAAGCAGGGGTAGCTATCCTTATGTCAGATCAAGCAAAAGCAGAAGTAGATCTCCTTAAAAAAGGTAAGGAAGGAAACTATATCCTGCTGAAAGGTAGCATAAATAATGAAGCCATATCAATACTAAACATATATGCACCAAGTGGTATAGCATCTAAATTTCTAAAGGAAAAGTTAAGAGAATTGCAAGAAGAAATAGACAGTAAAACTATAATAGTGGGAGATCTCAATCTTGCACTCTCAGATTTAGACAAATCAAACCAAAAAACAAACAAGAAAGAAATTAAAAAAGTAAAAAGAACATTAGAAAAACGAGGTTTGATAGACCTTTGGAGAAAACTAAATGTCAATAGAAAGGAATATACATTCTTCTCACCAGTTCATGGATCCTATACAAAAATAGACCATGTATTAGGACATAAAGATCTCAAAATTAAATGTAGGAGGGCAGAAATAATAAATGCCTTCTTCTCAGATCACAATGCAATAAAAGCTACATTCAGTAAGAAGTTAGGGGTAAATAGACCAAAAAGTAATTGGAAACTGAATAATCTCATCTTAAAGAATGACTGGGTGAAAGAGCAAATTAGAGAAACAATTAATAATTTCACCCCAGATAATGACAATGATGAGACATCATACCAAAATCTTTGGGATGCAGATAAAGCAGTAATAAGGGGAAATGTTATATCTTTAGAGGCTTATTTGAAGAAAATAGAGAAAGAGAAGAATAACAAATTGGGCTTACAACTTAAAAGGCTAGAAAAAGACCAAATTATAAACCCCCAACCAAAAATTAAACTTGAAATACAAAAATTAAAAGGAGAAATCAACAATATTGAAAGTAAAAAAAACTATTGAATTAATAAATAAAACCAAGAGTTGATTTTATGAAAAAGCCAATAAAATAGATAAACCTTTGGTAAATTTGATCAGAAAAAAGAAAGAGGAAAATCAAATTGATAGTCTTACAAATTAAAAGGGGGATCATTCCACCAAATGAAGAGGAAATTAGAGAAATAAAAAGGAGTTACTTTGCCCAACTTTATGCCAATAAATTTGATAACTTAAGTGAAATGGATGACTTCCTCCAAAAATATAGGCTCCCTAGATTAACAGAGGAGGAGATAAATTGCTTAAATAGTCCCATTTCAGAAAAAGAAATAGAACAAGCTATTAATCAACTCCCCAGGAAAAAATCCCCAGGGCCAGATGGATTCACATGTGAATTCTACCAAACATTTAAATTACAATTAGCCCCAATGTTATATAAATTATTTGAAAAAATAGGGGATGAAGGAGTCCTACCAAACTCCTTTTATGACACAGACATGGTACTGATACCTAAACCAGGTAGATTGAAAACTGAGAAAGAAAATTATAGACCAATCTCCTTAATGAATATTGATGCTAAAATCTTAAATAAGATATTAGCAAAAAGACTTCAGAAAATCATCTCCAAGATAATAGACTATGATCAAGTAGGATTTATTCCAGGAATGCAGGGCTGGTTTAATATTAGGAAAACTATTAATATAATTGACCATATTAATAATCAAATTAATAAGAACCATATGATTATCTCAATAGATGCAGAAAAAGCATTTGACAAAATCCAACATCCATTCCTACTAAAAACTCTTGAGAGTATAGGAATAAATGGACTATTCCTTAGAATAATCAGGAGCATATATTTAAGACCTTCAGTAAGCATAATATGCAATAGAAATAAACTGCAACCTTTCCCAGTAAGATCAGGAGTGAAACAAGGTTGCCCACTATCACCATTACTATTCAATATAGTACTAGAAACGCTAGCCTCGGCAATAAGAGCCGAGAAAGAGATTCAAGGAATTAGAGTAGGAAATGAGGAAATTAAACTATCACTTTTTGCAGATGACATGATGGTATACTTAGAGAACCCCAAAGACTCTGCTAAAAAGCTACTAGAAATAATTCAAAATTTCAGCAAAGTGGCAGGATACAAAATAAATCCACATAAATCCTCAACATTTTTATATATCACTAACAAAATGCAACAGCAAGAGATACAAAGAGAAATTCCATTCCAAACAAATGTTGAGAGTATAAAATATTTGGGAATCCATCTACCAGAGAAAAGTCAGGAATTATATGAGAAAAATTACAAAACACTTGCCACAAAAATAAAATCAGATTTAAATAATTGGAAAGACATTAAGTGCTCTTGGATAGGCCGAGCGAATATAATAAAGATGACAATACTCCCCAAATTAATCTATTTATTTAGTGCTATACCAATCAGACTCCCAAGAAACTATTTCAATGACCTAGAAAAAATAACAACAAAATTCATATGGAAGAATAAAAGGTCGAGAATTGCAAGGGAACTAATGGAAAAAAAAACTCAGAGGAAGGTGGTCTAAGTGTACCTGATCTAAAGCTATATTATATAGCAGCAGTCACCAAAACCATTTGGTACTGGCTAAGAAATAGAACGGTAGATCAGTGGAACAGATTAGATACAAAGGACAAAAAAGGGTACATATATAGCAACCTAATCTTTGACAAACCCAAAGATACCAACATTAGGGATAAAAATTCATTATTCTGAAAAAACTGTTGGGAAACCTGGAAATTAGTATGGCAGAAATTAGATATGGATCGACACTTAACACCATATACCAAGATAAGATCAAAATGGGTCCATGATTTAGGCATAAAGAGGGAGATAATAAATAGATTAGAGGAACAGAGGATAATCTACCTCTCAGACTTGTGGAGGAGGAAGGAATTTATGACCAGAGGAGAACTAGAGATCATTATTGATCACAAAATAGAAGATTTTGATTACATCAAACTAAAAAGTTTCTGTACAAATAATACTAATGCAAACAAAATTAGAAGGGAAGTATCAAATTGGGAAAATATTTTTAAAAACAAAGGTTCTGACAAAGGTCTCATTTCCAAAATATATAGAGAACTGACCCTAATTTATAAGAAACCGAACCATTCTCCAATTGATAAATGGTCAAAGGATATGAACAGACAATTCTCAGAGGAAGAAATAGAAACTATATCCACTCACATGAAAGAGTGTTCCAAATCACTACTGATCAGAGAAATGCAAATAAGACAACTCTAAGATACCACTACACACCTGTCAGATTGGCTAAGATTACAGGAACAAATAATGATGAATGTTGGAGGGGATGTGGGGAAACTGGGACACTAATACATTGCTGGTGGAGTTGCGAAAGAATCCTGCCATTCTGGAGAGCAATCTGGAAATATGCCCAAAAACTTATCAAACTGTGCATACGCATTGACCCAGCAGCGCTACTACTGGGCTGATATCCCAAAGAAATACTAAAGAGCGGAAAGAGACATATATGTGCCAAAATGTTTGTGGCAGTTCTTTTTGTAGTAGCTAGAAACTGGAAGATAAATGGATGTCCATCAGTTGGAGAATGGTTGGGTAAATTAGGTTATGGAATATTATTACCCTGTAAGAAATGACCAGCAGGAGGAATACAGAGAGGCCTGGAGAGACTTAAATCAACTGATGCTGAGTGAAATGAGCAGAACCAGGAGATCACTGTACACTTCAACAACAATACTGTATGAGGATGTATTCTGATGGAAGTGGAAATCTTCAACATAAAGAAAAACCAACTCACTTCCAGTTGATCAATGATGGACAGAGGTAGCTACACCCAGAGATGAAACACTGGGAAGTGAATGTAAATTGTTAGCACTAATATCTGTCTGCCCAGGTTACATGTACCTTCGGAATCTAAAGTTTATTGTGCAACAAGAAAATGATATTCACACACATGTATTGTATCTAGACTATATTGTAATACATGTAAAATGTATGGGATTGCCTGTCATCGGGGGGAGGGAATAGAGGGAGGGGGAATAATTTGGAAAAATGAATACAAGGGATAATATTATATACATATATATATATATATATATATATATATATATATATATATATATATATAATAAAAATTATTAATTAAAAAAAAAAAAGATTCCCGCTCTGACAAAATGAACAAAAAATTTAAAAGGGCCCTAACCCCTTGAGAGCTTCTGTATATAGAGAGAGCAGAATTCAAACACTGAGGTGACTAAAAGCGGATTGTGTCCAGAGGAATCCTCTAAGGTGGATATGATCTGCTCCTCAATACATAAGACTCTCATAGAGGAAATCAAAAAGGCTCTCACAAGAGAGCTACAAGAGAAATGGGAAAAGGAAAGGGAAGCTTGGCAAGAGAGCCTGGAGAAGTCATCTCACACATTTAAAGACAGAGTGGATAAAGAAATCAAATTATTGAAAAAGAAAATTAGTTAATTAGACAAGGTAAACAACTCCAAGGAAAACAGGATTAGTGAGCTGGAAAAAGAAAACAGCTCTCTAAAATACAAAATACATGAAATGGAAAAAAAAATTCCTTAAAAGAAAAAAAACTATCTTAAAAACTCAATTGGACAATTACAAAAGGCTATAAAAAATCGAGTGAAGAAAATACATCATTGCAAATTAGACTCAAACAAGTAGAAATGAATGACACAAGGAGAAACCAAGAAGTAGTCAAACAAAGCCAGAAATACGAAACAATTGAAAAGACTGTAATGTACCTCATTGGAAAGACAACACACCTGGAAAACAGATCCAGGAGAGACAATTTAAGAATAATTGGACTCCCTGAAAAGTCTGAGGAAAAAAACAGCCTGGACAATATTTTCCAGGAAATTATCAAAGAGAACTGTAGTGCAGAGTTTTGTAAACAGAGGGTAAAATAGACATTGAAAAAATTCATTGATCACCTACTGAAAGGGATACAAAAATCAAAATGCCTAGAAATATACTGGCCAAGTTCAAGAACCATCAGATGAAGGAAAAAATATTGGAAGCTGTTAGAAAAAAGCAACTCAGATATGGAGGAGCCACAATAAGGATAACCCAGGATCTAGCAGCATCCATATTAACAGAATGAAGGGCCTGGAATATAATATTCTGAAAGGGTAAGGAACTTGGTACATAGCCACGAATAATTTACCCAGTAAATATGAGCATCATTTTCCAGGGAAGAAGATAGACATTTAGCGAAATAAATAAATTTCATCTATTCTTGACAAAAAAAAAAAAAAAAAAGATATACACAAAATATTTCATCTTCAAATACAGAACTCAAGAGATTTCTAAAAAGCTAAAAAGAAATATTGAAAACTATAGAGGAACAGAGGATAGTCTACATCTCAGAATTGTGGAGGAGGAAGGAATTTATGACTAGAGAAGAACTAGAGAGTAATATTGATCACAAAACATAAGATTGTGATTACATCAAACTAAAAAGTTTTTGTACAAACAATACTAATGCAAACAAGATTATAAGGGCAGTAACAAATTGGGAAAATATTTTTATAGTTAAAGGTTCTGATAAAGGTCTCATTTCCAAAATATATAGAGAAATGATCCTAATTTATAAGAATTCAAACCAATTGATAAATGGTCAACAGATATGAACAGACAATTCTCAGATAATGAAAATGAAACTATGTCCACTCATATGATAGAGTGTTCCAAATCACTACTATTCAGAGAAATGCAAATTAAGACAATTCTGAGATATCACTACAAACCTGTCAGGTTGGCTAAGATGACAGGAAAAAATAATGATGAATGTTGGAGGGGATGTGGGAAAACTGGGACACTAATACATTGTTGGTGCAGCTATGAAAGAATCCATAGATTTTGGAGAACAATCAGGAACTCTGCCCAAAAAGTTATCATACTGTGCATACCCTTTGATCCAGCAGTGCTACTACTGGGCTTATATCCCAAAGAAATATTAAAGAGGGGAAAGGGACCTGTGTGTGCCAAAATGTTTGTGGCAGCTCTTTTTGTAGTGGCTAGAAACTGGAAGATGAATGGATGTCCATCAATTGGAGAATGGTTGGGTAAATTATGGTATATGAAGGTTATGGAATATTATTACTCTGTAAGAAATGACCAGCAGGATGAATTCAGAAAGGCTTGGAGAGACTTGCATGAAATGATGATGAATGAAATGAGCAGAACCAGAAGATCACTATACACTTCAACAACAATACTGTATGAAGATGTATTCTGATGGAAGTGGATATCTTCAACATAAAGAAGATCCAACTCACTTCCAGCTGATCAATGATGGACAGAAACAACTACACCCAAAGAAGGAACACTGGGAACTGAATGCAAAATATTAGCACTACTGTGTATCTACCCAGGTTACTTATACCTTCAGAATCGAATACTGAATGTGCAACAAGAAAATTGCATTTACACACATATATTATATCTAGGTTATACTGTATGTAACACATGTAAAATGTATGAGATTGCCTGTCATCTAGGGGAGGGAATAGAGGGAGGGAGGGGAAAATCTGGAAAAATGAATACAAGGGATAATGTTATAAAAAAAAATTACTCATGCATATATACTGTCAAAAAAGTATAATTATAAAATTAATTAAAAAAAACAGATTGACACAAAATGTTTGATCTTCAAATACAGAACTCAAGAGATTGCTAAAAAGGGAAAAAGAAATCTTCACAACTATATTTCCGCCATAAAGATTTGTAAAGAACACATGTATAATTTGTCCTAGAAACTAGAGTTGTAAAGGAAATTATATCGTAAAAAAAGGGTATGAAGAGGCAAAGGCAACCTATTACATCTGAGAGAAAGAAAGCAGGGGGATGACCATAGTGTGTATCAATAGACATATTCGATTTATGGTGAAACTTATTCCACTTCATTGAAAAGTGAGAGGGAAACAGTAAGCTAAGGGGAAGGCAATACAGAAATTGTGAGAAAAAGTGGTAAAATAGGAAGAGGAATTTTAAGGTGGGGGAGGAAGACTAAAAAGGGACGGCTGTGAAAAGCAAGTGTGCTCACAAGTTTAATACTGGGTAGGGGGTTAAGAGGGAAGGAAAGGACAAAAGCAAACAAGAGGTTAGCAGGATGCCAAGCAATATAGAATTAGTCATTCTAACCATAAATGTGAATGAGGTAAACTCCCTCATAAAGAGGAAGCAGTTAGCAGACTGGATTAAAAGACAGAATCCCACTACATGTTGTTTAGAGGAAACACACCTGAAAGGGGTGATACATTCAAAATAAAAGTAAAAGGGGGCAGCAGAATCTACTATGCTTCAGGTGAAGGGAAAAAAGCAGGGGTAGCCATCCTCATCTCAGATCAAGCAAAAACAAATTTGATCTAATTAAAAGAGATAATGAAGGGCATTATATCCTGCTAAAGGGTAGCATAGATAATGAAGCTGTAGCAATATTAAACATATACACACCAAGTAGTGCAGCATTTAAATTCTTTTTTTTTATTTTGTGTACAGTAATTTAATTTTTAAAAATTTTTTATTATATATATATATATATATTTAATATTATCCCTTATATTCATTTTTCCAAATTATCCCTATATTTTTGGAGGAAGTCATCCATTTCACTTAAGTTATCAAATTTATTGGCATAAAGTTGGGCAAAGTAACTCCTTATTATTTCTCTAATTTCCTCTTCATTGGTGGAAAGATCCCCCTTTTCATTTGTAAGACTAACAAGTTGATTTTCCTCTTTCTTTTTTCTGATCAAATTTACCAAAGGTTTATCTATTTTATTGGGTTTTTCATGAAACAAAATCTTGGTTTTATTTATTAATTCAATAGTTTTTTTACTTTCAATATTATTGATTTCTCCTTTTAATTTTTGTATTTCACTTTTAATTTTTGGTTGGGGTTTTTAATTTGGTCTATTTAATGTAGCTTTTATTGCATTGTGATCTGAGAAGAAGGCATTTATTATTTCTGCCTTCCTACATTTAATTTTGAGATCTTTATGTCCTAATATATGGTCAATTTTTGTATAGGATCCATGAACTGCTGAGAAGAAAGTATATTCCTTTCTATTGCCATTCAGTTTTCTCCAAAGGTCTATCATACCTAGTTTTTCTAATGTTCTATTTACTTTTTAAATTTCTTTCTTATTTGTTTTGTGGTGTGATTTGTCTAAATCTCAGAGTGCAAAGTTGAGATCTCCCACTATTTTAGTTTTATTGTCTATTACTTCTTGCAATTCTCTTAACTTTTCCTTTAGAAAGTTAGATGCTATACCACTTGGTGCATATATGTTTAGTATTGATATGGCTTCATTATTTATGCTACCTTTCAGCCGGATATAGTTTCCTTCCTTATCTTTTTTAACTAGATCAACTTCTGCTTTTGCTTGATCTGAGATAAGGATAGCTACCCCTGCTTTTTTGGCTTTACCTGAAGCATAATAGGCTCTCTTCCAACCTTTTACCTTTACTCTATATGTATCTCCTTGCTTTAAGTGTGTTTTCTGCAGACAACATATTGTAGGGTTCTGGTTTTTGATCCAATCTGCTATCCGTCTCCGTTTGATGGGAGCATTCATCCCATTCACATTTACAGTTAAAATTACTAATTCTGTTTTGACTTCCATCATATTATCCCCAGATTATGCTTTTTCCCTTGACCCCCCTGAACCCCTTCCCCAATATTTAATTTAAAGACCCCCCTTGTGACGCGCAGCCCTCCCTTTTTTTAGTATCCCTCCCCCCTCCCTCCAAGTCCCTTCACTTATTCTCCTTTTCCTTTTCCCTTTTCCTCTCCCCCCTTTTAATGAGGTGAGAGAAAATTGTCTGAAAAACAAATATGTCAATTATTTACTCTTTGTGCCTCTTCTGATGAGAGTAAGATTCACACAATGATTCTCCCCCTCACTAAGTTCCCTTAGATATGGTGTATTTTCTATGCCTCTTCCTGGGATGTAGTTTCCCTCTTTTTATCATTCCTTCCCCTTTTTCTGAAACGACCTCCTTCCCTTTTCTACACCCCCCTTTTTTCTTTTATATCAGTAAAATCAAATTATCCATGAGTACTTTTTATATACCCACAACAGAGTTACCGTTCTCAAGGGTTCTGTGTACCTTTTTCTGTTTCTCTTCAGTCTTGTGGATGTAGATCAAATTTTTTGTTTAAGTCTGTTTTTTTTTTTCTTAGAAACATATAGAGGGGGGCGGAGCCAAGATGGCGGAGAAGAAACACACTACTCAGTGAACGTCCTCACTCCCTCACAACCAATTAGATAAATTAAGTCTCAAAATTAGCTCAGGACTGATAGATACCACAAGGACTGGAAGCACGACTTACCAGCTGAAGAGAATCTGGAGTTTCAACAGGAAAGGTCAGTTCTCAGGGGAGGAATAAGAAAGACCAGCACAGACGGTGGGGTAGGGGCACACTGCGCCCATTGCGCTGGGAAGGGCTCTGGGATCAGAGAAGCCACTGAGGTAAAGGAATCTGGCACAGGCTGTTAGCTCTTCTCTGCTAATTATTTAGCAGTTCAGAAGAGAAAGCCAAAATATTTTAAAACTCAGATTAGATTTTCCCCCCCCCCCACCCTGGGGGTGACTCGGCAGACTGGGCACCAGGGGGTGTGGCCTCAGCTACCTCCTGAGAATAGTTAAGAGACTGACAAGTGGGTGGATACGGCCCAAGGCAACACACACGGCCTAGCTTAGCTGGAGGGAGTGGAACTCAGCTCCAGGAAGTCCCAGAGAAGCGGAACCTTTGAACTAGGGACCGCGGTTTCTGGCAGACACTTCCAGTTTGAGCACAGGGGCTTCTCACCTCACCTGCTGCAGACATCCACTCCCCACCCGGACACATAGGCTGAGCTTCTTGCTGTCTTCACTATTCTACGCCCTCAAAGCACAGCAGTGCTAATCACCTCTGAGGCGCTTCCAGGGAGGGGGTGGGGAACTCTCTCCCAGAGCTCTCTCTTAGCGCGGGCGCAGGGGCCGCTGCATCCATGCGGTCTGGGAGGAAGCTGGTAAAGAAGTAAATAATTTCCTACCCCAGGGACAGACCCCAAAACATTTTTTAAGTATGAGCAAAAAAGGTAGAAAAACTATAGATTCCTTCTATACAGAGAAAGAGCAGGTACCCAACCCCGAGGAAGTTAACAGCAAAGATTCAGAAGATAACAACCTAAAGGGGAACGATTCCTGCCCTCCATCACATAACTCTCTCCTAGAAGAAGCTCTTAAGAAATTGAGGGAGATCGAAGAAAAATGGGGCAAGGAAAGGGAAGTTATGATAGAGAATAACAACGTCCTGAAATTGGAATTGGAAAAAATAAAGAATTCACAGGAGATGCAGGGAAACAAAATTAGTGAATTAGAAAAGGTTAAAAAAACACAGGAAAGTAGGATTTCTGAATTGGAAAAGATAAAAAAGTCTCAAGAAAATAGAATTTCTGAATTGGAAAAAGAAAATAATTCTCAAAAAAAAAAAAATTAGGGAAATGGAAAAAAATTCAATAGAGCAAAATAATTCATTTAAAAACGAAATTGGGCATTTACAAAAAGAACTAAAAACTGTGAAAGAAGAAAATAACTCCTTAAAAGTCAGGATGGAACAAATAGAAATGAATGATTCACAGAGAACCCAAGAATCAGTCAAACAAAACAAAAAAAATGAGAAGCTGGAGAACAACGTCAAATACTTACTGGGAAAATCTATAGACCTGGAAAATAGATCTAGGAGAGATAATCTGAGGATTATTGGACTTCCAGAAAACTATGACCAAAAAAAGAGCCTAGATTCTATTTTACAGGAAATTATCAAAGAGAACTGTCCAGAGATAATAGAAACAGAAGGGAAAGTAGATGTGGAAAGAATTCATCGAACTCCTTCTGAAATAGACCCTAAAAAAAGAACACCATGGAATATTGTGGCTAAGCTGCAGAATTACCACACAAAGGAGAAAATCTTGCAAGCAGCTAGAAAAAAACAATTTAAATACCAAGGTGCCACAATAAGGGTCACCCAAGATCTGGCTGCCTCCACATTAAAAGATAGAAGGGCCTGGAACCTGATATTCCGTAAGGCAAAAGATCAAGGACTGCAACCAAGAATGAACTACCCAGCTAAGTTTAGCATCTTTTTCCACGGAAGAAGATGGTCATTCAATGAAACAGAGGAATTCTATATGTTTCTAAGAAAAAAACCAGACTTAAACAAAAAATTTGATCTACATCCACAAGACTGAAGAGAAACAGAAAAAGGTACACAGAACCCTTGAGAACTGTAACTCTGTTGTGGGTATATAAAAAATACTCAAGGATAATTTGATTTTACTGATATAAAAGAAAAAAAGGGGGGTGTAGTAAAGGGAAGGAGGTCGGTTCAGAAAAAGGGGAAGGAGTGATAAAAAGAGGGAAACTACATCCCAGGAAGAGACATAGAAAATACACCATATCTGAGGGAACTTAGTGAGGGGGAGAATCATTGTGTGAATCTTACTCTCATCAGAAGAGGCTCAAAGAGTAAATAATTAACATATTTGTTTTTCAGAGAATTTTCTCTCACCTCATTAAAAGGGGGGAGAGGAAAAGGGAAAAGGAAAAGGGGAATAAGTGAAGGGACTTGGAGGGAGGGGGGAGGGATCCTAAAAAAAAAAAAAAAAAAAAAGAGGGAGGGTTGCGCGTCACAAGGGGGGTCTGTAAATTAAATATCGGGGAGGGGGATCAGGGGGGTCAAGGGAAAAAAGCATAATCTGGGGATAATACGATGGCAGGAAATACAGAATTAGTAATTTTAACTGTAAATGTAAATGGGATGAACGATCCCATCAAACGGAGACGGATAGCAGATTGGATCAAAAAGCAGAACCCTACAATATGTTGCCTACAGGAAACACACTTAAAGCAGGGAGATACATACAGAATAAAGGTAAAAGTTTGGAACAGAGCCTATTATACTTCAGGTAAAGCCAAAAAAGCAGGGGTAGCTATCCTTATCTCAGATCAAGCAAAAGCAGAAGTAGATCTCGTTAAAAAAGATAAGGAAGGAAACTATATCCTGCTGAAAGGTAGCATAAATAATGAAGCCATATCAATACTAAACATATATGCACCAAGTGGTATAGCATCTAACTTTCTAAAGGAAAAGTTAAGAGAACTGCAAGAAGAAATAGACAGTAAAACTATAATAGTGGGAGATCTCAACCTTGCACTCTCAGATTTAGACAAATCAAACCACAAAACAAACAAGAAAGAAATTAAAAAAGTAAATAGAACATTAGAAAAACTAGGTATGATAGACCTTTGGAGAAAACTGAATGGCAATAGGAAGGAATATACTTTCTTCTCAGCAGTTCATGGATCCTATACAAAAATTGACCATATACTAGGACATAAAGATCTCAAAATTAAATGTAGGAAGGCAGAAATAATAAATGCCTTCTTCTCAGATCACAATGCAATAAAAGCTACATTCAGTAAAAAGTTAGGGGTAAATAGACCAAAAAGTAATTGGAAACTGAATAATCTCATCTTAAAGAATGACTGGGTGAAAGAGCAAATTATAGAAACAATTAACAATTTCACCCAAGATAATGATAATGATGAGACATCATATCAAAATCTTTGGGATGCAGCTAAAGCGGTAATAAGGGGAAATTTTATATCTTTAGAGGCTTATTTGAAGAAAATTGAGAAAGAGAAGATTAACGAATTGGGCTTACAACTTAAAAGGCTAGAAAAAGACCAAATTATAAACCCCCAACCAAAAATTAAACTCGAAATACAAAAATTAAAAGGAGAAATCAATAAAATTGAAAGTAAAAAAACTATTGAATTAATAAATAAAACCAAGAGTTGGTTTTATGAAAAAGCCAATAAAATAGATAAACCTTTGGTAAATTTGATCAAAAAAAAGAAAGAGGAAAATCAAATTGATAGTCTTACAAATGAAAAGGGGGATCTTTCCACCAATGAAGAGGAAATTAGAGAAATAATGAGGAGTTACTTTGCCCAACTTTATGCCAATAAATTTGATAACTTAAGTGAAATGGATGACTTCCTCCAAAAATATAGGCTCCCTAGATTAACAGAGGAGGAGATAAATTGCTTAAATAGTCCCATTTCAGAAAAAGAAATAGAACAAGCTATTAATCAACTCCCCAGGAAAAAATCCCCAGGGCCAGATGGATTCACATGTGAATTCTACCAAACATTTAAAGAACAATTAGCCCCAATGTTATATAAATTATTTGAAAAAATAGGGGATGAAGGAGTCCTACCAAATTCCTTTTATGACACAGACATGGTACTGATACCTAAACCTGGTAGATCGAAAACTGAGAAAGAAAATTATAGACCAATCTCCTTAATGAATATTGATGCTAAAATCTTAAATAAGATATTAGCAAAAAGACTTCAGAAAATCATCTCCAAGATAATACACTATGATCAAGTAGGATTTATTCCAGGAATGCAGGGCTGGTTTAATATTAGGAAAACTATTAATATAATTGACCATATTAATAATCAAATTAATAAGAACCATATGATCATCTCAATAGATGCAGAAAAAGCATTTGACAAAATCCAACATCCATTCCTACTAAAAACTCTTGAGAGTATAGGAATAAATGGATTATACCTTAGAATAATCAGGAGCATATATTTAAGACCGTCAGTAAGCATAATATGCAAGAGAAATAAACTGCAACCTTTCCCAGTAAGATCAGGAGTGAAACAAGGTTGCCCACTATCACCATTACTATTCAATATAGTACTAGAAACGCTAGCCTCGGCAATAAGAGCCGAGAAAGAGATTCAAGGAATTAGAGTAGGAAATGAGGAAATTAAACTATCACTTTTTGCAGATGACATGATGGTATACTTAGAGAACCCCAAAGACTCTGCTAAAAAGCTACTAGAAATAATTCAAAATTTCAGCAAAGTGGCAGGATACAAAATAAATCCACATAAATCCTCGGCATTTTTATATATCACTAACAAAATGCAACAGCAAGAGATACAAAGAGAAATTCCATTCCAAACAAATGTTGATAGTATAAAATATTTGGGAATCCATCTACCAAAGAAAAGTCAGGAATTATATGAGAAAAATTACAAAACACTTGCCACAAAAATAAAATCAGATTTAAATAATTGGAAAGACATTCAGTGCTCTTGGATAGGCCGAGCGAATATAATAAAGATGACAATACTCCCCAAACTAATCTATTTATTTAGTGCTATACCAATCAGACTCCCAAGAAACTATTTTAATGACCTAGAAAAAATAACAACAAAATTCATATGGAAGAATAAAAGGTCAAGAATTACAAGGGAACTAATGAAAAAAAACTCAGAGGAAGGTGGTCTAAGTGTACCTGATCTAAAGCTATATTATATAGCAGCAGTCACCAAAACCATTTGGTATTGGCTAAGAAATAGACCGGTAGATCAGTGGAACAGATTAGATACAAAGGACAAAAAAAGGTACATCTATAGCAATCTAATCTTTGACAAACCCAAAGATTCCAACATTAGGGATAAAAATTCATTATTTGGAAAAAACTGTTGGGAAAACTGGAAATTAGTATGGCAGAAATTAGATATGGATCCACACTTAACACCATATACCAAGATAAGATCAAAATGGGTCCATGATTTAGGCATAAAGAGGGAGATAATAAATAGATTAGAGGAACAGAGGATAATCTACCTCTCAGACTTGTGGAGGAGGAAGGAATTTATGACCAGAGGAGAACTAGAGATCATTATTGATCACAAAATAGAAGATTTTGATTACATCAAACTAAAAAGTTTCTGTACAAATAATACTAATGCAAACAAGATTAGAAGGGAAGTAACAAATTGGGAAAATATTTTTAAAAACAAAGGTTCTGACAAAGGTCTCATTTCCAAAATATATAGAGAACTGACCATAATTTATAAGAAACCAAACCATTCTCTAATTGATAAATGGTCAAAGGATATGAACAGACAATTCTCAGATGAAGAAATTGAAACTATATCCACTCACATGAAAGAGTGTTCCAAATCACTACTGATCAGAGAAATGCAAATTAAGACCACTCTGAGATACCACTACACACCTGTCAGATTGGCTAAGATGACAGGAACAAATAATGACAAATGTTGGAGGGGATGTGGGGAAATTGGGACACTAATACATTGCTGGTGGAGTTGTGAAAGAATCCAGCCATTCTGGAGAGCAATCTGGAATTATGCCCAAAAAGTTATCAAACTGTGCATACCCTTTGACCCAGCAGCGCTACTACTGGGATTATATCCCAAAGAAATACTAAAGAGCGGAAAGAGACATATATGTGCCAAAATGTTTGTGGCAGCTCTTTTTGTTGTAGCTAGAAACTGGAAGATGAATGGATGTCCATCGGTTGGAGAATGGTTGGGTAAATTGTGGTATATGAAAGTTATGGAATATTATTGCTCAGTAAGAAATGACCAGCAGGAGGAATACAGAGAGGGTTGGAGAGACTTAAATCAACTGATGCTGAGTGAAATGAGCAGAACCAGAAGATCACTGTATACTTCAACAACGATACTGTATGAGGATGTATTCTGATGGAAGTGGAAATCTTCAACATAAAGAAGATCCAACTCACTTCCAGTTGATCAATGATGGACAGAGGTAGATACACCCAGAGAAGAAACACTGGGAGGGGAATGTAAATTGTTAGCACTAATATCTGTCTGCCCAGGTTGCATGTACCTTCGGATTCTAATGTTTATTGTGCAACAAGAAAATGATATTCACACACATGTATTGTACTTAGACTATATTGTAACACATGTAAAATGTATGGTATTGCCTGTCGTCGGGGGGAGGGAATAAGGGAGGGGGGGTAATTTGGAAAAATGAATACAAGGGATAATATTATAAAATATATATATATATATAATAAAAAAAATTAAAAAAAAAAAAAAAAAAAAAGAAACATATAGAATTCCTCTATTTCATTGAATGACCATCTTCTTCCATGAAAAAAGATGCTAAACTTAGCTGGGCAGTTCATTCTTGGTTGCAGTCCTTGATCTTTTGCCTTTCAGAATATCAGGTTCCAGGCCCTTCTATCTTTTAATGTGGAGGCAGCCAGATCTTGAGTGACCCTTATTGTGGCACCTTGATACTTAAATTGTTTTTTTTTTTTTTTTTTTTTTTTTTTCCTAGCTACTTGCAAGATTTTCTCCTTTGTGTGGTAATTCTGCAGCTTAGCCACAATATTCCATGGTGTTCTTTTTTTAGGGTCTATTTCAGAAGGAGTTCGATGAATTCTTTCCACATCTACTTCCCCTTCTGTTTCTATTATCTCTGGACAGTTCTCTTTGATAATTTCCTGTAAAATAGAATCTAGGCTCAGGGTTGCATACCCGCTCTTTCTCTGTGTAGAAGGAAGTCCAATGATCCATAGATTATCTCTCCTAGATGTATTTTCCAGGTCTAGAGATTTTCCCAGTAAGTATTTGACGTTGTTCTCCAGCTTCTCATTTTTTTTGTTTTGTTTGAGTGATTCTTGTGTTCTCTGTGAATCATTCATTTCTATTTGTTCCATCCTGACTTTTAAGGAGTTATTTTCTTTTTTCACAGTTTTTAGTTCTTTTTGTAAATGCCCAATTTTGTTTTAAAATGAATTATTTTGATCTATTGAATATTTTCCATTTCCCTAATTTTTTTTGAGAATTATTTTCTTTTTTTAAAAAATTATTTTGGGGTCTGTCCCTGGGGTAGGAAATTATTTATTTATCTATTTACCAGCTTCCTCCCAGACCAGATGAATGCAGTGGCTCCTGCACCTGAACTAACTGAGAGCTCTGGGAGAGAGTTCCCCACCCCCTCCCTGGAAGTGCCTCAGAGGTTACTAGCACTGCTGTGCTTTGAGGGCGCTGTGTTCTAGTGCCTTCCCTGAGGTTTGAGACTGATCAGTAAAGGCAACACAAAGCCCAGCCTATGTGTCCCGGTGGGGACGTGGATGTCAGTAGCAGGTGACATGAAAAGTCCCTGCACTCAAACTGGAAGTGTCTGCCAGAAACCGCGGTCCCTAGTTCAAAGGTTCCGCTTATCTGGGACTTCCGGGGCTTATCTGCACAGCCTTCAGTTGAGCCAGGCAGTGTGTGTTGCCTTGGGCCGTATCCGCCCACTTCTCAATCTCTTAACTATTCTCAGGTGGGAGCTAGGGGCCACACCCCCAGTGCCCAGATCTGCTGAGTCACCCCCAGGATCCGGGAAGGTCTAATCTATCTTTGAATTTTTAAAGTGGTTTAGATTTCTCTTCTGAACTGCTGTATTACAAGCAGAGAAGAGCTAACAGCCTGTGCCAGATTCCTTTATCTCAGTGGCTTCTCTGATCCCAGACCCCTTCCCAGTGCGATCAGCACAGTATGCTAGCACCCAGCCGTCTGTGCTGGCCTCTCTTCTTCCTCCCCTGGGAACTGACCTTTTCTGTTGAAACTCCAGATTCTCTTCAGCTGGTAAATTGTGCTTCCAGTCCTTCTGGTATCTATCAGTCCAACGCTATTTTTGAGGCTGATTTGTCTAATTGGTTGTGAGGGTGTAAGGACGTTCACAGAGTTGTGTGTATCTTCTCCGCCATCTAGCATTTAAATTCTTAAAAGAGAAATTAAGAGAGCTGCAAAAAGAAATAGCAAAATTATAATAGTGGGAGATCTCAAACTTGCACTCTCAGAATTAGATAAATCAAACCACAAAATAAAAAAGAAAATAAGTGAAAGAGTTAAATAGAATACTAGAAAAGTTGGATATGATAGATCTCTGGTGAAAGCTAAATGGAGACAGAAAGGAGTACACTCTCTTCTCAGCAGTTCATGGAAGCTATACAAAAATTGATCATATACTAGGAAATCAAAACCTCAAAATCAAATGCATTAAGGCAGAAATAGTAAATGCATCCTTTTCAGACCACAATGCAATTAAAATTACATTTAATAAAAAGCCAAGGGAAAACATACCAAAAAATAATTGGATACTAAATAATCTTATACTAAAGAATGATTGGGTAAAACACCAAATCATAGACATAATTAATAACTTCAACCAAGAAAATGACAATAATGAAACATCATACCAAAATGTGTGGGATACAACCAAAGCAGTAATAAGGGAAAGTTTTATATCTCTACAGGCCTACTTGCATAAAATAGAGAAAGAGAGGGTAAACAAATTGGGCCAACAACTAAAATTGCTAGAAAAAGAACAAATTAAAAACCCCCAGAAAAATGCAAAACTTGAAAGTCTAAAATTAAAAGGTGAGATTAATAAAATTTAAAGTAAAAAAACTATTGATTTAATTAATAAAACTAAGAGTTGGTTCTATGAAAAAACCGACAAAAGAGACAAACCCTTAATAATTCTGATTTAAAAAAAAAGGAAAGAGGAAAAGCAAATTGTTAGTCTTAAAAATGAAAAGGGAGAACTCACCACTACTGAAGAGGAAATTAGAACAGTAGTTAGAAGCTACTTTGCTCAACTTTATGCCAATCAATTCGATAACTTAAATGAAATGGAAGAATACCTTCAAAAATATAGCTTGCCCAGATTAACAAAGGAAGAAGTAAATAGTCTAAATAGTCCAATTTCAGAAAAAGAAATAGAACAAGCTATTAATCAACTCCTTAAGAAAAAGTCCTTAGGACCAAATGGATTTACATGAGAATTTTACCAAACATTTATTTATTTATTTGTTTCTTTGTTTGTTTATTTATTTGTTTATTTATTTAATTTTTATTTATAAATTTTTTGACATTATATTTGTATGAGTGATTTTTTATAACATTATCCCTTGTATTCATTTTTCCAAATTATCCCTCCCTCTCTTTACTCCCTCCCCTTGATGACAGGCAATCCCATACATTTTACATGTGTTACAATATAACCTAGATACAATATATGTGTGTAGATACCATTTTATTGTTGCACATTAAATATTAGATTCCAAAGGTATAAGTAACCTGGGTAAATAAACAGTCGTTCTAACAGTTTACATTCACTACCCAGTGTTCCTACTCTGGGTGTAGTTGTTTCTCTCTATCATTGATCAACTGGAAGTGAGTTGGATCTTCTGTATATTGAAGATATCCACTTCCATCAAAATACATCTTCATACAACATTGAAATATACAGAAATTTTTCTGGTTCTATTCATTTCACACAGCATCACTTGATGTAAGTCTCTCCAAGCCTCTCTGTATTCCTCCTGCTGGTAATTACTTACAAAGCAATACTATTCCATAACCTTCATATACCATAATTTACCCAACCTTTCTCCAATTGATCGGCATCCATTCACCTTCCAGTTTCTGGCCATTATGAAAAGAGCTGTCACAAACATTTTGGCATATACAGGTCCCTTTCCCCTCCTCAGTATTTCTTTGGGATATAAGCCCAATAGCAGCAATGCTGGATCAAAGGGTATGCACAGTTTGATAACGTTTTGGGCATAGTTCCAAATTGCTCTCCAGAATGGATGGATTCTTTCACAACTCCACCACCAAAGTATTAGTGTCCCAGTTTCCCCACATCCCCTCCAACATTCATCATTATTTGTTCCTGTCATCTTAGCCAACATGACAGGTGTGCAGTGGTATCTCAGAGTTGTCTTAATTTGCATTTCTCTGAACAGTAGTGATTTGGAACACTCTTTCATATGAGTGGACATAGTTTCAATTTCATTATCTGAGAATTGTCTGTTCATATCCTTTGACCATTTATCAATTGGAGAATGGTTTGATTTCTTATAAATTAGGGTTACTTCTCTATATATTTTGAAAATGAGACCTTTGTCAGAACCTTTAACTGTAAAAATATTTTCCCAATTTGTTACTTCCCTTCTAATCTTGGTTTCATTAGTATTGTTTGTACAGAAACTTTTTAGTTTGATGTAATCAAAAACTTCTATTTTGTGGTCAATAATGATCTCTATTTCTCCTTTGGTCATAAATTCCTTCCTCCTCCACAGGTCTATGAGGTAGACTATTCTCTGTTCCTCTAATCTATTTATGATCTCATTGTTTATGCCTAAATCATGGACCCATTTTGATCTTATCTTGGTATATGGTGTTAAGTGTGAAACCATATCTAATTTCTGACATACCATTTTCCAGTTGTCCCAACAGTTTTTTCCAAATAATGAATTTTTATCCCTAATGTTGGTATCTTTGGGTTAGTAGAAGACTAGATTGCTATAGATGTACCCTTTTTTGTCCTTTGTATCTAATCTGTCCAACTGATCGACTGGTCTATTTCTTAGCCAATACCAAATGGTTTTGGTGACTGTTGCCATATAATATAGCTTTAGATCAGGTACACATAGACCACCTTCATCTGACTTTTTTTTTCATTAGGTCCCTTGCAATTTTAGACCTTTTATTCTTCCATATGAATTTTGTTGTTATTTTTTCTAGGTCATTAAAATAGTTTCTTGGGTGTATGATTGGTATAGCACTGAATAAATATATTAGTTTGGGGAGTATTGTCATCTTTATTATATTCACTTGGCCTATAAAAGAACACTGAATGTCTTTCCAATTATTTAAATGTGACTTTATTTTTGTGGCAAGTGTTTTGTAATTTTTCTCATATAATTCCTGACTATTCTTTGGTAGATGGATTCCCAAATATTTTATACTCTCAACATTTGTTTGAAATGCAATTTTTCTTTGTATTTCTTGCTATTGCATTTTGTTGGTGGTTTATAAAAATGCTGAGGATTTATGTGGATTTATTTTGTATGCTGCAACTTTGCTAAAATACTGAATTATTTCTGATAGCTTTTTGGCAGCGTCATTGGGGTACTCTAAGTATACCATCATATCATCTGCAAAAAGTGATAGCTGTATTTCCTCATTTCCTACTCTAATTCCTTGAATCTTTTTCTCACCTCTTATTGCCGAGGCTAACGTTTCTAGTACTATTTTGAATAGTAATGGTGAGAGTGGGCAACCTTGTTTCACTCCTGATCTTACTGGGAAAGATTCTAGTTTATCTCCATTACATATTATGCTTACTGACAGTCATAAATATATGCTCCTGATTATTCTAAGGAATAGTCCATTTATTCCTATACTCTCAAGAGTTTTTAGTAGGAATGGATGTTGGATTTTATCAAATGCTTTTTCTGCAACTATTGAGATGATCATATGTTTTTTATTAATTTGTTTACTAATATAGTCAATTATACTAATAGTTTTCCTAATATTAAACCAGCCATTCATTCCTGGTATAAATCCTACTTGATCATAGTGTATTATCCTGGAGATGATTTTCTGAAGTCTTTTTGCTAATATCTTATTTAAGATTTTAGCATCAATATTTATTAAGGAAATTTGTTTATAATTTTCCTTCGCAGTTTTTATCCACCTGGTTTAGGTATCAGTACCATGTCTGTGTCATAAAAGGAGTTTGTGTACCAAACATTTAAAGTATGACTAACTCCAATGCTATATAAACTATTTGAAAAAATAGGGATTTAAGGAGTCCTACCAAATTCCTTTTATGACACAGACATGGTACAGATACCCAAACCAGGTAGGCTGAAAATTGAGAAAGAAAATTATAGAACAATCTCCTTAATGAATATTGATGCTAAAATCTTAAATAAAATATTAGCAAAAAGACTACAAAAAATCATCCCCAGGATAATACACTATGACCAAGTGGGATTTATACCAGGAATGTTGGGCTGGTTCAGTGTTAGGAAAACTATTAGCATAATCGACTATATCAATAACCAAATTAACAAAAAAATATGATCATCTCAATAGATGCAGAAAAAAGCATTTGGTAAGATCCAACATCCATTCCTACTAAAAATACTTGAGAGTATAGGAATAAATGGACTATTCCTTAAAATAATAACGACCATATATTTAAAACTGTCAGTAAGCATAATATGTAATGGCGATAAATTGGAACCATTCCCAGTAAGATCAGGAGTGAAATAAGGTTGCCCACTATCACCATTTCTATTCAACATTGTAGTAGAAATGCTAGCTTCAGCAATAAGAGCCAAGAAAGGGATTCAAGGAATTAGAGTAGGTAATGAGGAAATCAAATTATCTCTCTTTGCAGATGACACGATGGTATACTTAGAGAACCCCAAAGACTCTGCTAAAAAGCTATTAGACATAATTCAGAACTTTAGCAAATTTGCAGGATACAAAATAAATCCACATAAATCATCTCCATTTTTATACATTACCAATACAATCCAAGAGCAAGAGATACAAAGAGAAATTCCATTCAATATAACAGTTGATAGTATAAAATATTTGGGAACATATCTACTAAAGGAAAGTCAGGAATTATATGAGCAAAATTACAAAACACTTGCCACAAAAATAAAGTCAGATTTAAATAATTGGAAAGACATTAAGTATTCTTGGATAAGCCAAGCAAATATAATTAAAATGACAGTTCTCCCTAATCTAATCTATTAATTTAGTGCTATACCAATCAGACTCCCAAGAAACTATTTTAATCAGCTAGAAAAAATAACAACAAAATTCATGTGGAAGAACAAAAGGCTGAGAATTTCAATGGAAGTAATGAAAAAAAAAAAAAAAAACAACCTCAAATGAATATGGTCTAGCTGTACCTGATCTAGAATTATATTATAAAGCAGCAGTCACCACAACCATTTGTTATTGGCTAAGAAATAGACTAGCTGATCAATGGAATAGGTTAGGTTCCCAGGGAAAGATAGTGAATAAAAATCGCAATCTAGTGTTCGACAAACCCAAAGATCCCAACTTCTGTGATAAAAATTCATTATTTGATAAAAACTGCTGGGAAAATTGGAAATTAGTATGGCAGAAACTAGGCATGGACCCACATTTAACACCACATACTAAGATTAGATCAAAATGGGTCCAAGATTTAGGCATAAAGAATGAGATCATAAATTAATTAGAGGAACATAGGATAGTTTACCTCTCAGATCTGTGGAGGAGGTAGAAATTTGTGACCAAAGGAGAACTAGACATCACTATTGATCACAAAATAGAAAATTTTGATTACATCAAATTAAAAAGCTTTTGCACAAACAATACCAATGCAAACAAGATTAGAAGGGAAGTAACAAATTGGGAAAACATTTTTACAGTTAAAGGTTCTGATAAAGGCCTCATCTCCAAAATATACAGAGAATTGACTTTAAATTTTAAGAAATCAAGCCATCTTCCAATTGATAAATGGACAAAGGATATGAACATACAATTTTCAGATGATGAAATTGAAACTATTTCCACCCATATGAAAGCGTGTTCCAAATCACTATTGATCAGAGAAATGCAAATTAAGACAACTCTGAGATATCACTACACACCTGTCAGATTGGCTAAGATGACAGGAACAAATAATCATGAATGTTCGAGGGGATGTGGGAAAACTAGGACACTGATGCATTGTTGGTGGAGTTGTGAAAGAATCCAGCCATTCTGGAGAGCAATTTGGAATTATGTCCCCAAATTTATCAAACTGTGCATACCCTTTGACCCACTAGTGCTACTCCTGGGCTTATATCCCAAGGAAATACTAAAGAAGGGAAAGGGACCTGTATGTGCCAAAATATTTGTGGCAGCCCTTTTTGTAGTGGCTAGAAACTGGAAAATGAATGGATGCCCATAAATTGGAGAATGGTTGGGCAAATTATGGTATATGAATATTATGGAATATTCTTTTTCTGTAAGAAATGACCAACAGGATGTATACGGAGAGGCTTGATGCGACTTACATCAACTGATGCTGAGTGAAATGAGCAGAACGTAGAAATTATTATACACTTCAACAATGATACTGTATGAGGATGTATTCTGATGGAAGTGGATATCTTCAACATAGAGAATAGCTAATCCAATTCCAATTGATCAATGATGGACCGAATCAGCTACACCCAGAAAAGGAACAGTGGGAAATGAGTGTAAACTGTGAGCATTTTTTGTTTTACCTTCTGAATACAATTCTTCCTTTGCAATAACAACAACAACCACAAAATGTGGTTCTGCCCATATATATTGTACCTATGATATACTATAAGATATTTAATATATATGGGAATGCATGGCATCTAGGCGAGGGGTTGGAGAGTAGGAGGGGAAAAATTCGGAACAGAATGGAGTACAAGGAATAATATTGTAAAAAAAAAAAATAAAACTACTTAAGCATTCGTACCGTCAAAAAGAAGTTATAATTGTAAAATTAATTAAAAAATAAAATTAAAAAAAATTATCGGTATCAATTGGTACTTCTATCTTGCTTATGTATGATATGAATCTCAGGGAAATGGAAAGTTATGAGTAAAGACACTAAAATAGCCTCACTGGAGCTCCTCCTCACATATTCACTTTCACACCTTACCCCCCACAAATTATAAGTGCAAAAAAATTCAAATGCTTTCAGTTTGCAATTCATGCATATTTTAGTAATTGTTGACATGATAAGATTGAAATTGATTCAATTTTTACAAGAAAGTATTCTATATTATACGAAGGTACATATTCATATACAGATATATATTCATATGCATATGTGTATGCTTCTGTATTTAAATGTATATTTGAATATATCTTCTTTAATAAAAGAGGTTTCATTCCTCCATCTTGGACATTTATAATTAGGACATAAGTCCTTAGGATTTGTCTAAAGTAGAGAAATTATGAATTGCTCAGACACACATAGCTAGTATTTAAGGAGATTTCTAAGTAAAAATGCCTGATTTTAGGATTATTACTTGATCATAACTTTTATTACATGATTCTTCTAAATTTAGAGAAGAGCATATAAAATAATAGATCACTTTCTAAACTAAAGAAATTAATCATTTACTTTTAATATACTAAAATTAAACCAAAAAAATTAAAATATGGGTGGTTGTTGGAAACTCACATTCTGCTTACTTGAATTCATACAGTAATACTAATTTACTAGAAGAAACATAAAAAGAAAAGAGATTTAATGAACTGAGAATTCATAAATCTAATCTAGATTTTATCAGTATAAAGTTTCTGTGAATTTGATTTAAAAGTTTAGAGGGAGAAAATGTATATATGTATATTAGTGTGTTTGTGTGTTTCACAGAAAGTTCTAAACTATGCAAATTTACTCTGACCTCCTGATTGATGTTAAAAAATTGACAATTGTAAAATGTCTGCTATGAGGATTATTTCAGAAAGGCTTGGAGAAACTTACATGAACAGATGCTAAATGAATTGACAAGAACAAAGAAAACATTGCACACATCAACAACAAAGTTATGCAATAATTAATTATAATGCACATGGCTCTTTTCATCAATGAAGTGATTCAGGCCAAGAGTCATGTGCATCCAGAAAGAGGATTCTAGGAAACAAATGTGCATCACAACATAGTATTTTCACCTTTTATGTTGTTGTTTTCTTGCTTTTTGTTTTCTCTTTTTATTAAAGCTTTTTCTTTTCAAAATATATGCATGGATATTTTTTCAGCATCTACCCTAGCAAAATCTTATGTTCCAAATTTTTTCCTCCCTTCTCCCACCTCCTCCCCTATATGGTAAGTAATCCAATACATGTTAAACATGTGCAATTCATCTATACACATTTGTAAAATTATGATTGTGCATAAGAAAAATTAGGTTAAAAAAGACAAAAATGATAATGAAAATAAAGTATAACTAAACAAACAACAAAAAAAGCAAATATACTATGTGGTCCATATTCAGTTCCCATACTAATCTTTCTGGGTGCAGATGGCTCTCTTCATCACAAGAACATTGAAACAAGCCTGAATCATTTCGTTGTTGAAAAGATCCATGTCTATCAGACATTTAGCATCAGTTCATGTAAGTCTTTCTAGGCCTCACTGAAACCGTCTTCCTGATCATCTTATAGAAAAACAATATCCCCTAACATACCATATACCATAACTTATTCAGCCATGCTCCAACTGATGGGCACCCACAATTTCTTGGCACTACAAAAAGAACTGTTATAAACATTTTTGCACATGTGAGTCTCTTTCCCTTTTGTATTAGGTCTTTGAGATGCAAGTTTAGTTGAAACAATGCTGCATCAAAGGGTATGCACAGTTTGACAGCCCTTTGGCTAAAACTTTGGGTAGAGCTCCTAATTGCTCTTCAAAATGGTTGGATCAATTCACAACTCTACCAACAATGTATGAGTGTCCCAATTTTCCCACTTTTCCTACAACTTTCATCATTATCTTTTCCTGTCATCTGAGTCAATCTGAGAGGTGTATAGTGATACTTCAAAATTGTCTTAATTTGCATTTCTTTGATCAATAGTGATTTAGAGCACCTTTTCATATAACTAGAAATGACATCAATCTTTTCACCTGAAAAATGTTTTCCATATCCTTTGACCATTTATCAACAGGAGAATGGTTTGAATTCTTTATAATTTAAGTTAATTCCCTATATATTTTAGAGATGAGGCATTTATCAGAACTCTTAAATATGAAATTTTTGTCAGCTTACTTCCCTTCTAATCTTGTCTGCATTAGTTTTGTTTGTACAAAAATGTATTTTTTATTAAAGCTTTTTATTTTCAAAATATATACATGGATAATTTTTCTATATTAACCCTTATAAAACCTTGTGCTTCAAATGTTTCCCTCCTTCCCCCCATCCCCTTCCCTAGATGGAAATTAATAATACAATATATGTTAAACATGTTAAAATATATGTTAAATCCAATATATGTATACATATTTATACATTTATCTTGCTGCATAGGAAAAATCAGATCAAAAAGGAAAAAAATAAGAAAGGAACCAAAATGCAAACAACCAACAATAAAAAGAGTGAAAATGCTATGTTGTGATCCATACTCTGTTCTCACAGTCCTCTCTATGGGTGTAATTGACTCTCTTCATCACAAGGTTATTGAAACTGGACTCAAATATCTCATTGTTGGAAAAAGTCACATCCATCTGAATTGATCATGATATAATCCTGTTGTTGCTGTGTACAAGGATCTTCTGGTTCTGCTCATTTCACTTAGCATCAGTTCATGTAACTCTCGTCATGTCTCTCTCAAATCATTTTGATAATCATTTCTTATAGAACAATAATATTACATAATATTCATGTACCATAGCTAATTCAGCCATTCTCCAACTGATGGGCATCCACTCAGTTTCCAGTTTTTTTGCCACTGAAAAAGGGTTGCCACAAACATTTTTGCATATGTGGGTCCCTTTCAGTCCTTTAAAATATCTTTGAGATATAAACCCAGTAAAACATTGCTAGATAAAAGGTATGAACAGTTTGATAACTTTTTGAGCCTAGTTCCAAATTGCTCTCCAGAATTGCTTGATCTGTTCTCAATTCCACCAATGTATTAATTTCATAGGTTTCCTACATTTTCTTCCTTATCTTTTCCTGTCATCTTAGCCAATTTGAGAGGTGTGTAGTGATGCCTCAGAGTTCTCTTAATTTACATTTCTCTGATCAATAGTGATTTAGAACACATTTTCATATGACTAGAAATGGTTTTAATTTCTCCATCTGAAAATTGTCTGTTCATATTCTTTGACTATCAATTGGAGAATTGCTTGAATTCTTATACATTTGTGTTAATTCTCTACATATTTTAGAAATAAGGTCTTTATCAGAGCCCTTAAGTGTAAATATTTATTGCTTCCCTTCTGATTTTATCTTTATTAGTTTTGTTTTTACAAAAACTTTTGAACTTAATATAATCAAAAATATCTATTGGATGTTCAGTTATGAATTCTAGTTCTTCTTTATTCACAAATTTCTTCCTCTTCCACAGATCTGAGAGGTAAACTATCCTACGTTCTTCCAATTTGCTCATAATATCACTCTTTGTGTTTAACTCATGAACACATTTTGGTATACGGTGTTAGGTATGAGTCAATGACTACTTTCTGTTATGCTAATTGTCAATTTTCCAAATTCTTATCCCAAAAGCTGAGGAGTTTGGTTTTGTCAAACACTGTATTACTATTGTCATTAACTATTTTGTCTTATGATCCTAACCTACTCCACTGATTGACGACTCTATTTCTTTTTTGTGTAGCAAGATAATTGTACCCTTATGTTTACATATATTGGATTCAACCTATATGTTTACATGTATTACATATAATAATTACTTCCCATCTAAGAGAGAGGATGGGGGGAAAAGAGGGGAAAATTTGGAACACAAAGGTATGCAAGAATTAATGTTGAAAAATCATCTGTGTATATCTTTTTTAAAATAAAAAAAACTTTAATAATAATAAAAAGATATCTCCATATTGAGATAGTGGAGTAGGATTTTTGCAAAGAGTTAATGTCACCTCTCTACCAAAATAGAGCAGCAAAGAAAAATTGGCAGCAGTTTAATTAGTGAGGATTCTCAACTAGACAACTCTAGAATTTGTACAGTTCCCATGTATTTTTACATTATGAGATCTTAGAGACAAACAGGTGCACTATAAATTATTTTTCTTTTTCTTTATTTGCTTAAAAAAACAGAATTCTGTATTATAAATAGCAGTTTTGCTAGAAATTGCTCTAATTTTGGTGAATAGTTTTTTTTTTAATTGTGTAAGCCAGGGATTGCCTCAACATTTTGTGTCATGTATTCCTTTATCAGGTTAGTGAAGCATATAAAAACCTAATAATAAAATAATTAAGCTAGTATAATAACGTCATAAGAATTCAAAGAAAACCAATTCTATTGAAACTAATATCAAAAATTTTAAAGGATCCTAGGTCTATTTCCAATAATAATTAGAGAAAAAAGAAAAAAAAAATCATATGTTCTAAAATATTTATAACAGCTCTCTTCGTGGTGGCCTAGAACTGGAAACTACAGGGATAACCATCAATTTGGGAATTGCTGAACAAGTTTTATATGATTATCATGAATACTACTATCCTATAAAAAAGATGAGCTCAATGATCTTAGAAACGTATGGATAGATTTAAATTGAATAAAGAAGAGCAAAATGAGCCTAACCAAGAGAACATTCGATACAACAAGAGCAATATTGCTTTAAGGACAAATTTGAGTGAATAAGTTTTTTGGCTATTATAAATACCCAAATTAAATACAAAGGGCATATGAAGGAAGATAATATCTGCATTCAGAGAAGGAATTGATCAATTTAAGTATGCTTATCATAATTTTAATGCATATGTGTGTACATATATATATATGTATATATATAAGCATACATACATATATGTCATTTTTGTTTCTAATAGTAATCATATCTAGTATAGATGGGGGAAGGGTAGAATAAGGAATAAAAAAGTAAGTTTATGTGAATTTTATTTTATATTTGAAAGAAATTGCAAGTTGTGCTGAGTAGTTTGAATTTTCAAGTAGAACATCTTTTTACTGCAATTTGTTACAAAAAGGGTTGTTTTATTTGATAAATAACTTTTAATATAAGAAAATTAAGGAAAAAAAGAAAAAAGAAAAATCTTATGGCATAGTGATTTTATTTACTTCTTGGGGAATTATTCTTCCCATTTAGTTATATCTATCTACTCTTCTGCACATCTATCTATACATATGTCTCATCCTTTATTTCTTGACTTGTTTGGTTGTTAATGTATTTACATATCTATTTGTTTACATTTATATTTACATATACTTATTTAGTAAGATGCAATAATCCAATCATGTGATTTCATTGATTTATAGAATACCATAGAAGAATCTCTTTTTTTTTTTCATTCCAGACAGATCTCCAACTATTTTTGGACTTATAATCTGAGACTGTTGCTTGGGGAAATTGAGATTTTGAAGTGTCTTGATTAGAACAAAAAAAGCAGAAAGTAGTGAACAGAAAAGATCTGTTTATAACCTCTGTATAGGAAGGCATTTTGAGGAATGTTATGCTTCATCTTATGTTAGCATTACAAGGTGATAACTCAGGTTGTCTAAACAATTCTCTAAGGAGTTTGCACCTTTGGATTTTTTTTTTGGGGGGGGAGTTTACATGTTTAAAAAAGTTCCATCTTTAAGAAGAGCAAGTTCATTGGCTGTAGGAGTTCCCACAAGCGCCTGGGAGTTCTCACTAGCCTAACCTCTGCTAGGATAAAAGAGGAGGGCAGTCAGGCAAGGAGTGAGTCTAGCAGCAGTCTGGATTGGGGAAGGACAAGAGCTGGAGGAGATTCAGAGTTAGGATTCAGGAAGAAGAAGAAGAAGAAGAAGAAGAAGAAGAAGAAGAAGAAGAAGAAGAAGAAGAAGAAGAAGAAGAAGAAGAAGAAGAAGAAGGAGAAGGAGAAGGAGAAGGAGAAGGAGAAGGAGAAGGAGAAGGAGAAGGAGAAGGAGAAGGAGAAGGAGAAGGAGAAGGAGAAGGAGAAGGAGAAGGAGAAGGAGAAGGAGAAGGAGAAGGAGAAGGAGAAGGAGAAGGAGAAGGAGAAGGAGAAGGAGAAGGAGAAGGAGAAGGAGAAGGAGAAGGAGAAGGAGAAGGAGAAGGAGAAGGAGAAGGAGAAGGAGAAGGAGAAGGAGAAGGAGAAGGAGAAGGAGAAGGAGAAGGAGAAGGAGAAGGAGGAGAAGAAGAAGAAGAAGAGGCTGGCTGAAGGCTCCAGAAGCCTCCCAAGAAACCTGCACACAGAGAAAAAGATTCACAAAGAAAAGAAACCTCCTCCCAGAGAAGGATTATAATTGAAGAGACTATTAGAACGTTACATTTTGGCACCCATCGTGGGGCAAAGACTTTTGCATATCCTTACTAGGACTGATTCTGAGCCCTTCAGAGGAGCTAGCCTGAACTTGACAATCCTCAACTCCTATAATCAGAGAAGAGCCTGATGAATGAGGCATCACTCTAAGTTGAGTTGGCAACAAGATGATGAAATGAAAGGTGATGAGTTTAACCTGGAAGGTAAATTCTCTTTGTTGGAGTTGAAATGAGGGCAGACTGGTGTGGATTTTATAATGAAAAATTATTCTGCTGTTTCTCATATATTCATAGCCATTCTTTTTCTATTTTATCTACATCCAAACTCCTTAGTAAGCAGCCAGATATCTAAGTAGATAGGGTGTTGGACTTGGAGTCAGGAAAACCTGAGTTTAAATTTTGCCTTGTACATTGACTATGACTCCCCCTGAAAAAAAATTAAATTTCTCTAGTATAATGTTAAAAGAAAATTAGAGTACCAGAAGTAAATCTCAGGTTTAAGCATAAAATAAAGTTCTGAGTCAGTTGAATTACAGAGAAGAAGCAGAAGAAGAAGAAGAAGAAGAAGAAGAAGAAGAAGAAGAAGAAGAAGAAGAAGAAGAAGAAGAAGAAGAAGAAGAAGAAGAAGAAGAAGAAGATGATGATTAAACAATTCACAGATATGGAGACCATATTGCCCTGAGTAGAAAGGTACCACAAACAAATTTAACTTCCCTCAGATTCAATTTTTACCTCTGTAAAATAATACCTACTTCTGTAAAATAGGCATAATAATACTTAACTTGGGAAGACCAAATAACTTTACATACATACAAAGCACTTTGCAAATTTGCTACATTTCTTTGGACACTTTAGCATGCCAGAAAAGCATCTTCATACTGAAATATAGCATCTGTGTACCTTACACCTCAACAGTAGCCTTTGTTCTTGAAAGTCCTCTGATTGAAGGATGGATTGAGGAATTCTCCCTAAATCTCCAATAAAGAAGAGCAGCCATTATGCTTTCAGCTCCCTTTTGTGTTTTCTTTCCACACATTTTGAAAGCAGGAAGTGCTTTTCTTTTCTTTCTTTTTTCTTTTTTTCTTTACTTCTTTTCTTTTTATCCTTCTATCCTTCTTTCTTTCCTTTCTTTTTCTTAGTTTCTTTTTTCTTTCTTCCTTCTTTCTTTTTCTCTGTCTCTTATTGTGTCTCTCTCATTGTTTCTCTTTTTTCTTCTTTCTTTTTTCTTTTATTTGCACTCATTCAGTAGACACTTAGCAAACACTTATTGTCTCTTGACTACTTAAAGCTCAGTAAAGCTTTGATCATTTCTTTTTTACATGTGTTCATTAGAGATTCCTCCTGCCTCAATTTCATCTGTTGTTTCTATGAAGAAGATGCGAACATTTCTATTCTTAGTCTTGGTTTCATTTACAACTTGGTCTATTTATTTAGAAGATATTTCTACTTGATTATTCTATCATCACTTCACTTTCATTCAATTAAGTTCAATAAGCAACTTACTCATAGGTGACCTGAATCGTGATCTAGATTTACAAGAGAGTTACACATCCATTACTTTGTGTAATTGTTTTTTTTAATTAATAATTTTTATTATATATATATATATATATATATATATATATATATATATATATATATATATAATATTATCCCTTGTATTCATTTTTTCCAAATTATACCCCCCTCCCTCTATTCCCTCCCCCTGATGACAGGCAATCCCATACATTTTACATGTGTTACAATATAGTCTAGATACAATACATGTGTGTGAATATCATTTTCTTGTTGCACAATAAACTTTAGATTCCGAAGGTACATGTAACCTGGGCAGACATATATTAGTGCTAACAATTTACATTCACTTCCCAGTGTTTCTTCTCTGGGTGTAGCTACCTCTGTCCATCATTGATCAACTGGAAGTGAGTTGGTTTTTCTTTATGTTGAAGATTTCCACTTCCATCAGAATACATCCTCATACAGTATTGTTGTTGAAGTGTACAGTGATCTTCTGGTTCTGCTCATTTCACTCAGCATCAGTTGATTTAAGTCTCTCCAGGCCTCTCTGTATTCCTCCTGCTGGTCATTTCTTACAGAGCAATAATATTCCATAACCTTCATATACCATAATTTACCCAACCATTCTCCAACTGATGGACATCCATTCATCTTCCAGTTTCTAGCTACTACAAAAAGAGCTGCCACAAACATTTTGGCACATATATGTCTCTTTCCACTCTTTAGTATTTCTTTGGGATATAAGCCCAGTAGTAGCGCTGCTGGGTCAAAGGGTATGCACAGTTTGATAACTTTTTGGGCATAATTCCAGATTGCTCTCCAGAATGGCTGGATTCTTTCACAACTCCACCAGCAATGTATTAATGTCCCAGTTTCCCCACATCCCCTCCAACATTTGTCATTATTTGTTCCTGTCATCTTAGCCAATCTGACAAGTGTGTAGTGGTATCACAGAGTTGTCTTAATTTGCATTTCTCTGATCAGTAGTGATTTGGAACACTCTTTCATGTGAGTGGATATAGTTTCAATTTCTACCTCTGAGAATTGTCTGTTCATATCCTTTGACCATTTATCAATTGGAGAATGGTTCGGTGTCTTATAAATTAGGGTCAGTTCTCTATATATTTTGGAAATGAGACCTTTGTCAGAACCTTTGTTTTTAAAAATATTTTCCCAATTTGTTACTTCCCTTCTAATCTTGTTTGCATTAGTATTATTTGTACAGAAACTTTTTTAGTTTGATGTAATCAAAATCTCTATTTTGTGATCAATAATGATCTCTAGTTCTCTTCTGGTCATAAATTCCTTCCTCCTCCACAAGTCTGAGAGGTAGACTATCCTCTGTTCCTCTAATCTATTTATTATCTCCCTCTTTATGCCTAAATCATGGACCCATTTTGATCTTATCTTGGTATATGGTGTTAAGTGTGGATTCATATCTAATTTCTGCCATACTAATTTCCAGGTTTCCCAACAGTTTTTTCCGAATAATGAATTTTTATCCCTAATGTTGGTATCTTGGGTTTGTCAAAGATTAGGTTGCTATATATGTACCCTTTTTTGTCCTTTGTATCTAATCTGTTCCACTGATCTACCGGTCTATTTCTTAGCCAATACCAAATGGTTTTGGTGACTGCTGCTATATAATATAGCTTTAGATCAGGTACACTTAGACCACCTTCCTCTGAGTTTTTTTTTTCATTAGTTCCCTTGCAATTCTCGACCTTTTATTCTTCCATATGAATTTTGTTGTTATTTTTTCTAGGTCATTGAAAGAGTTTCTTGGGAGTCTGATTGGTATAGCACTAAATAAATAGATTAGTTTGGGGAGTATTGTCATCTTTATTATATTCGCTCGGCCTATCCAAGAGCACTTAATGTCTTTCCAATTATTTAAATCTGATTTTATTTTTGTGGCAAGTGTTTTGTAATTTTTCTCATATAATTCCTGACTTTTCTTTGGTAGATGGATTCCCAAATACTTTATACCCTCAACATTTGTTTGGAATGGAATTTCTCTTTGTATCTCTTGCTGTTGCATTTTGTTAGTGATATATAAAAATGCTGAGGATTTATGTGGATTTATTTTGTATCCTGCCACTTTGCTGAAATTTTGAATTATTTCTAGTAGCTTTTTAGCAGAGTCTTTGGGGTTCTCTAAGTATACCATCATGTCATCTACAAAAAGTGATAGTTTGAATTCCTCATTTCCTACTCTAATTCCTTGAATCTCTTTCTCGGCTCTTATTGCCGAGGCTAGCGTTTCCAGTACTATATTGAATAGTAATGGTGATAGTGGGCAACCTTGTTTCACTCCTGATCTTACTGGGAAAGGTTGCAGTTTATTTCCATTGCATATTATGCTTACTGAAGGTCTTAAATATATGCTCCTGATTATTCTAAGGAATAGTCCATTTATTCCTATACTTCCAAGAGTTTTTAGTAGGAATGGATGTTGGATTTTGTCAAATGCTTTTTCTGCATCTATTGAGATGATCATATGGTTCTTATTAATTTGATTATTAATATGGTCAATTATATTAAGAGTTTTCCTAATATTAAACCAGCCCTGCATTCCTGGAATAAATCCTACTTGATCATAGTGTATTATCCTGGAGATGATTTTCTGAAGTCTTTTTGCTAATATCTTATTTAAGATTTTAGCATCAATATTCATTAAGGAGATTGGTCTATAATTTTCTTTCTCAGTTTTCAATCTACCTGGTTTAGGTATCAGTACCATGTCTGTGTCATAAAAGGAGTTTGGTAGGACTCCTTCATCCCCTATTTTTTCAAATAATTTATATAGCATTGGGGCTAATTGTTCTTTAAATGTTTGGTAGAATTCACATGTGAATCCATCTGGCCCTGGGGATTTTTTCCTGGGGAGTTGCTTAATAGCTTGTTCTATTTCTTTTTCTGAAATGGGAATATTTAAACAATTTATCTCCTCCTCTATTAATCTAGGGAGCCTATATTTTTGGAGGAAGTCATCCATTTCACTTAAGTTATCAAATTTATTGGCATAAAGTTGGGCAAAGTATCTCCTTATTATTTCTCTAATTTCCTCTTCATTGGTGGAAAGATCCCCCTTTTCATTTGTAAGACTATCAATTTGATTTTCCTCTTTCTTTTTTTTTGATCAAATTTACCAAAGATTTATCTATTTTATTGGCTTTTTCATAAAACCAACTCTTGGTTTTATTTATTAATTTAATAGTTTTTTTACTTTCAATATTATTGATTTGTCCTTTTAATTTTTGTATTTCAAGTTTAATTTTTGGTTGGGGGTTTTTAATTTGGTCTTTTTCTAGCCTTTTAAGTTGTAAGCCCAATTCGTTAATCTTCTCTTCCTCCATTTTCTTCAAATAAGCCTCTAAAGATAAATTTCCCCTTATTACTGCTTTAGCTGCATCCCAAAGATTTTGGTATGATGTCTCATCATTGTCATTATCTTGGGTGAAATTATTAATTGTTTCTCTAATTTGCTCTTTCACCCAGTCATTCTTTAAGATGAGATTATTCAGTTTCCAATTACTTTTTGGTCTATTTACCCCTAACTTTTTACTGAATGTAGCTTTTATTGCATTGTGATCTGAGAAGAAGGCATTTATTATTTCTGCCCTCCTACATTTAATTTTGAGATCTTTATGTCCTAATATATGGTCTATTTTTGTATAGGATCCATGAACTGGTGAGAAGAATGTATATTCCTTTCTATTGCCATTCAGTTTTCTCCAAAGGTCTATCAAACCTCGTTTTTCTAATGTTCTATTTACTTTTTTAATTTCTTTCTTGTTTGTTTTTTGGTTTGATTTGTCTAAATCTGAGAGTGCAAGGTTGAGATCTCCCACTATTATAGTTTTACTGTCTATTTCTTCTTGCAATTCTCTTAACTTTTCCTTTAGAAAGTTAGATGCTATACCACTTGGTGCATATATGTTTAGTATTGATATGGCTTCATTATTTATGGTACTTTTCAGCAGGATATAGTTTCCTTCCTTATCTTTTTTAAGGAGATCAACTTCTGCTTTTGCTTGATCTGAGATAAGGATAGCTACCCCTGCTTTTTTGGCTTTACCTGAAGCATAATAGGCTCTGTTCCAACCTTGTACCTTTACTCTGTATGTATCTCCCTGCTTTAAGTGTGTTTCCTGTAGACAACATATTGTAGGGTTCTGCTTTTTGATTCAATCTGCTATCCGTCTCCATTTGATGGGATCGTTCATCCCATTTACATTTACAGTTAAAATTACTAATTCTGTATTTCCTGCCATCATATTATCCCCAGATTATGCTTTTTCCCTTGACCCCCCTGATCCCCCTCCCCGATATTTAATTTACAGACCCCCCTTGTGATGCGCAACCCTTCCCCCCCTTTTTTTTAGTATCCCTCCCTGCTCCCTCCAAGTCCCTTCACTTATTCTCCTTTTCCTTTTCCCTTTTCCTCTCCTCCCTTTTGATGAGGTGAGAGAAAATTCTCTGAAAAACAAATATGTTAATTATTTACTCTTTGAGCCTCTCCTGATGAGAATAAGATTCACACAATGATTCTCCCCCTCACTAAGTTACCTCAGATATGGTGTATTTTCTATGCCTCTTCCTGGGATGTTGTTTCCCTCTTTTTATCATTCCTTCCCCTTTTTCTGAACCGACCTCCTTCCCTTTACTACACCCCCCTTTTTTTCTTTTATATCAGTAAAATCAAATTATCCTTGAGTACTTTTTATATACCCACAACAGAGTTACAGTTCTCAAGGGTTCTGTGTACCTTTTTCTTTTTCTCTTCAGTCTTGTGGATGTAGATCAAATTTTTTGTTTAAGTCTGGTTTTTTTCTTACAAACATATAGAATTCCTCTGTTTCATTGAATGACCATCTTCTTCCGTGGAAAAAGATGCTAAACTGAGCTGGGTAGTTCATTCTTGGTCGCAGTCCTTGATCTTTTGCCTTACTGAATATCAGGTTCCAGGCCCTTCTATCTTTTAATGTGGAGGCAGCCAGATCTTGGGTGACCCTTATTGTGGCACCTTGGTATTTAAATTGTTTTTTTCTAGCTGCTTGCACGATTTTCTCCTTTGTGTGGTAATTCTGCAGCTTAGCCACTATATTCCGTGGTGTTCTTTTTTTAGGGACTATTTCAGAAGGAGTTCGATGAATTCTTTCCACATCTACTTTCCCTTCTGTTTCTATTATCTCTGGACAGTTCTCTTTGATAATTTCCTGTAAAATAGAATCTAGGCTCTTTTTTTGGTCATAGTTTTCTGGAAGTCCAGTGATCCGCAGATTATCTCTCCTAGATCTATTTTTCAGGTCTATAGATTTTCCCAGTAAGTATTTGACGTTGTTCTCCAGCTTCTCATTTTTTTTTTTTTTTTTTTTTGTTTTGTTTGACTGATTCTTGGGTTCTCTGTGAATCATTCATTTCTATTTGTTCCATCCTGACTTTTAAGGAGTTATTTTCTTCTTTCACAGTTTTTAGTTCTTTTTGTAAATGCCCAATTTTGTTTTTAAATGAATTATTTTGCTCTATTGATTTTTTTTCCATTTCCTTAATTTTTTTTGAGAATTATTTTCTTTTTCCAATTCAGAAATTCTATTTTCATGAGACTTTTTATCTTTTCCAATTCAGAAATCCTACTTTCCTGTGTTTTTTTAACCTTTTCTAATTCATAAATTTTGTTTCCCTGCATGTCCTGTGAATTCTTTATTTTTTCCAACTCCAGTTTCAGGACGTTGTTATTCTCTATCATAGCTTCCCTTTCCTTTCCCCATTTTTCTTCAAACTCCCTTAATTTTTTAAGAGTCTCTTTTAGGAGAGAGTTATGTGATGGGGGGCAGGAATCGTTCCCCTTTAGGTTGTTATCTACTGTCTCTCTGCTGTTAACTTCCTCGGGGTTGGATACCCGCTCTTTCTCTGTGTAGAAGGAATCTATGGTTTTTTTGGCTTTTTTGCTCATATTTTAAAAATCTTTTGGGGTCTGTCCCTGGGGTAGGAAATTATTTATTTACTTCTTTACCAGCTTCCTCCCAGACTGGATGGATGCAGCGGCTCCTTTGCCTGAGCTAAGATAGAGCTCTGGGAGAGAGTTCCCCACCCCCTCCCTGGAGGTGCCTCAGAGGTGATTAGCTCTGCTGTGCCCTGAGGGCGCTGAACAGTAAAGGCAACACAAAGCCCAGCCTTTGTGTCCCGGTGGGGCGTGGATGTCTGCAGCAGGTGACTTGAAAACCCCCTGTGCTCAAACTGGAAGTGTCTGCCAGAAACCGCGGTCCCTTGTTCAAAGGTTCCTCTTCTCTGGGACTTCCTGGAGCTGAGTTCCACTCCCTCCAGCTAAGCTAGGCAGTGTGTGTTGCCTTGGGCCGTATCCACCCACTTGTCAATCTCTTAACTATTCTCAGGTGGGAGCTGAGGCCACACCCCCTGGTGCTGAGATCTGCTGAGTCACCCCCAGGATCCAGGGAAAATCTAATCTATCTGAATTTTTAAAGTGTTTAGATTTCCCTTCTGAACTGCTAAATAATTAGCAGAGAAGAGCTAATAGCCTGTGTCAGATTCCTTTATCTCAGTGGCTTCTCTGATCCCAGATCCCTTCCCAGCATTATCGGCAGAGTATGCTAGCACCCAGCCAGCCGTCTGTGCTGGCCTCTCTTCTTCCTCCCCTGGGGAATGACCTTTTCTTTTGAAACTCCAGATTCTCTTCAGCTGGTAAGTCGTGCTTCCAGTCCTTGTGGTATCTATCAGTACTGGGCTTATTCTAAGGCTTAATTTATCTAATTGGTTGTGAAGGAGTGAGGACGTTCACAGAGTTGTGTGTTTCTTCTCTGCCATCTTGGCTCCGCCCCACTTTATGTAATTGTTAAAATTTATATCAAACAATGAGAAAAGAAGAGTTTGACAGAAATTTTCATGGCTGTTGGGGTCTTTATCCATTAGATAATTTGTAGCTACAAGGACAAGGCATAAACCAATTTCTTGATTAAGTTTTGTCATTGTCCAGAGTTTCAGTAGCATGTTTGTTTCTTGGTTGTTTTGCTGGTAGTGTTTGCTTTAAAGAGCAAACCACATAAAAGAGCATTAATAGGAAATCCTACCCCCTCAATTACAAATCATCTTGATTAAGTTATACATTAATTTATCTCTACTATTACCTAACTTATTTCCAAAAGTTCAATTACATGCAAACATAATCTGGCTAACCTTCATGTGAAAGAAGATGCAATATTCAGAAATAATGTTAAAAGAATAGAATTGTGAAACTTGTCTGGGAGAATAATCATATGGAGAAATGGCAGAATTCATTATTACAAAATAGAGATTCAGAAGGAAAGAATAACCTATACTTATCCTTATAAAATATTCTATTTTAACCTTCTATAATATGTAGACATATGCATATCAGAACCCATTAGTGTGAATGAGTTCTAAGAGAATGGCAAACAATCTACTCTTTTAAATGATTCAAAAATAATTGTTTTTCTTTGTAACTTGAAGAAATCCTTTTTGGAAAAGGTTTTGCTCTAAATGAATGAGGTATTTTAAGGAATGTTATATGTTGGCAATAAACATATAAAATTCACTTATCAAATGTAATTGTCAGAGAAATATTGGATGTGATGTATCATGCAGGAAAAGTTTCTCCTTCTATCTATAAGTAATTCCCCTCCATATGTTTGCTATCTTATTCCCTCCCATTTATTCTGGTCTGAAATCCCTCAATTATCCTCCTCTAGAAAAAGCATATTTGCTTTATTGTCCTTTAGTGCCATCTAAAAACAAAGATACTTGTCTATGAGCTTCTTTATTTGCCTTTAAAAATAGCCTGCATCAATTTTTCTATGAGGTATACTAATTGGAGAAAAGGTATTCCTTTCCCAAGGGCTCTATGGGCAAAATTCAATACTTGGCAACTTCAAGAAATAACTAGGAAAGTTTGTGTGGCAATTTGTATCAATAGCATAAGAGGAAGAAAGTTATTGGAGCTCGGGACACTTCTAAAACTTTACAATTTTCTAGTTTAAGGCTTTTCTCATCTATAAAATAGTTTAATACATTTTCAGCCTTTTTATCAATAATGGCCATGTACACTTTAGCATCACACTGTAGTGAAGTTGGCTTTGCCTTACATAATGCTCTAAGAATCAGAAAGTGAAGTACTAGAAGAAAAATTATTTTTGTCAAGTAGGTATTTCATGGTGTAGATTCTGCCCCTCCCCAATTTAAAGGACACTAAAGCCAACAAAACCATCAGAAGTTTGTTTAGTCCTATCGCTGACTATTAATTTTCTTTATGTGCCCATTTTCTTCCATAAAAACTGTGTACATTGATGGGAGGATGTGACCCAGATTTTTTGGAAGACGGCTATGGGTTGAATGTTCTTGCTTTTACCTTCTAATAAATAAATGAAATTATTATTCTTTTGCCATATGAAATGTTTTAGGTTTAAAACTTTGTGGTATCAATGTGACAATTTTTTTATAAATGTAAAAGAAAGTCGAGTTCTGAAAAGTAGTCCCTACAATCCATACAAGGGTTGCCATTGGGCCTGGATGGTTGCCCTCCTTTTTATACTATTTCTGCTATTCCCGGCATAGATACAATGACTAAGAAGAAATGAAAAAAGTCATTCCTTACAATCTCTCTCTCATCTTTGCTTCAAGGAAAAAAGCTTAGAAGTCTTGTAGACCTAGGCCTCTTTGTATATGTTTATATTTTCTATTGCTTATCTTTGATTTCAGATGCTATAGGTGGTCCCCATAGGACAAAAGGGAAACAAATGGATCAAAAAGGCATTCCTGAAAAGCCACACTGAGACTCAAGTTTGAGAAGGGTTTTAGAGTTCAATAAAAAAAAAAAAAAACAAAACAAAAAAAAAACAAAAAACAAAAAACAAAAAAAAAACTATGCTTTATAAAGTCCCTATAGGGACTTCAACAATTCTATGATTCAATTCCCTTCAACTCCCCAGAGAATAAGAGAGGAAGGAGGAATAAGAATGAATAAGCCTTTTATGTTTCAGGTAGAATAAGCTTGTATATTTGTTATTATATCTTTTGAAGCAAATATATTTTTGCAAAAGCTCCTGTGCTCCACCTATATTTAAATATTGATTTAATCATCATTACTTTGACTTCTTTCTCTATTGACATATTTCTTTCAAAGATTTTTAGTGGTCACATAAATAATCCATATAGGGTTCTTTTTATATCATCAGTGTGGTATATTAGAAAAACACACTAGGATTTAGGAGATATAGAGATGTAAATTCTAGTCATGGCTCTACATAAAATGTTACTTTTATTAGAGACAGATAATTTCATCTATCTGTAAAATGAAATACTTGGCTATCTAAGTATCCTACTGGTTTTACTCCTATAAGATTCATTTTATTATGAGCATCACCTAAAATTTCTGAGCATTATATAGTTCTTAAACTCTCTCTTCCCTTTGTCTCCATTACACTGCCTTATTCCATTATACTTATATTTATAACCTTCCTTTTCAAATGCCTTTCTTGCCCCTTCTTACTCCTCCTGACTTTTTACTATAAGCATTATATCAAAGTTCAACTCTTTAGCAGAGACAAAAACAGAGAAATAGAGACAGACAGAAACAGAGATTAAAATATATTTGCTAAATTTACCTCATTTTGATTCAACAAATGTATACAAGGAATTATACTAACTGTTACAGATACAAAGAAAAATGGAATAGTGCTTCTCTTCAAAGGGCTTATACTTTGGAAATTTTATCCTGTTTTTGTTTAGAGCAAAAACACAAAAATCTGGCAATTTCAGTTGCTTCAAAATGTTTCCAAGAGAAAATGTTTCTAAAAAATCCTCTTTGGTATTTAACATCTTCCACAATCTGACTCTAATATATCTTTCTGGACCAATGAACATTGCCTTTTAAAAAAATTACCCTTTGGGCAATAGATATTTTCCTAGAATTATGTTTAGGTTCATAAAATTGCATGAAATTCCAAAGAAAACTAGAGGTTAAGGAAAACAATTTATCCCTTCTTAATTTATAGATCCCCCTAAAATTTATTGTAGGCCATATATTAAGAACCCATGTTTAAATATGTCAAAAAGAGTTTTCTGAACTCTTCCCTATTTCCCTTAGAAACAACATAAAATTAAACCTCTAAAATGATTCTTGAAAGACAGAAAAAAATAAAGCAAAACAAATTTCTAACGTAAGACAGACTTTCCAGCTTAGAATGACTCCATAGAAGACCCATCTCATTTGAACAAAAGGGGAGGATAGTCCAGTGCAGATGCTATTGGAAAAAGCCATACCACAAAGTGAGCAACCAAAACCACTCAATCCTAGATCAGAATGTCAGTACAGTAGGCTATCTGTGAGGCCTTCAGCCCCAGTGAACAAGGAAACTTGTTGATTCTATAATGTTGTCACAATTGCCCAGGCAACTCGAACAGAGCAAGCAAGATACTAGCACCTTAGGTTTTAGCTTGGAAATCTAGGGCCCAAGTGCCTAGCACAAAATATAAAGAGTTTGGGACAATGACCCTTGTTCCCCAGGATCAAAGGTAAACTTTCTAAAATGAACAAAAATCTCTAAAAGAGCCCTGACCACAAAAAGTTACTATAGGAATATCAAAACACAAACTCAGAAGGTTCAACAATCTCAAAACATCTACATATGCAGCTTCAAAGGGGAATATGAATTAGTCTCAGACTCAAAAACCCTTTTAAAAGAAAATAAAATGGATTTCTAAATAAATCAAGATAGACAATGTAAAGTGATAAAAGAAATGAGAGTTATGTAGGAAAATAATGAAAAAAGAGTTAACAGTTTAGAAAAAGAAGCACAAAAAATGACTAAATAAAAATTAAAAAGGTATTTATCAAATTGGAAAAAGACATACACTAAAGAAAACAACTCCTTTAATAGTAGAATCGGCCAAATGGAAAAGAAAGTAAAAAAGGATAAATGAAGAAAATAATACCTGAAAAATCAGAATTGGAGAAATAGGAGCTAGTCACTCTACAAGAAAATAAAAAGATAGGAATGTAAAAATTGAAAGAAAATGCAAAATACCTCACTGAAAAACATTAGACCTTGAAAACAGATATAGGAGAGATAATTTAAGAATTATTGGAGTGCTTGAAAGCCATGATATAGTGCCCATAGTGAAGTATGAAGAATAGTAAGAAGGCACAAGAAAAATATTTGAAAGGGAAGGTATTAACAAATAAACAATAACAAGAAAAAACAGAACCTTAATATACTTTCTTCTTAACAGTTCATGGGAACCTATTCAAAAATTGACCAAATATAAGAACATAAAGCCCTCAAAATTAAATGCAGAAAAACAGAAATAGTAAATGCATTCTTTTCAGATGAAGATTCAATAAAAACTACATTCAACAAAAAGCTTGGTAAATAGACCAGAAAATAAACTAAAATAAAACTAACTAGTCTCATCCTAATGAATTAATGGGTGAACGAGAAAATCATAGACACAATAAATAATTTCACCCAAAAAATTGACGACAATGAGACAACATAGCAAAATTTGTGGGATGCAGCCAAAGAGGTAATAAAGGGAAATTTTATATCATTAGAAGCTTACTTGAATAAAATAAAGAGAAGATCAAGGAATTGGGCCTGCTAAAAAAAGCTTAAAAAAGAGCAAATTAAAGCAACCCAATCAAATACTAAATTTGAAAATCTAAAATTAAAAGGAAAAATGATAAAATTGAAAGTAAAAATATTGAATTAATAAATAAAACAAAGAGTTGGTTTTATGAAAAAAAAAAATAGATAAACCTTTAGTAAATCTGATTAGAAAAAGAAAGAGGAAAATCAAATTGTGAGTCTTAAAAAGGGAGAACTTTCCACCAATGAAGAAGAAAATTAGATAACTAATTAGGAGTTACTTTGCCCAACTTTATTCCAATAAATTTAAAAACCTATATAAAATGAATGATTACCTTCAAAAAAATAGGCTTCTCAGATTAACACAGGAGGAAATAAATTGCTTAAGTAGTCCCATGTTAGAAAAAGAAATAGAACAATCTATTAATCAACTTCCTAAGAAAAAATCACAAGGAACAGATGCATTTGCATGTGAATTCTACCAAACATTTAAAGAATAATTAACTCCAATGTTATATAAACTATTTGAAAAAAAAATTGGGAATGAAGAAGTCCTAACAACTTCCTTTTATGATACAGACATGGTACTGATACCTAAACCAGATAAGTTGAAAACAGAGAAAGAAAATTATAGCACAATCCTCCTATTAAATATTGCTGCTAAAATCTTAAATAAAAAAAAAGTCAGCAAAAAGATTACAGAAAACCATCCACAGGATAATAAACCATGACTAAGTAGGATTCATAACAGAAATGCAAGGCTAGTTCACTATTAGCATAATTAAATATATCAGTAGCCAAATTAACAAAAGCCATATGATCATCTCAATAGATGCAGAAAAAGCATTTGATAAAATCCAATACACATTCCTATTAAAAAAGACTTGAGAGTATAGCTATAAATTAACTTTTCCTTAAAATAGTCAGTGGCATCTATTAAAACATCATATGTAATGGGGATAAACTGCAACCATTCCCAATAAGATCAGGAGTGAAACAAGGTTGCCCATTATCACCAGTAGTATTCAATATTTTAATAGAAATGCTGGCTTTGGTAATAGGAGTGGAGAAAGAGATGAAAGGAATTAGAGTAGGTAATGAGGAAACCAAATTATCAGTTGTTTCAAATGATATTATGGTATACTTAGAGAATTCCAGAAATTCTATTAAAAAGCTATTAGAAATAATCTATACCTTTAGCAAAGTTGCAGAATACAAAATAAATCCCTATAAGTCATCAGCATTCTTATGTATCACTAACAAAATCCAACAGTTAGAGATGCAAAGAGAAATTACATTTAAAGTAACTGCAGATAGTATAAAATATTTGGGAATCTATCTGCCAAGGGAAAGTCAGGAACTAGATGAGCAAAACTATAAAACACTTTCCATACAAATAAAGACAGATCTAACCAATTGGAAAAAAATATTAAGAGCAAATATAATAAAGATAATAATACTACCTAAACTAATTTATTTATTTAATGCTATACCAACCATGCTTTGAAAATACTATTTTAATAACCTAGAAAAAATAACAACAAAATTCATCTGGAAGAACAAAAGGTCAAGACTTTCAAAGGAACTAATGAAAAAAAAAAATCAAATGAAGGTGGCCTAGCTGTACCAGATCTAAACTATATTATAAAGCAGTGGTCACCAAAACCATTTGGTATTGGTTAAAAAATAGTCTAGTTGATCATTGGAATAGGCTATGTCCACAGGACAAAACAGTCAATAACTTTAATAATCTAGTGTTTGACAAACTCAAAGACTGCAGCTTTTGGGACAAGAATTCACTATTTGACAAAAACTGCTTGAAAAATTGAAAATTAGTATTGCAGAAACTAGGATTTGACCCATATTTATCACTGTATGATAAGATATGGTAAAATGGGTTTATGATCTAAGCATAAAGAATGAGATTATAAATAAATTAGAAGAACATAGGATAGTTTACCTTCAGCCCTGTGGAGGAGGAAGGGATTTGTGACCAAAGAAGAACTAGAGGTCATTATTGATCACAAAATAGAAAAGTTTGATCATATCAACTTAAAAAGCTTTTGTACAAACAAAACTAAAGCAGACAAGATTAGAAGGATTACAATAAACTGGGAAACATTTTTACAGTAAAAGGTTCTGATAAAGGTCTCATTTCCAAAATATATATAAAGAATTGACTCTAATTTATAAGAAATCAAGCTTTTCTCCAATTGATAAATGGTCAAATGATATGACAGACTATTTTCAGATGAAGAAGTTGAAACTATTTCTAGCCATATGAAAAGATGCTCCAAGTCATTAATATTCAGAGAAATGCAAATTAAGACAACTCTGAGATACCACTACACACCTCTCAGATTGGCCAAGATGACAGGAACAAATCATGATGAATGTTGGAGGGGATGTGGGAAAACTGGAACAATGATACAATGTTGGTGGAATTGTGAATACATCCAGCCATTCTGAAGAAATATTTGGAACTATGCTCAAAATGTTATCACAATGTGCATACCCTTTGATCCAGCAATGTTAATACTGGACATATCCCAAAGAGATCTTAAAGCAGGGGAAGGAACCTGTATGTGCAAAAATGTTTGTGGCAGCCCTTTTTGTAGTGGCCAGAAAGTGGAAATTGAATGGATGCCCATAAATTGGAGAATGGCTGAATAAATTGTGGTATATGAATGTTGGAGAATATTATTGTTATGTAAGAAATGACAAGCAGGATGATTTCTTAAAGGCCTAGAGAGACTTACATGAAGTGATGCTGAGTGAAATGAGCAGGACCAGGAGGTCAACACTACTATAGATTCCTGTGGATTCCTCCCCATGGATTCTCTGCCAAGAGGAGTCTGCAACACAGGGAGAGTCAATAACACCCTGGGACTCTACACTGTCTACAATGGTGTTTGTGGTCAGCTGTTTGTGTTAGGCTGTCTCCCTCCCATTTCTAATTGAAACATATATTTTCTGATCACTTTCCTCCCATATATTCTCTTCCATGTGGATTCTGCCCCACCAAACTGAGACTGTACTATCCCAGGACACTGCACTGTCTGCACTGGTGTTTATACTCAGCTGGTTGCCCTGGCTGCCTCCCTCCCATTTCCAATTGAAAAAAACATTTTCTAGGGATCCGCAAAATTATCTTCTGCTGATAATTTGTTGCACTCCCAATATTTGCGGTTTCAGCCTATCCAGAACTAATTTAAAGGCTGGATTTCATAATTATTGTGAGAGTTGTAGAGAAGGGCAGAGAGAAACATCTCTGCCATCTTGGCTCTACCCCCCCCCAAGAACTCATTATTTCTCAAACATTGCTGTGAGAAGTGAAAAATAATATATCAGTAATTCGGCATAGAGCTTTATCACACATCCCATAAGGCAAATGATTTGAGCATAATGAATGATACCATAAGCAAGTTAGAGAGAAAAGGATACTTAACCTGTCACATATTTGGAGAAGGGAGTAATTTATGACCAAAGAAGAACTAGAAAAAAACTTTATGAATGGCAAAATACACAACTTTGAGTACATTAAATTAAAAAGTTTTAACACAAATGATACTAACAGACACAAGATTAATAGGAAAATACAGAGCTGGAAAAAAAATTAAAGCCAGTGTTTCTGATAAAGATCTCATTTCTAAAATAAATAATGAATTGTATCAAATTTCTAAGAATACAAATAATTTTCTAGTTAATATATAGTCAAGTATGTGAACAAACAATTTTCAGATGATAAAATTAAAGCTATCTATAGTCATATAAAAATGCTTTAAATCACATTTGATTGGAAAAAAATGCAAGCTATTACAACACTGAGGTGCCATGTCACATTTCTCAGATTGGCTAACATGACAGGTAAAGAAAATAACAAATGTTCGAGGGGATATGGGAAAACTGGAACACTACAGCATTTTTGCTGGACTTGTCACATGATCCAACAATTCTGGAGAGCAATTTGGAACTATGCCCAAAAGGCTATAAAATTGTGGATGCCACTAGTGAGTCTGTATCCCAAGAAAATCATAAAGAATATAAAAGGACTCAAATGTGAAAAATGTTTATAATAGCTCTTTTTGTGATAGCAAAGAATTGGAACATAAGTAGATTTCCATCATTTGGAGAATGGCTAGTTGTTGTGATACATGAAAGTAATGGAATATTATCATTCTATAAAAATTTATGAACGAGTGATTTTTGAAAGGCTTTGAAAGTTTTACATGAATTGCTGCTATGAAAAACAAGCAGAACCATCGATACATTGTGCACAATAACAATAAGAATGTGAAATGATCAACTATGAAAGACTTGGTTCTTCTCAATTATTCAATGATACAAAGCAATTCCAATAGAATTTGGATAGAAAATGCAATCTGCATGCAGAGAAAAAAAAAACAACTATGGAGATTTAATGTAAGTCAGAACATGCTATGTTCACTTCTTTTTTTCTTTTTTTTTTCTCTCATAATTCTTCCCTTTTTTGTTCTGATTTTTCTCTCCCACCATGATTTATAAAGTAATATGTATTAAAATTAATTAATTTATTATAAAATTAATTTAAAAATAAGATAATGGAGAATATCAATTACCTGAATACCTACAGAAAAGAAAACAGTCTTAGAAACTAGTGACTCTGTCACTTGGTGATTTATGAGCTACTGTTTAGTTAATTCTACTCTCTGGGTCTTAATTTCCTCATTTGTAAAATGAAGAGTTAGAGTAGATTTTTTCTATTTCCTTCCAACTCTTAATTTATAATCTTATGAGTTGATATCAGAGCCTTAGGAAATCATTCTCAGATGGCCTTAGTTCATACTGTGGGATAACTAGGAAAATGAAAACTTCTATAAAGTAGAATTTTTAAAAAATAAAAATAGAAAGTGAAGCTCATAATTGTAGCACCACAAGGAAGCCTCAACAATTTTTTTGAAGTATGGGGAATGTGTTATCACTGTGTTATTCTGGATGAATTTTTCACTGAGCCTATTAGGCAGGCTCTTTTATTTAGACTAACCTTAAGTATGCAAGCTTGAAAATCTTATTTATCTCCTAAGCTTTGTCAGGAAGTATAGTTCACTAGGAACTTGAAACTGTAGAGCAAGAGGACAGCAAGAGACTGAAAAGAAAGGATAGGGAGAAAGAGAGAAAGACATAGAGAGACAGAGGGAGACAGAGGATAGGAGAAAGATGGGGAAGAGAGAGGAGAAATACACAGAGAGACAGAGAGAGGGGAGGGGGAAGGAAGAAGAGAGATTACTCATCTTTTTTTTTTTTTCATATGAAAAGTTCCCCCAAATGCTTATTATCTGTACTAGGTGGCTTGACAACACAATTATAACATTAAAAACAATAGGAAAACATAGTAACAAATATGTTTTAAAGACAAGATGTTGAAATATTCTCACCTCACTATAGTCTTTCTAACTCACTTTCTATAAAGGTTGTTAGTTCTATTTTTCACCTTGCTCCTCCTATTCAGGATTGTCTTCAGAATTTTGATAATTAGAAAAATAAATAGACAAGAGAAAAGAGTTCATTATAACTCGGTAAATAAATATGTCTATATAATACAGAATAAGCCTCTGTGAAAATGGCAGTGTACTCTTCCGGCACAATGAACACATCTGGTTCCTTATCACTGCATCAATTCAACTGCAGTAATTACCACTTTGCCTGCTGTGCTAACATGAACAAGGATCATGGTGTGGAAATAGAAAAGATGTCATGTATGTTAGAAATGCTATAAATGAGGATCAATAGGTTTTAGTGACTAATATGAGGACCAATTGAGAGAGAAACATCACAGATGGCTTCTGTCATGCAAACATTAATGCTTCAGAGAATGATGGTATCATTGGTAGAAATGGAAGAAGTATTCATTTTTACAGTGACATGATTCATTAGTCCTGGTATTTGTTGAATTTTTTTGTCTTTGGAATATCTCAGTATTAAAATGTCTTGAAAGTGAAAGATAGAGAACAAAATATGAGGTCAAAGAAGGGAAAAATAGGGAAATCATTTATATAGAAAACATATTGGGATTTTTGAAAATAAACAAGGTCACATAAATTATAATCACACAAAAAAAGAGCAGAGGGCTAAGGAACTCCAGAGAATATCACTATCATCAGTGGGTTAAAATGGTGAAGAAAACTAGGGGAATAAACATTGACAAAAACATTTCTGCCACAAGGATTTTCCTTTCAAAAATTTCAATCTCAATGACTTGGGTGTCTTACTGCCTTACCTTACAAGATTTGGCTGTCTTTTAAATGTTTAAAGGATGGTCATGTGTAGGATTTAGGCTTGCTTTACTTAGCCCTGAAAAAATTAAGAAGGATTAAAAATTTTAAGTTGTGGGGGGGGACATCCAGCCAAGATGGCACTGTGGAGGCAGACAGCTGCTTGAGATCCACGTTTTCTCTCAGGACTCACTTCATGACAAGCTTCAGAATTAATGCTTGACCGGAAAAGAAACCCACAAATAATCACTAACAGAAGACATCCTTGAAATTCACTGGAGAAGGTCTGGGTTTGCTTGGGGGAGGTTAAGTAGACTGGGCACAGACTGAGGGCAGGCAGCCAGAGCAAGATAGGCAGCTTACACTGAAGACCTGAGGGAAAAGGGGTACTATCTCTTCTGTTTCTATGAAAAGACTTTTACCCCAGTGTGGATACTCTGTCTTAGCAGCAAGCCAGGGGCAGCAGGGAAGGTATAATTACTGGAGGTGAAGAAGAAAACCCAGGAAAGCTAGAATCTCTCTGAACCCAGCCACCCCCACCCCCACCCAGAGTGACTCAGCAGTTCACAGAGCCTCAGAGCACAGAGCAGCACAGCCATCGCCTGTCCTGCTAGTGCCTCACTGCTGTCTTCCTCAGACTGTGCTGGAAGCCCAATAAAACCATCTGGCCCCATCCCCCTGCCCAGAAACAGACCAATTGTTTCTCTTGTCAATTTGTTTTCTTCAATTCCCGCTCTGACAAAATGAACAAAAGATTCAAAAGGGGTCTAACCATTGACAGCTCCTGTATGGAGAGAGAGCAGACTTCAAATACTGAGAGCACTAAAAGCAGATTGTCACCAGAGGAATCCCCTAAGGGGGATATGAGCTGCTCCTCAACACAAAAGAATTTCATAGAGGAAATCAAAAAGGCTCTCACAAGAGAGCTAGAAGAGAATGGGAAAAGGAAAGGAAAGCTTGGCAAGAGAGCCTGGAGAAGTCATTCCACACATTTAAAGACAGAGTGGATAAAGAAAACAAATCATTGAGAAATAAAATTAGTGAATAAGAAAAGGTAAAAAACTCTAAGGAAAAGAGGATTAGTGAGCTGGAAAAAAAAAACAGCACTCTAAAAAATAAAATGGATGAAATGGAAAAAAATTCCATAGAAGAAATAAACTCACTTAAAAACTCAATTGGACAATTACCAAAAGATATAAAAATGTGAGTGAAGAAAATGCGTCATTGAAAATTAGATTTGAACAAGTAGAAATGAATGACTCAAGAAGAAACCGAGAAGTAGTCAAGCAAAACCAAAAAAACAAAACAATTGAAAAGAATGTCAAGTACCTTATTGGAAAGACAGCAGACCTGGGAAAACGATCCAGGAGAGACAATTTGAGAATAATTGGACCCCCTGAAAAATGTGAGGAAAAAAAGAGCTTGGACACTATTTTCGAGGAAATTATCAAAGAGAACTGCCCAGACATTTTGGAAACAGAGGGTAAAATAGACATTGAAAAAATTCATCAATCACCTACTGAAAGGGAACCTAAAATCAAAACGCCAAGAAATATATTGGCCAAGTTCAAGAACAAACAGATGAAGGAAAAAATACTGGAAGCTGATAGAAAAAAGTAATTCAGATATGGAGGAGCCACAATAAGGATAACCCAGGATCTAGCAGCGTCCACATTAAAAGAATAAAGGGCCTGGAACATGGTATTCCGAAAGCTAAGGAACTTGGTATGCAGCCAAGAATAACTTACCCAGTAAAAATTAGCGTCGTTTTCCAGAGAAGAAGAGGGACATTTAATGAAATAAATGATTTCCATCTATTCTTGATGAAAAAAACAGACCTACACAAAATGTTTGATCTTCAAATACAGAACTCAAGAGATGGCTAAAAAGGTAAAAAGAAATCTTGAGAACTATACTTCTGCCAAAAAGATATGTAAAGAACACAGGTATAATTTGTCCTAAAAACTAGAAGTGGAAAGGAAATTATATCATAAAAAAGGTAAAATGGTGGCATTACAACTCACGAAGAGGAAAAAGTAACCTATTATATCTGAGAGAAAGAAAGGAGGGAGATGAACATAGTGTGTATCAATACACATATTTGATTTATGGTGAAACTTCTTCCACTTCTTTGAAAAGTCAGAGGCAAAGAGTAAGCTAAGGGGAAGGCAATACAGAAATTGTGAGAAAGAGGTGTAAAATAGGAAGAGGAACTTTAAGGTGGGGGAGGGATACTAAAAAGGGAGGGCTGTGAAAAGCAAGTGGTGTTCACATGTTTAATACTGGGTAGAGGGGGTAAGAGGGAAGGAAAGGAGAAAAGCATAAGCAGGGGTTAACAGGATGGCAAGCAATATAGAATTAGTCATTCTAACCATAAATGTGAATGGGGTAAACTCCCTCATAAAGAGGAAGCAGTTAGCAGACTGGATTAAAAGTCAGAATTATACTGTATGTTGTTTGTAGGAAACACACCTGAAACAGGGTGATACATTCAAACTAAAAGTAAAAGGGTGGAGCAGAATCTACTATGCTTCAGGTGAAGTGAAAAAAGCAGGGGTAGCCATCCTCATCTCAGGTCAAGCAAAAACAAAAATTGATCTAATTTAAAGAGATAAGGAAGGGCATTATATCCTGCTAAAGGGTAGCATAGATAATGAAGCAGTATCAATATTAAATGTATATGTACCAAGTGGTGCAACATCTAAATACTTAAAAGAGAAATTAAGAGAGCTGCAAAAAGAAATAGACGGCAAAACTAAAATAGTGGGAGATCTCAACCTTGCACTCTCAGAATTGGACAAATCAAAACACAAAACAAATAAGAAAGAAATTAAAAAGGTAAAAACTAGATATGATAGACCTTTGGAGAAAACTAAATGGTGTTAGAAAGGAATATACTTTCTATTCAGCAGTTCATGGAACCTATGCAAAAACTGACCATATATTAGGACATAAAGATCACAAAATTAAATGCAGGAAGTCAGAAATAGTAAATGACTTCTTCTCAGATCACAATGCAATAAAAACTACATTCAATAAGAAGTTAGGGGTAAATAGACCAAAAAGTAATTGGAAACTGAATAATTTCATCTTAAGAAATGACTGGGAGAAACATCAAATTATAGAAACAATTAATAATTTCACCCAAGATAATGACGATTGCACATCATACCAAAATTTGTGGGATGCAGTTAAAGTGATAATAGGGGGAAGTGTTATATCTCTAGAGATCTACATGCATAAAGCAGAGAAAGAGAAGGTCAACAAATTGGGCTTACAACTAAAATTGCTAGAAAAGGAACACATTAAAAACTCCCAGACAAACACAAAATTTGCAATTCTAAAAATAAAAGGTGAGATTAATAAAATTGAAACTAAAAAAACTATTGAATTAATTAATAAAACTAAAAGTTGGTTCTATGAAAAAACCAACAAAACAGACAAACCCTTAGTAAATCTGATTAAAAGAAGGAAAGAGAAAAAGCAAATTGTTAGCCTTGAAAATGAAAAGGGATAACTCACCACTAATGAAGAGAAAATTAGAACAATAGTTAGGAGCTACTTTGCTCAACTTTATGACAATAAATTTGATAACTTAAGTGAAATGGAAGAATACCTTCAAAAATATAGCTTGCCAAGATTGACAGAGGAAGAAGTAAATAGTCTAAATTGTCCCATTTCAGAAAAAGAAATAAAACAAGCCATTAACCAAATCCCTAAGAAAAAATCCCCAGGACAAGAAGGATTTACATGTGAATTCTACCAAACATTTAAAAAACTAACTCAAATGCTATATAAACTATTTGAAAAAATAGGGATTGAAGGAGTCCTACCAAATTCCTTTTATGATACAGACATAGTAATGATACTGAAACCAGGTAGATTGAAAATTGAGAAAGAAAACTATAGATCAATCTCCCTAATGAATATTGATGCTAAAATCTTAAATAAAATATTAGCAAAAACACTACCCCATGATAATACATTATGACCAAGTGGGATTTATACCAGGAATGCTGGGCTGATTCAATGTTAGGAAAACTATTAGTATAATTGACCATATTAATAATCAAATTAGTAAAAACTATATGATCATCTCAATAAATGCAGAAAAAAACATTTGATAAAATCCAACATCCACTCCTACTAAAAACGCTTGAAAGTAGAGGAATAAATGGATTAGTCCTTAGAATAGTCAGGAGCATATATTTAAGGCCGTCAGAAAGCATCATATGTAATGGAAATAAACTGGAACCTTTCCCAGTAAGATCAGGAGTGAAACAAGATTGTCCACTATCACCATTACTATTCAATATTGTCTTAGAAATGCTAGCCTTGGCAATGAGAGTTGAGAAACAGATTAAAGGAATAAGAGTAAGTAATGAGGAAATCAAACTGTCACTCACTGCAGATGATATGATGGTATACTTAGAAAACCTCAGAGATTGTAACAAAAAGTTATTTGAAATAATTCACAATTTTTGCAAAGTTGCTGGGTACAAAATAAATCCACATAAATCCTCAGTATTTTCATGCATCAGCAACAAATTGCAACAGCTAGAGATAAAAAGAGAAATTCCATTCCAAACAAATATCGAGAGCATAAAACATTTGGGAATCCATCTACCAAAGCAAAGTGAGGAATTATATGAGCAAAATTATGAGGTACTTGCCACAAAAATAAAGTCAGATTTAAATAATTGGAAAGACATCCAGTGCTCATCGATAGGCCAAGCAAATATAATAAACATGACAATACTCCCCAAACTAATCTATTTATTTAGTGCTATACCAATCAGACTCCCAAGAAACTATTTCAGTGACCTAGAAAAAATAACAACAAAGTTTGTATGTAAGAATAAAAGGTCGAGAATTTCGAGGCAATTAATGAAAAAAAAGTCAGATGAAGGTGGACTAGGTATACCTGATCTGAATCTATATTATATAGCAGCAGTTACCAAAATCATTTGGTATTTCGCTAAGAAATAGACTAGTTGATCAGTGGAACAGATTAGGTACAAAAGACCAAAAAGGGTACAACTATAACAATCTAGTGTTTGACAAGCCCAAGATACCAACATTAGGGATAAAAATTCATTATTTGAAAAAAACTGTTGGGAAAACTGGAAATTAATATGGCAGAAATTAGATATGGATCCACACTTAACACCATATAACAAGATAAGATGAAAATGGGTCCATGATTTAAGCATAAACAATGAGATCATAAATAGGTTAGAGGAACAGAGGATAGTCTACCACTCCCACCTGTGGAGGAGGAAGGAATTTGTGACTAGAGGAGAACTAGAGATCATTATCGATCAGAAAATAGAAGATTTTGATTACATCAAATTAAAAAAATGTTTCTTTACAAACAAAACTAATGCAAACAAAATTAGAAGGGAAGGAACAAATTGGGAAAATATTTTTACAGTTAAAGGTTCTGATAAAGGTCTCATTTCCAAAATATATAGAGAATTGATCCTAATTTATAAGAAATAAAACCATTCTCCAGTTGATAAATGGTCAAAAGATATGAACAGACAATTCTCAGATAATGAAATTGAAAGTCTATCCACTCAAATGAAAGAGTGTTCCAAATCACTAATGATTGGAAAAATGCAAATTAAGACAACTAAGAGATATCACTACACACCTATCAGATTGTCTAAAATGACAGGAAGAAATAATGATGAATGTTGGAGGGGATGTGGGAAAACTAGTGGAGTTGTGACAGAATCCGGACATTCTGGAGAGCAATTTGGAACTATGCCCAAAAAGTTATAAAACTGTGCATACCCTTTGATTGAGCAGTGCTCCTACTGGGCTTATATCCCAAAGAAATTCTAAAGAGGGGAAAGGGACCTGTGTGTGCCAAAATGTTTGTAGCAGCTCTTTTTGTGGTAGCTAGAAACTGGAAGTTGAATGGATGTCCATCAATTGAAGAATGGTTGGGTAAATTATGGTATATGAAGGCTATGGAATATTATTGCTCCGTAAGAAATGACATGCAGGATGAATACAGAGAGACACTTGCATGAACTGATGCTGAGTGAAATGAGCAGAACCAGAAGATCACTATATACTTCAACAACAATACTGTATGAGGACATATTCCTGATGGAAACGGATATCTTCAACATAAAGAAGATCCAACTTACTTCTAGCTGATCAGTGATGGACAGAAACAACTACACCAGAGAAGGAACACTGGGAATTGAATGTAAAATATTAGCACTACTGTCTATCTACCCAGGTTACTTATGCCTTCAGAATCCAATATTTAACGTGCAACAAGAAAATTGGATTTACACACATATATTGTATCTAGGTTATATTGTAAAACATGTAAAATTTATGGGATTGCTTGTCATCTAGGGGGGGAAATAGAGGGAGGGATGGGGAAATTTGGAAAAATGAATACAAGGGATAATGTTATAAAAATTACTCATGCATATATACTGCCCAAAAATTTTTATAATTATAAAATTAATAAAAAAAAAAAGAAAGAAAAAAAAAAGGAGAGGGGAAGGAAACTAAAAAGGAAGGACTGTGTGTCACAAGTAGGATCTATAAAGTAAATACTGGGGAAGGGGTTCAGGGGGGATAAGGGGGAAAAAAGCATAATCTGGGGATAATATGATGGCAGGAAATACAGAATTAGTAATTTTAACTGTAAATGTGAATGGGATGAATTCTCCCATTAAACGGAGACAGATAGCAGACTGGATGAAAAGTCAGAAACGTACAATATGTTGTTTACAGGAAGCACACTTAAAGCAGAGAGATACATACAGAGTAAAGGTAAAAGGTTGGAGCAGAATCTATTATGCTTCACGCAAAGCCAAAAAATCAGGGGTTGCCATCCTTATCTCAGAGCAAGCAAAAATAGAAACTGATCTAATTAAAAGAGATAAGGAAGGAAACTATATCCTGCTAAAAGGTAGCATAGACAAGGAAGCCATATCAATACTAAACATATATGCACCAAGTGTATAATATCTAACTTAAAAGTTAAGAGAATTGCAAGAAAAAATAGACAGCAAAACTAAAATAGCGGGAGATCTCAACCTTGCACTCTCAGAATTAGATAAATCAAACCACAAAACAAATAAGAAAGAAATTAAAGAGGTAAATAGATCATTAGAAAAACTAGGTATGATAGACCTTTGGAGAAAACTGAATGGTGATAGAAAGGAGTATACTTTCTTCTCTGCAGTTCATGGAACCTATACAAATACTGACCATATATTGAAACATAAAGATCTTAAAATTAAATGCAGGAAGTCAGAAATAGTAAATGACTTCTTCTCAGATCACAATGCAATAAAAACTACATTCAATAAGAAGTTAGGGGTAAATAGACCAAAAAGTAATTGGAAAAGGAATAATCTCATCTTAAAGAATGACTGGGAGAAACAGCAAATTATAGAAACAATTAATAATCATATATATATATATATATATGTATATATATATATATATGTATAGAAACAATTAATAATTCCACCCAAGATAATGAAAAAGATTACACATCATACTAAAATTTGTAGGATTCACTAAAGCGGTAATAAGGGGAAATTTTATATCTTTACAGGCTTATTTGAATAAAATAGAGAAAGAGAAGATTAATAATTTGAGCCTGCAACTTAAAAAGCTAGAAAAAGATCAAATTAAAAACCCTCAAACAAAAACTAAACTTGAAATACTAAAATTAAAAGGAGAAATCAATAATATTGAAAGTAAAAAAAAAAAAAAAAAAAAAAAAAAAACAACACTATTAAATTAATAAATAAAACCAAGAATTGGTTTTCTGAAAAAGCCTTAGACTAGATAAACCTTTGGTAAATCCGATCAGAAAAAAGGAAAGAGGAAAATCAAATTGTTAGTCTTACAAATGAAAAGGGGGATCTTTCCACAAATGAAGAAGAAATTAGAGAAATAATGAGTTACTTTTCCCAAATTTATGGCAATAAATTTGATAACTTAAGTGAAATGGGTGACTACCTCCAAAAATATAGGCTTCCTAGATTAACAGAGGAGGAGTTAAACTGCTTAAGTAGTCCCATTTCAGAAAAAGAAATAGAACAAGGTATTAATCAACTCCCCAGGAAAAAGTCCCCAGGACCAGATGGATTTACATGTGAATTCTACCAAACATTTAAAGAACAATTAGCCCCAATGTTATATAAACTATTTGAAAAAATATGGAATGAAGGAATCCTACCACACTCCTTTTATGACACAGACATAGTAATGATACTGAAACCAGGTAGATTGAAAACTGAGAAAGAATATTGATGCTAAAATCTTAAATAAGATATTAGGAAAAAGACTACAGAAAATCATCTCCAGGAAAATACACTATGATCAAGTAGGATTTATACCAGGAATGCAGGGCTGGTTTAATATTAGGAAAACTATTAGTATAATTGACCATATTAATAATCAAGTTGATAAAAAAAATGATCATCTCAATAGATGCAGAAAAAGCATTTGACAAAATTCAATATCCATTCCTACTAAAAATGCTTGAGAGTAAAGGAATAAATGGACTATTCCTTAGAATAGTCAGGAGTATATATTTAAGACCCTCAGTAAGTACAATATGTAATGGAGATAGACTCGAACCTTTCCCAGTAAGATCAGGAGTGAAACAAGGTTGCCCACCATCACCATTACTATTTAATATTGTATTGGAAATACTATCCTCAGCAATGAGAGTTGAGAAAGAGATAAAAGTAATAAGAGTAGATAATGAAGAAATGAAACTGTCACTCTTTGCAGATGATATGATGATATACTTAGAGAACTCCAGAGATTCTAACAAAAAGTTATTAGAAGTAATTCACAATTTTAGCAAAGTTGCTGGATACAAAATAAATCCACATAAATCTTCAGCATTTGTATACATCACCCACAAAAAGCAACAGCAAAAGATACAAAGAGAAATTCCATTCCAAACAAATGTCGAGAGTATAAAATATTTGGGAATTCATCTACCAAAAGAAAAGTCAGGAATTATATGAGCAAAATTACAAAACACATGCAACAAAAAATAAAGTCAGATTTAAATAATTGGAAAGACATTCAGTGTTCTTGGCTAGGCCGAGCGAATATAATGAAGATGACAATACTCCCCAAACTAATCTATTTATTTAATGCTATACCAATCAGACTCCCAAGAAACTATTTTAATAACCTAGAAAAAATAACAACAAAATTCATATGGAAGAATAAAAGGTCAAGGATTTCAAGGTAATTAATGAAAAAAAAATAAATGAAGGTGGCCTAGGAGTATCTGATCTAAAGCTACATTATAAAGCAGCAGTCACCAAAACCATTTAGTATTGGCTAAGAAATAGACTAGTCGATCAGTGGAACAGATTAGGTACAAAGGACAAAAAAGGGTACAACTATAGCAATCTAGTGTTTGACAAACCCAAAAGTACCAACATTTGCGATAAAAATTCATTATTTGAAAAAGACTGTTGGGAAAACTGGAAATTAGTATGACAGAAATTAGATATGGTTCCTCACTTAACACCATAAATCAAGATAATATCAAAATGGGTCCATGATTTAGGCATAAAGAATGAGATCATAAATAGATTAGAGGAACAGAGAATAGTCTATCTCTCAGACCTGTGAGGAGGAAGGAATTTATGATCAAAGGAGAAATAGAGATCATTATTGACCATAAAATAGAAGATTTTTATTACATCAAACTAAAAAGTTTCTGTACAAACAATACTAATGCAAACAAGATTAGAAGGCAAGTAACAAATTGGGAAAATATTTTTACAGTTAAATGTTCTGATAAAGGCTCCTTTCCAAAATATATAGAGAACTAACCCTAATTTATAAGTAATCAAACCATTGTCCAATTGATAAATGGTCAAAGGATATGAACAGTCATCAGATGATGAAATTGAAAGTATATCCACTCATATGAAAGAGTGTTCCAAATCACTACCGATCAGAGAAATGCAAATTAAGACAACTCTGAAATACCACTACACACTTGTCAGATTGGCTAAGATTACAGGAACAAATAATGATGAGTGTTGGAGGGGATGTGGGAAAACTGGGACACTAATACATTGTTGGTGGAGTTGTGAAAGAATTCGGCCATTCTTGAGAGCAATTTGGAACTATGCCCAAAAAGTTATCAAACTGTGCATACCATTTGATTGAGCAGTGCTACTACTGGGCTTATACACCAAAGAAATACTAAAAAGGGGAAAGGGACCTGTATGTCCCAAAATGTTTGTGGCAGCTCTTTTTGTAGTGGCTAGAAACTGGAAAAGGAATGGATGCCCATCAATTGGAGAATGGTTGGGTAAATTATGGTATATAAATATTATGGAATATTATTGCTGTGTAAGAAATGACCAGCAGCATGAATACAGAGAGGCTTGGATAGACTTACATGAACTGATGCTGAGTGAAATGAGCAGAACCAGAAGATCACTATACACTTCAACAACAATACTGTATGAATATATATTCTTATGGGATTGGATATCTTCAACATAAAGAAGATCCAACTTCCAGTTGATCAATGATGGACAGAAACAACTACACCCATAGAAGGAACAGTGGAAATTGAATGTAAACTGTTAGCAGTACTCTCTTTTCTTTCTACCCAGGTTACTTATACCTTCGGAATCCAATTCTTAACGTGCAACAAGAAAATTGGATTTACACACATATATTGTATCTAGGTTATACTGTAAGTATTTAATATGTATCGGATTGCCTGTCATCTAGGGGAGGGAGTACAAGGGGGGAGGGGAAAATTTGGAAAAATGAATACAAGGCATAATGTTATAAAAATTACTTATGCATATGTACTGTCAAAAAATAATTTTATAATTATAAAATTAATTTTAAAAATACAGAAAATTTGAGAGGAAGAAGAGCACCAACTACTGGAAACAATGAGGAAGTTTCAAGGTGGAACTTTCTATTCAATTCAACAAACTATTAAATATTTTTTTCATTTAAAAAAAGCATTAGAACATTGCTTTCTTTTGCATCTTGTGCTCAACAACCTTGCATACAATGCATGATTAATATTTATTAAGTAAATTATTCTTTTTAATTGCATCAGTAGATTAAGTTTCTACTGCAATTAGTCATTTACAAGATTGGGTCTGGGTTGATTCTTCTGTTCTTTTCCATTTTTTCTGATGCTTGATTTCTTCTTAAAACATTTTTAATAGCACAGTAAAATGATGTTTACAAAGAATGACACATTTTTGATAAATATTTTAATCAACTGAAAGACCCATGTGATGAGATATTTGAAGAAATCATTGGATAGAAAAATCTCATATTGTACTAATTTATTGATTGTTAATGGATATTGGCAATTATTGATCATTAGTTTTGGTATATGCATTTTTTTGTTGTTGTTGAGGTTAAATGACCCAGAATCTCACAATGTATTAAAAGTATTAAAAGTATTAAGTGTCTGAGGCCAGATTTGAACCCAAGTTTTCCTGACTTTAAGGCTGGTACTCTATCCACTGCACCACCTAGCTGCCCTACATGCACATTTTTCAATAGAGATCTTTCTGACAGCCTTTTGGAAAAACCATTGGAAAAAAAAATTGAAAGGGAATTAAAATTGAGAGAGGTTAACATTAATGGAGTAATTCAGTAATTGGAGTGGAATTAGAACCTTGGTATATTTGTAGTATTTTGTATTCACCATGGTTCATGATAAATTATTAATATTCAAATAGAAAGATCATTCCACTAATAAATTGTCAGCAGGATACAAGTCTATGTGCATTTTTCTTTTCTTTTTTTTTTCTTTTCTTTATTTCCTGAGGCAATTGGTTTAAGTTACTTCCCCAGGGTCACACATCTAGGAAGTAGTATGTGTCTGAGACCAGATTTGAACTTAGGTTTTCCTGACTTCAGAGCTAATGGTCTATCCATTGCTCCATAGACCTGCCCTTCTACATACCTTTTTGAAATGTGGTAATATAATCTTCTAAATTTCAAACATTATTTTGTTTTCTTTTTAGTTATTTTTTAAAACCTAAGCCCCATAGGCTAATGATTTGATTTGCATGGCAGTTGGCAGGGACTGAATACAATCTAGCTGGGAACATTTTGTTTTTGTTTTCCTTTTTAAAAATTTTTTATTATTAAAGCTTTCTATTTTCAAAAATTATGCACAGAAAATTATGCATAGAAAAACTGTTCCAAATTTTCCCTCCCTTCTCCCCCCTCCATCCAATATATGTTAAACCTGTTCAATTCTTCCCCATAGTTATCATACTGTACAAAATAACTCAGATCAAAAAAACAAAAACAAAAACAAAAACAAAACATAATGCAAAAAAACAATAACAAAAAGAGTATAAATACTAAGTGTCATCCACACTTAGTCCCCACAGCCCTCTCTCTGAGGGCAGAAGGCTCTATTCATCACAAGACCATTGGAACCAGTCTGCATCATCTCATTGTTGATAAGAACTATATCTATCAGAACTGTTCATTATTTAAAATTGCTGTTTCTGTGTACAATGATCTCCTAGTTCTACTCACTTCACTTAGCATCAGTTCATGTAAATCTCTTCAGGCCTCTCTGAAATCAATCTACTAATCATTTCTAATAGAACTATAATATTTCCTAACATTCATATTCCAGAACTTATTCAGCTATTCTCCAAATGATGGGCATTCACTCAGTTTTCAATTTATTGCCACTACAAAAAGGGCTGCCCCAAACAATTTTTGCACATGTGGGTCTCTTTTTCTCCCTTATGAGCTCTTTAGGATACAGACCCAGTAGGGACACTGCTGGATCAAAGAGTATGCACCCATTGGGCATAATCCAAACTGCTCTCCAAAATGGTTGAATCAGTTCATAACTCCACTAAGAATGTATTAGTGTTCCAGTTTTCCCATATTCCCTACATAAATTCATCATTATTATCTCCTGTCATCTTAACCAATCTGACAGGTGTCAGTGGTACATCATATTTATTTTAATTTGCATTTCTCTGATCAATAATGAATTAGATCATTTTTTCATATTGAGTATAAAAGGTTTTGATTTCTTCATCTGAAAATTGTCTGTTCATATCATTTGACCATTTATCCATTGGAAAATGGCTTGAATTCTTATAAATTTTAATACATTTTCTATATATTTTAGAAATAAAACCTTTATCAGAATCCTTGAATGTAAAATTTTCCCCAATTTATTGATTCCCTTAAAATCGTGTCTGCATTAGTTTTGTTTGTACAAAAATACTTTTAATTTAATATAATCAGGGGGGGCGGAGCCAAGATGGCGGAGAAGAAACACACTACTCAGTGAACGTCCTCACTCCCTCACAACCAATTAGATAAATTAAGTCTCAAAATTAGCTCAGGACTGATAGATACCACAAGGACTGGAAGCACGACTTACCAGCTGAAGAGAATCTGGAGTTTCAACAGGAAAGGTCAGTTCTCAGGGGAGGAATAAGAAAGACCAGCACAGACGGTGGGGTAGGGGCACACTGCGCCCATTGCGCTGAGAGGGGCTCTGGGATCAGAGAAGCCACTGAGGTAAAGGAATCTGGCACAGGCTGTTAGCTCTTCTCTGCTAATTATTTAGCAGTTCAGAAGAGAAAGCCAAAATATTTTAAAACTCAGATTAGATTTCCGCCCCCCCCCCACCCTGGGGGTGACTCAGCAGACTCGGCACCAGGGGGTGTGGCCTCAGCTACCTCCTGAGAATAGTTAAGAGACTGACAAGTGGGTGGATACGGCCCAAGGCAACACACACTGCCTAGCTTAGCTGGAGGGAGTGGAACTCAGCTCCAGGAAGTCCCAGAGAAGCGGAACCTTTGAACTAGGGACCGCGGTTTCTGGCAGACACTTCCAGTTTGAGCGCAGGGGCTTCTCACTTCACCTGCTGCAGACATCCACTCCCCACCCGGACACATAGGCTGAGCTTCTTGCTGTCTTCACTATTCTACGCCCTCAAAGCACAGCAGTGCTAATCACCTCTGAGGCGCTTCCAGGGAGGGGGTGGGGAACTCTCTCCCAGAGCTCTCTCTTAGCTCAGGCACAGGGGCCACTGCATCCATCCGGTCTGGGAGGAAGCTGGTAAAGAAGTAAATAATTTCCTACCCCAGGGACAGACCCCAAAACATTTTTTAAGTATGAGCAAAAAAGCTAGAAAAACTATAGATTCCTTCTATACAGAGAAAGAGCGGGTACCCAACCCCGAGGAAGTTAACAGCAAAGATTCAGAAGATAACAACCTAAAGGGGAACGATTCCTGCCCCCATCACATAACTCTCTCCTAGAAGAAGCTCTTAAGAAATTGAGGGAGATCGAAGAAAAATGGGGCAAGGAAAGGGAAGTTATGATAGAGAATAACAACGTCCTGAAATTGGAGTTGGAAAAAATAAAGAATTCACAGGAGATGCAGGGAAACAAAATTAGTGAATTAGAAAAGGTTAAAAAAACACAGGAAAGTAGGATTTCTGAATTGGAAAAGATAAAAAAGTCTCAAGAAAATAGAATTTCTGAATTGGAAAAAGAAAATAATTCTCAAAAAAAAAAATTAGGGAAATGGAAAAAAATTCAATAGAGCAAAATAATTCATTTAAAAATGAAATTGGGCATTTACAAAAAGAACTAAAAACTGTGAAAGAAGAAAATAACTCCTTAAAAGTCAGGATGGAACAAATAGAAATGAATGATTCACAGAGAACCCAAGAATCAGTCAAACAAAACAAAAAAAATGAGAAGCTGGAGAACAACGTCAAATACTTACTGGGAAAATCTATAGACCTGGAAAATAGATCTAGGAGAGATAATCTGCGGATTATTGGACTTCCAGAAAACTATGACCAAAAAAAGAGCCTAGATTCTATTTTACAGGAAATTATCAAAGAGAACTGTCCAGAGATAATAGAAACAGAAGGGAAAGTAGATGTGGAAAGAATTCATCGAACTCCTTCTGAAATAGACCCTAAAAAAAGAACACCACGGAATATTGTGGCTAAGCTGCAGAATTACCACACAAAGGAGAAAATCCTGCAAGCAGCTAGAAAAAAACAATTTAAATACCAAGGTGCCACAATAAGGGTCACCCAAGATCTGGCTGCCTCCACATTAAAAGATAGAAGGGCCTGGAACCTGATATTCCGTAAGGCAAAAGATCAAGGACTGCAACCAAGAATGAACTACCCAGCTAAGTTTAGCATCTTTTTCCACGGAAGAAGATGGTCATTCAATGAAACAGAGGAATTCTATATGTTTCTAAGAAAAAAACCAGACTTAAACAAAAAATTTGATCTACATCCACAAGACTGAAGAGAAACAGAAAAAGGTACAAAGAACCCTTGAGAACTGTAACTCTGTTGTGGGTATATAAAAAATACTCAAGGATAATTTGATTTTACTGATATAAAAGAAAAAAAGGGGGGTGTAGTAAAGGGAAGGAGGTCGGTTCAGAAAAAGGGGAAGGAGTGATAAAAAGAGGGAAACTACATCCCAGGAAGAGACATAGAAAATACACCATATCTGAGGGAACTTAGTGAGGGGGAGAATCATTGTGTGAATCTTACTCTCATCAGAAGAGGCTCAAAGAGTAAATAATTAACATATTTGTTTTTCAGAGAATTTTCTCTCACCTCATTAAAAGGGGGGAGAGGAAAAGGGAAAAGGAAAAGGGGAATAAGTGAAGGGACTTGGAGGGAGGGGGGAGGGATCCTAAAAAAAAAAAAAAAAAAAAAGAGGGAGGGTTGCGCGTCACAAGGGGGGTCTGTAAATTAAATATCGGGGAGGGGGATCAGGGGGGTCAAGGGAAAAAAGCATAATCTGGGGATAATACGATGGCAGGAAATACAGAATTAGTAATTTTAACTGTAAATGTAAATGGGATGAACGATCCCATCAAACGGAGACGGATAGTAGATTGGATCAAAAAGCAGAACCCTACAATATGTTGCCTACAGGAAACACACTTAAAGCAGGGAGATACATACAGAGTAAAGGTAAAAGGTTGGAACAGAGCCTATTATGCTTCAGGTAAAGCCAAAAAAGCAGGGGTAGCTATCCTTATCTCAGATCAAGCAAAAGCAGAAGTAGATCTCGTTAAAAAAGATAAGGAAGGAAACTATATCCTGCTGAAAGGTAGCATAAATAATGAAGCCATATCAATACTAAACATATATGCACCAAGTGGTATAGCATCTAACTTTCTAAAGGAAAAGTTAAGAGAACTGCAAGAAGAAATAGACAATAAAACTATAATAGTGGGAGATCTCAACCTTGCACTCTCAGATTTAGACAAATCAAACCACAAAACAAACAAGAAAGAAATTAAAAAAGTAAATAGAACATTAGAAAAACTAGGTATGATAGACCTTTGGAGAAAACTGAATGGCAATAGGAAGGAATATACTTTCTTCTCAGCAGTTCATGGATCCTATACAAAAATTGACCATATACTAGGACATAAAGATCTCAAAATTAAATGTAGGAAGGCAGAAATAATAAATGCCTTCTTCTCAGATCACAATGCAATAAAAGCTACATTCAGTAAAAAGTTAGGGGTAAATAGACCAAAAAGTAATTGGAAACTGAATAATCTCATCTTAAAGAATGACTGGGTGAAAGAGCAAATTATAGAAACAATTAACAATTTCACCCAAGATAATGATAATGATGAGACATCATATCAAAATATTTGGGATGCAGCTAAAGCGGTAATAAGGGGAAATTTTATATCTGTAGAGGCTTATTTGAAGAAAATTGAGAAAGAGAAGATTAACGAATTGGGCTTACAACTTAAAAGGCTAGAAAAAGACCAAATTATAAACCCCCAACCAAAAATTAAACTCGAAATACAAAAATTAAAAGGAGAAATCAATAAAATTGAAAGTAAAAAAACTATTGAATTAATAAATAAAACCAAGAGTTGGTTTTATGAAAAAGCCAATAAAATAGATAAACCTTTGGTAAATTTGATCAAAAAAAAGAAAGAGGAAAATCAAATTGATAGTCTTACAAATGAAAAGGGGGATCTTTCCACCAATGAAGAGGAAATTAGAGAAATAATAAGGAGTTACTTTGCCCAACTTTATGCCAATAAATTTGATAACTTAAGTGAAATGGATGACTTCCTCCAAAAATATAGGCTCCCTAGATTAACAGAGGAGGAGATAAATTGCTTAAATAGTCCCATTTCAGAAAAAGAAATAGAACAAGCTATTAATCAACTCCCCAGGAAAAAATCCCCAGGGCCAGATGGATTCACATGTGAATTCTACCAAACATTTAAAGAACAATTATCCCCAATGTTATATAAATTATTTGAAAAAATAGGGGATGAAGGAGTCCTACCAAATTCCTTTTATGACACAGACATGGTACTGATACCTAAACCTGGTAGATCGAAAACTGAGAAAGAAAATTATAGACCAATCTCCTTAATGAATATTGATGCTAAAATCTTAAATAAGATATTAGCAAAAAGACTTCAGAAAATCATCTCCAAGATAATACACTATGATCAAGTAGGATTTATTCCAGGAATGCAGGGCTGGTTTAATATTAGGAAAACTATTAATATAATTGACCATATTAATAATCAAATTAATAAGAACCATATGATCATCTCAATAGATGCAGAAAAAGCATTTTACAAAATCCAACATCCATTCCTACTAAAAACTCTTGAGAGTATAGGAATAAACGGATTATTCCTTAGAATAATCAGGAGTATATATTTAAGACCGTCAGTAAGCATAATATGCAATGGAAATAAACTGCAACCTTTCCCAGTAAGATCAGGAGTGAAACAAGGTTGCCCACTATCACCATTACTATTCAATATAGTACTAGAAACGCTAGCCTCGGCAATAAGAGCCGAGAAAGAGATTCAAGGAATTAGAGTAGGAAATGAGGAAATTAAACTATCACTTTTTGCAGATGACATGATGGTATACTTAGAGAACCCCAAAGACTCTGCTAAAAAGCTACTAGAAATAATTCAAAATTTCAGCAAAGTGGCAGGATACAAAATAAATCCACATAAATCCTCGGCATTTTTATATATCACTAACAAAATGCAACAGCAAGAGATACAAAGAGAAATTCCATTCCAAACAAATGTTGATAGTATAAAATATTTGGGAATCCATCTACCAAAGAAAAGTCAGGAATTATATGAGAAAAATTACAAAACACTTGCCACAAAAATAAAATCAGATTTAAATAATTGGAAAGACATTCAGTGCTCTTGGATAGGCCGAGCGAATATAATAAAGATGACAATACTCCCCAAACTAATCTATTTATTTAGTGCTATACCAATCAGACTCCCAAGAAACTATTTTAATGACCTAGAAAAAATAACAACAAAATTCATATGGAAGAATAAAAGGTCAAGAATTGCAAGGGAACTAATGAAAAAAAACTCAGAGGAAGGTGGTCTAAGTGTACCTGATCTAAAGCTATATTATATAGCATCAGTCACCAAAACCATTTGGTATTGGCTAAGAAACAGACTGGTAGATCAATGGAACAGATTAGATACAAAGGACAAAAAAGGGTACATCTATAGCAATCTAATCTTTGACAAACCCAAAGATTCCAACATTAGGGATAAAAATTCATTATTCGGAAAAAACTGTTGGGAAAACTGGAAATTAGTATGGCAGAAATTAGATATGGATCCACACTTAACACCATATACCAAGATAAGATCAAAATGGGTCCATGATTTAGGCATAAAGAGGGAGATAATAAATAGATTAGAGGAACAGAGGATAATCTACCTCTCAGACTTGTGGAGGAGGAAGGAATTTATGACCAGAGGAGAACTAGAGATCATTATTGATCACAAAATAGAAGATTTTGATTACATCAAACTAAAAAGTTTCTGTACAAATAATACTAATGCAAACAAGATTAGAAGGGAAGTAACAAATTGGGAAAATATTTTTAAAAACAAAGGTTCTGACAAAGGTCTCATTTCCAAAATATATAGAGAACTGACCATAATTTATAAGAAACCAAACCATTCTCCAATTGATAAATGGTCAAAGGATATGAACAGACAATTCTCAGAGGAAGAAATTGAAACTATATCCACTCACATGAAAGAGTGTTCCAAATCACTGCTGATCAGAGAAATGCAAATTAAGACCACTCTGAGATACCACTACACACCTGTCAGATTGGCTAAGATGACAGGAACAAATAATGACAAATGTTGGAGGGGATGTGGGGAAATTGGGACACTAATACATTGCTGGTGGAGTTGTGAAAGAATCCAGCCATTCTGGAGAGCAATCTGGAATTATGCCCAAAAAGTTATCAAACTGTGCATACCCTTTGACCCAGCAGCGCTACTACTGGGATTATATCCCAAAGAAATACTAAAGAGCGGAAAGAGACATATATGTGCCAAAATGTTTGTGGCAGCTCTGTTTATTGTAGCTAGAAACTGGAAGATGAATGGATGTCCATCAGTTGGAGAATGGTTGGGTAAATTGTGGTATATGAAAGTTATGGAATATTATTGCTCAGTAAGAAATGACCAGCAGGAGGAATACAGAGAGGGTTGGAGAGACTTAAATCAACTGATGCTGAGTGAAATGAGCAGAACCAGAAGATCACTGTACACTTCAACAACGATACTGTATGAGGATGTATTCTGATGGAAGTGGAAATCTTCAACATAAAGAAGATCCAACTCACTTCCAGTTGATCAATGATGGACAGAGGTAGATACACCCAGAGAAGAAACACTGGGAGGGGAATGTAAATTGTTAGCACTAATATCTGTCTGCCCAGGTTGCATGTACCTTCGGATTCTAATGTTTATTGTGCAACAAGAAAATGATATTCACACACATGTATTGTACTTAGACTATATTGTAACACATGTAAAATGTATGGTATTGCCTGTCGTCGGGGGGAGGGAATAAGGGAGGGGGGGTAATTTGGAAAAATGAATACAAGGGATAATATTATAAAATATATATATATATATATATATATATATATATATATAATAAAAAAATTAAAAAAAAAATTTAATATAATCAAAATTATTCATTTTGCATTCCATAATGTATTCTACTTCTTTGGCCACAAATTCCTTCTTTCTCCACAAATTTGAGAAGTAGACTAGATATTTTTTTTCTGTTCATTAGGGAAATCGGTCTATAATTTTCTTTCTCTGTTTTTCCCCTGCATGGTTTAGCTATCATCACCATATCTATGTCATAAAAGGAATTAATGGGACTCCTTTCCCTATTTTTTGAAATAGTTTATATAATATTGCAATTAATTGTGATTTAACTGTTTGGTATAATTCACATGTAAATACATATGGGATTGCAAATAATTTCTTAGGGAATTGATTATGACTTGTTTAATTTCTTTTTCTAAAATGGGACTTTATTTATTTTCTCTTCAGTTAATCTGGGCAATCTGTATTTTTGCAAATATTCATATATTTCACTTAGATTATCAGATTTGTTGACATATAGTTGGGGAAAATAGTTCTTAATGATTGCTCTAATTTACTCCTTTTTGGTTGAAAATTATCCCTTTTCATTTTTGATACAAACAATTGATTCTCTTCTTTCCTTTTTCTAAACAAATTAACTAGAAGTTTATCTATTTTATTGTTTTTTTTTTCATAAAACCAACTCTTAGTTTTATGTATTAATTCACTAATTTTCTTACTTTCAATTTTATTAATCTTGGGGAATATTTTTCTTTTGTACTTTAGGAGTTCTGTTGTGTTTTTCTTTTGCATTACCTTCCACTATAGTTTGGAATAACATGTTTTGTTGGATTTGTTTGTTATTGTTACAGTTTTGTTTCAGATTATATTCTTCCCAGATATGCCATCTTTGTTCTAGGGATAACCATCCCTATCTGCTACCTTGATGCTTTACCTTTGATTTATCTCCTCTCCCTCCCCCCCATCCTCCCTCCCTTCTCTTTCCTCTCCTTCCCCCCAGCAATTTTGAAATCATCCACCCTAGTAATTCTGGGCTTTCTGGATAATTGCATGTGACATGCAGGTGATGAGAAATCAACAAGATGCAACTATGATACCAGACCAAAGCTAAAGCAAGCACATTTCTCTCAAATATATTGATTCCCTTACTTCTCTTGTTAGCTCTAGCCCTATCCAAGATGAGATTACTATTTAGCAAGTTAACTTCAGAGATGTTAGGAACATTAAGTCTTAGGAGATAGTTATCTTTGCTTATTTTCAACCACACCTCTAGTAAGGTACATTTTAAACTCTCTACTGAGGTGACACCAGATATGCTTTCTTTATTGGGCATTATCTTTCTGGAATTTACCCTGGTATATTTGGACACATTAATCCACTCTAATCTCCTACATATAGTAGTTTTCCAATTTAGGACCATAATAAAATCAGTATTATTAGAAGAAAGATTGTGGCAACATACTTTCCTGCAGACCTAATCAGCAAATCTATAACTTTCAAAACAAAATTTCCCTCCTTGGTCACCATTAATCTGTCTGCCTTGCTACCCTCAATTAGAATATAAGCGCCTTTAATAATAGTCCGCAATAAAGGGTCTATGTCTGTAAGTGGTATTGATTAGGTTGTCTGCTCCATAAAAATTGTATGAAAATTCAAAAATTCAATTCTGTATCCTAGTACAAAGAAAACCAGCTCATATAGATATTACTTCCATGTTTTTTTTCATTGCTTGTATGTCCTAATCCCCTTATTATATAGATGATAAAATAAGCCCCAAATAATTTTATTATCTTAATCAGGTTGGAATAGGTAATAAGTAGCAAAATCATGTTGTAAAACAGTCCCCATTACTCTACACTGAGTTTTGCTGTATCATATTTCCCTTCTCATATGGTTAAACTTCATACTTATTATTAACAGGTAGTATGTAGAGTAATAAAATAGGTCAATTTATAAAACTGAATTTTTCTACTTTTTTATGCATCCATTGTAGGAGAAATTCCTATTTCCTGTGTTATTTGTAATTGTAATATTTCCTATTTTAGGAGGAATTCTTATTAAAGAAAAACTCTATAGAATAATTTTTACTAATAATTGTTCTGAAATTTATGTTGCAAGAAATAATTGGCGAATGGGTTCCTTACTAATCCCAAAACTCATATGTATATGCTAAAAGCTCTACTGTAATTTGTCTTCTAAAGTCTGAATACAACAAGATAATGTAGCTTACACTTCTGAGTTTCTAAAAATAAAACCTTGAAACTTAGCTATTAAGTCACAAAAATATTGCAGTTCTCATAGTTGTATAAAGTTCCTACATTAGGAATTACTGATAGTGTTAATCAGGTAAACAAACCTTTCCTATACAAATTGACCTCAAACTAATCACTACTTACTGATAAAATAAACTGCATTTGCTAACAAGGAGACATTAACTAGCTATGTGACTTTTGACAAGTCATGTACTCTTTATTTATTTCTGATTTTCTCATCTGTAAAATGAAGAAATTAGACTGCATGTCTTCTAGTCTCTTCCACATCTAGATGTATGATCCCAGGGTTATAATTTTTAAAATGGAAAACATGGGAAAATATATTTTGTACATGTTTTGGCATTTCTTTTTTTAAGATGGGGATTCAATGGAAATATTTTATGAGAAACTGGTAATTCTGTTACTTGGTCACACGAGTTATATAAATAACACATGGCTGAGTTCAATAAATAACTACACAAAACATTATTTGGTGGATTATTCTGCTAAAGTGATTTAATCAAAGTAGTTCATCTGTATAACTCTCTCTATATATCTTATATAAGATTAATCTTAATCTTGTTTCAATTCTGATGATTAGCTACAAATTAATGATTATATTTTCTGCCCTTAAATTCACACAATATATAGAATCTTCAACGTTCTTAAATACAACCCGGCTGTTTTGTTATAGTTTCTGTGTTTTAAAAATTAATGTCAGGGTCAAAATTTTTATAAGTGACAATTTTTTTTTGTAAGAAAAATCCAATAGCCTTATTGGAAATCTCATATTTTATCTCCATTCCTAAAAGGTCCAAATGGAACATTTTAAGGGGATAGTAATATACAGAAAGAATATATTGACTAAAGGATTCAATTTTATAATATTTCTCAAATTATGCGGGCATATTACATTGCAGCATGATGACCACTTGTTCTAAATTTCAATGATTCTTTCACTATATGTCAAATAATTTTACAGGTTGATAACATAAATCTAAATGAGTATTTTAAGCTATATTTTCTCTTCTGTTTAAAGAAAAAGGAACAAAGATTAGACCTATGATATAATATGAATAGAGATTAATAAGATAAGAAAACTCCTTGTACCAATGCAGATTACCAACTTGTCTGCAAATTGAAGTATTAGAGAGTTGCCTTAGAGTATTAAAAGGGTAAGTGATTTGCTTATATGTCAGAAATGGATTGAATCTACATTCTCCTAGCTCCATGGTGAGTTTTCCAACTGTAACTCTGCTTTTAATTATGATATAAGGGAAATAGTGTAAACAATTTCATTTAATTCAGTTTAATTATTTCAGCAAAGATTGTTATAAAGTTCCAACTACAAGCAAATGAAAGGACAGGATTAAAAGAAAAAGTAGGAATAATTTGATATGTACTAGAGAATTACCCTACTCTTAAAGAACTTGGAGAGAAATCTAGTGTGACTGGAGTATAGAATCTTAAAGGAGTACTAAGAAATAAGCCTAGAAAAGTAGAATAGAAGTCAATTGTAGAGGACCTTGATTGCTAGAGTTAGAATTTTGTATTTCATTCTTTTGTCTGTAGCCATATAGATAGATATATAGATAAATGCATAGATTAAATTAACAGCTGCATAGTCAGATCAGGACATTAGAAAGATTAATGGGGTAATGAAAGCTAAAAATAGCTAACATTTATATAGAATTTTAAAGTCACTTTGTCATATATTATCTCAATAAATAATCATATTGAGTGAATTATTATTATTTTTATTTCATAGATAAATAAATTAAGTCTAACAGAGATTGAGGGACTTGTGTGGGATCACACAATGTGTATGTGAGGAAGATTTTGATTTTGGAATGTCCTGCTCCTAAGTGTTCCTCAATATTCCAACTAGGTAAGAATAAAATAAAGGTAGAATGGAGGTTGGGGATAAGGAAGAAAGAGTAAACTGGAAAATAAATGAAAATATTTAAGATTGTATCATATGTAAGTGCAAAGAAATGATGGAGAGAGATATCAGCTGAATTAGAATAATTTCATTGGCAGCTGAGTGAATAGATGTATTGCTACGGATGGCTTCAGGGATATGTGGAATAAATGAGAAAGGATATTCAAAACTAGTTTTATGTTTTCAAGTTCATAACTGCAAGAAACATAGTACTATCAACATAAATAGAGTTTGGTGGGAATTAAGAGGGCAGAATATAATACTTAAGTTTTTAAGTTTTGGTGATTTTAAATTTTGGAGTAGAGTAAAGATGTTGAGAAATCCATTTAGCAGATAAATGGAAATATTGAACTGGGGTTCTGAAATATGTATACATATATATATATATATATATATATATATATATATACATATATATGTGTGTGTGTGTATATATATATATATATATATATATATATATATATATAAGTTTCAATTGAAGTAATTTGTTAAGTTAGGCAATGTGAACAAAGAAAAGTGTCTAAAGAATGAAAACCATACTCTACATTCACTATATCCTCTATTTTTTTCTTAAAGTAAAATTATTTTAGAAGTTCATTTTTTTTCCAGAACATTTCTTCAACAGAAGGAATTGCAGTTCAACTATTAAGTGAATTCAATGTAGACTCAAAATTTTCTAAAATGCTATGGGGAGGCAATTCAATTAGCAACCACCACTATCACCCTCACAACACCTTTACTAGATATCTATTACATGTACATTCTGCCTCTTAAAGTTTAGCACTAAAGAGGAGCAGATAAATAACAAGAATAACAAGTAAGGACAGGAACTTTTGGCATAGAATATATTTGGAAGCTGAAGAAGAATAGACAGAAAAGAAAGTTTAAAGATGGGTTAGAGAAGAAAGTGAAAGGAAAAGAGATGATTCAGTGACTAGAGATGGCAAGGTTAACAAGGAAGAAAGGAAATTCCATTTGAGACTTTTGGAAAGGAGAAATAGGTGGGATCATTGAAGAGAAGAACTGAGCTAGAACACAATGGAAAGATTCTATTTTCTCAGTGTATTAGAAAATGAGATCATTTGATGAGAGAGACAGTTAACAAACTTCAAGGAATTTATAAACATTTTCTATTTAATGACTATTTTAGATTAAATTTGAAGGAAGAAAAACTATGTTGGAAAAGCCATTCAGTCAGTAAAAGACAACTAAAATGATTCTTCTGTCCTGGTGTGCACTTAGTTTATATTGAGGAGTTTAAATTTATAGTGGACACAAGCAGCACAATTACATGATTTTCTTTTGCATAATTTTGCATTGCAATGGAAGAGACAGAAGGTAAACAATAACCAAGGTTTAGGTCTAGCAGGATGAAAAAAATATAGATTGTAAAAGGGTTAAAGTAATGCAAAGGTATAAGAAAAGATCTAATCAAAGGATTTAACCTTGTTAAGATAGCAGATAACCATGAGTTTAGAACAAAGTTTATAGAAAAGAAGGTATAGACAGGGGTAAGACATAGTATCATGATGAGGATGAAAGGATAGGTATGCCTGTAGCATAGGAATTCAAAGATTAAAGAAAGAAGATTGTGATTAGAGAAGAGAATCTCATTCCTCAGCAAATTTTTAGAGGTGTAACTTTTTCTGGCAAAGCTGAAATATAAACTATTCCCTACCCAGTGAGTGGCTTAAAATAGTTAAAGTAAAATTCATGTAGAAATTGTTATAGAAAGTGGAATATTATTTAAACATAACATTGTAACTAAATGGATGCATTCATACAAAAGTAGTTTTATTAATTTTCTGAGGCCACTAATAAATTTATTTATCATTTTAATGAAATATTAACTACACACAATTTTGAGGTTGTGCTATCTCAATAAATGCCCTATTAATTGAGATTGGAATCTTATCTCTGTATAATGAAAAATAAATATTGAACACATCAAAATGGTAAACAATGAACCAAACTTATTTTATTTACTTGAAGTTTTTCCTAAGGATTTGAGAATGAGTTTAATTAAAAGAGTACAGTTTCTGATAGTTTTGTTGTTAAAAGTAAGCAAACTTAAAGAGTTTAGGTATTGGGTATTAGAACATACAGGAATTATTTAGAAGTAAAAGAAGAAGTATTTATTTTTGATCCTTTAGATATAAACTTGCCTAAAAGCAAGAAAATATAGACTTACAGAACTTTTATAGTTTTTTTTTTTTTACCAGCTATATATATATGGATAATATCTGTAGATTTATAAATTATAATGTAAGGTATATTTATGTCTGTTTCCTACAGTCATTATGTGGTCTGAGCTCCCAAAGTCCATTCTTAAAATTTCAAATAGCATTGAATTTTAGGTAAACTGTTTTCTAAACCTTTTTTTATTGTGTATGTAACTTTTTTTATCTAAAGACACATATGCTTCTTTCTCTTCTTTGTTTTCCTTATCCTATTCTTCTTCTAAAAATATTAGAATTTTAATTTACTTTTTTAAGCTTTTGTATCATAAATTTATCTCTTTAAAATTTTGGAGAGAATTTTAAGAAGCATTCTGAAATTAATGAAAACTGGGACTCACTAAAGTGATGAATTATGAATAATATTGTTGCTACCAAGAAGGCTAACTAATGTGAAATAAATATTGGTGGGGCCTTAAGAACTATGGTTTTTAATAGACCTGACTTAAAATTAGTCTTTTTTGCATGGTAACTTGAAGAGACCAAAACTGGAGACATCATACTATTATTTATTTATCTTATATAAATATAAACTGCTAGTAACCATTCAATTTACTTCCAAATATATTTTTCTATACCCAAAAGATTAATATCCATATATATGACATTCATTCTGGAAATGACTCCATTTTCCCAGACTGACTTTCCCACTTAATATATTCTAAACATTCATTTAATTAATTTAAAATATGCCTACGTAGCATCACCACATCAAACATTTCAGCCAAAACACTTAGTTATTTTCTGTGCCTAAATATACACATCAAAAGAATTATGTTTTCAAAAGAAAAGTGATAGTTTTGTTGTTAGATCCATTTTTAAATGAAACAGGTTTGATTTAGTAGTTTCTCAATCCTTATTTAAAGTAAATTTTAGTATCCAGAGCAGCAGCATAACAATAAATTTTTGCTATTTAACCTCAGTTGGCTTCTTCCTATTACTCAGAAATGCTTTTGATCATTTTTCTGTCCATCCCTAATATATTCCCCAGAGCTGGTACTCTAAACCTTTCAAATCATCAATGGGAGATCTTAATGAGAACATGAAGACCAACGACCTGAGGTCATTCAACTGTCCCCTTCCCTGACTCATTATCAGGAACCGTTCTCTTCCCTTCTATACTTTTACAAAAATTCTCAATATAACCAATTTAAATCTATTACTTAATTACTTCCAACTACTAGGACACAATTTTTTTTCGTTTATCATTATATCTCTTGGATTGTCAGAATTTTCTTATTTTTTTAAATTTTCTTATCTATCAAAAAATGTCATATAGAATACTGTCCCTGCCCTAAACCAAATAAACTAAAAAAAAAAAAAATCCTCTACTGTTATAACAACTGTCATTTATAAACTGTTTTAATGTCTATAAAACCTTTTTCTCCACAACAACTTGAAGGAAATATAAATTTTGTTACTAGATTGTCAATTTAATAAATAATGACATGTTACAAGTATACAGATTCAAATATAATTCTTTGTTTGTTTGTTTGTATATTAGAACTGTATTTTGGAAAATTCATGTTACAAAAGAATTATGGGTCAGAATTCTGTATTTAAAAGGATTCTTACAAAGTGCTAACTCAGTAAATTGATAAAGACAATGGTTATCTAGTTTAGCATAGTGATTAATAGTTCTCTAAATTCAATATGATTGATTTACAACAAATAATGGTTTTGTAGTGATATAATGATTGATTTATACTCAGTTTAGAGCATATAAATTCAGCCAGGGTCAGAGTCAGATTTAGTCACTTCATTTCACACCACCATGGTAGCTGGCCTCCTGCAAATACTTCCCCGACTAAGACCAAAGCTGGTCTGAAAGACTCTCCAGAAAACTACTAGGCCCCAGGCAAGAAAACAAGAATGTGAAGGAGAAAATAAAATATTTGGACTTTAACACCTGGCTATTCTCATGGTTATTACTTAAATTGAAACAAAGGATGGTCCAGAGACCTCCAGAAAACTAACAAAGAACACTACATTTTGGCACCCAACATGGGGCTAAGGACCTACATCTCTGACCCAGAAATTAGGGCGAGTGCAAAAACAGACAAGAAGGAAACTTTGTTAAGGGCTAAAGTAGTGTTTCAGCTGAAATGGGAGAAATGTTTAGAAAGCCTTTTCCACCTCAAGGACAATGTGTTGAAAGCATAGTTAAACTAATATAAAACCAAGGTTTGATTGTAACTTAGATGCAGATCATTGAACTCTTTGAAACATTAAATACATATCTCCTTGGTTCTCTAAGGAAAAAGAATTAGATCCAGACGAATGGAAATTAGTAGGAGAGCACCTAAGTGAACATCACAATGATAATGGTCCTGATTCAATTTCTAAAGAAATATTCTGTACATGTAACTTAATACAATTTGCATTAAAAAATTATGTAAAACAACTGGGGCATGATGGCAGCCGATGCTACACCCAGAGAGTGCTTAGAAGTCCAATACCCAGACATGACCAATCAGCCAGGAAGCCAATTGATGGGAGAATTAGATAATCAATCAGCCAGGAAGCAACCTAATGGGAGAAATGGATTACAATTGGGGAGGTTAGAGTTGGATGTAGCTGGGACAAATTAGATACCCCCTGGAGAGGTGAAATCTGTTCTTCTCCAGCCTATGGATCCCTTGCCTCCAGGGACAGTAGGTTTGACCATTTCACCTCCTGAGAGTACTTACAAAACAGTGTCGATCCATAGACTGATGTGGGAAACTGAGGAATGTGTAGATAATATTCCTGTCACTATTACAGGTAGACAATGTGTGAGTTATCAACAAGGAGAAGTAGTAGAATCAGGTAAAGACACCTAATAAGCAACCTGATGATAGTCTCCCAGAGTCTGACTCCAAGCAGCAAAATCCAGGAATATACTAGATAGCAGCTGTGACAGCTGACCAACATATACTCACTATCTATATAAATGGCATACCATTAGAAGGATTGGTAGACACAGTTGCAGATCCAACAGTCATTAGAGGTGCCAACTGGCCCAGTCACTGGACAAAGATAAGGCAGACACCTACATGTCTGGTGTAGGAGGATCAGTAAAAGCTGAACTTAGTGCTACCCTTTTGACATGGACTTTTGAAGGCAAAACAGAAGTTTTTACTCCTTTTATAGTTGAAAAAAATCCTCATCAATCTGTGGGGAAGAGACATTTTACAACACTTAGGGTTAAAAATTAGTACTCTGATTTTTTAGGCATGGCTGCTGTTGAAGGCCTGCCAACATTTTCACCTGTTCCTATCTAATGGAAAACTGATTCACCAATGTGGATAGAACAGTGGCCCTTAGGTAGTGATAAAATTCAGGCCTTATTAGATATAGTACAGGAGCAACTTGACTAAGGACACTTACAACTTTCTTTCTCTAAGTCCTTGTAATTCCCCAGTATTTGTTGTAAGAAAGAAATCTGGGAAATGGAGGATGTTGATTGATTTAAGAAAGGTAAATGAACAAATGAAAACTATGAGAACTCTTCAACCTGGACTTCCATCTCCTACTCAGTTGCCTAGAGAATGGCCTCTGTGGGTTATAGACATTAAGGATTATTTTTATTCTATCCCTCTAGATAAGGAGGATATGAAAAGATTTGCCTTTTCAATGCCCAGCATTAACTTAGCTGAGCCTTATAAAAGATATGAATTGACAGTTTTGCATAGGGAATGAAAAACAGCCCTACTTTTTGCCAAATGTATGTTTCTGCTGCTCTTACTCCAGTAAGAAAAGCATTTCCAAAAGTAATGTTATTACATTACATGGATGACATATTGGGATATGCACCTGAGCAACAAATGTTAGAAGAATGTCTACAAAAGACGATAGAAACACTAAGGAATTATAAATTGCACAAAGCTCCAGAAAAAAAAAATTCAAAGACATACTCCTTTTCAATATTTAGGATATGAAGTATAGTCTAAGGTGCTTACAGTACAAAAACTCTCCTTAAGAACAGAGAAGCTAAACACCTTAAATGACTTGTCCATTCAGGGAGAGACAGAGCAGACCCTTAAAACGAAGAAGAAGACCCAAGAAACATCGGTGGTTATGTTGCTGACTGTGCCCACCACTGAAAGAGCATGTCAGTTATGGTGTTTGACTCATGGACATCAAAAATTGTTAGACTTGAAAACCCTCAGGAATCATTAGGTTCTCTGAGACATCATAAGACTATTGTAGGACTTGAAAACCCTCAGGAATCATTGGATTCTCTGAGACATCATAAGACTGTTGTAGGACTTGAAAATGCTCAGGAATCATTGGATTCTCTGAGACATCATAAGATTCTTGTAGGACTTAAAAACCCTCACAAATCACTGGATTTTCTGAGAAATAATAAGACTGTTGTAGGACTTCAAAATCTGCGGGAATCATTGGATTCCTTAACATATAAAAAGACTGTTGCAGAACTTCAAAAACTTGTGGGGATCATTGGATTCCCTGACCCGTGAAGCAATGGACAATAGATTGGTTTTGGACTATCTCTTGGCTGCTCAAGAAGGCATATGTGTGACTAATGTTTACATACCCTCCTTCTAGGTCTTCTGGAAATCTTTTACAAGACCATGTTGATTTATATTGTTTGTTATAGCACTTCTTGCATGTTTGTTGCGCCACATCCAGACTGCACTCACTGTTTGGGAGAGTCATCACTAATAGCCTGTGTTATTGCTATGTGCTTGTGTAATACCTCCCATACTGATGGGTTTGTGTATGCCTGTTTCTAATAAGACCCTTCAGCCTAGAAACCTGCTAGCAATCCCCACTTCCCCTTGGTGCTTTTCATCTCCCTTCCTGAAATGTCAGGATGGGTATAATTATCTCTTTTTTAGTGCTTTCACCTCCCTTCCTGAGAAGTCAGGAATAGGGTGACCACCTGTGTTCTAAAACAAAAGGAAGTGGGAGATGTAATGGGCTGAAAATATGAGTTGTACTGAGTTTAAGCACTTGAGGCTTATTACCAATTGGACAATACTCTACTAGAATATGTTTGGAGAATGACCAGCCCCACCATCCTGTACTGGCTCAATCTGTGGGTGTGTACAGTGAATGAAAGGAGACATTGGAGGGTGGAGTGGGATAAGTGGGATCATTCTTTGGCAATGGAGAGAGAGAAAGGAGGTGTGGAAATTCCTATATCTATTCCCCTGACAGTAACCCCAAAGACCAAGAATAACGACTTTTATTTATCCTGACTCCAGCTGATTCTAAGATATACAGGGTACTAACAGTCATTACAGAATTATATAAGTATTAGAATAAGGAAAAAGAAGAAAGTTCAGGAGGAGGAAGATACTGACAAACTAGGTGAAAAGGATGAAGAATTAGAAAAAATGGAATTAAATAAAATTCTGGTGAAGTTAAGGAGTGTGGTGCTTCACATCAGGAGCAATTAGGACATTCTCCATCTCATGACCCTCCCCCTTCAATTAACCCTACATGGGTGGAGGGAGAAGGGGGGGAGGGGCAGTGACACAACTGGCACCACCTTCGAAGCAGCTTGCAATCATAATCTCAGACAAAACAAAGGGAAAAAAGATCTAATTTCAAGAGATTAAAAGAAAAATTATATAATATTATCATCACAATGAATTAATATTCATATATGTATCAAATGACAGTTTCAAAGTTCTTGGGGGGAAATTAATTTATTTAAAAAAAAGAAATAGTAAAATTGTAATAGTGGGGGACTTTAGCTTACTGCTTTAACATATAGATCACTTTGACCATACAAAAACATGAAATAAATTTAAAAAGTGAAGGGAATTTTAGAAAAAGTTATATATTATACACTTAGGGAGACTATTAAATGGGAAGTCTCATCTTTGCATAAATTTACAAAAATTGCATAAGTATTAAGGCAAAAACTAATAAAGAAAAGAAGTAATATTAAATGTATTTTTGTTATCTTAATGCAATCACCTGTATGTATAGTGAAGGGTCTTTGAAGCATAGATTTAAAATAAATTATAATTTAAGTAACTAAATTTAAAGAATGAGTGGATCAAGTAACAAATAATAGGAAGAATCAAAAAATTTAATAAAGATGATAACAAAAATGAAACAACATGCTAAACAATGTTGGGAAGCAGCCAAAGCAGTACTTGGAAGAAAATTATATAAAAGAGGGGAAAGGATCCACATGTGCAAATGTGTTGTAGCACCTTTTCTGAGATAGCAAAAAAAAAAAAAAAAAAAAAAAAAAATGGAATATAAGTAAATGTTCATCAACTGGGGAATGGCTGAAAAGTTTGGTGTTTGAAAGTAATGGATTATTATTGCTCTATAAAAAATAGTCAACAAACTGATTTTAGAAAAACCTGATAGTAAGCAAAACCAGCAGAATCAAGAATATATTGTAAACAGTAAACGCAAGATTGTATGACAATCAATTATGAAACACTTTTTTTTTCTTAGTGTTTTAGTGATCAAAGGTAATCCTATTAAATTTTGGATAGAAAATGCCATCTGCAATGTGAAAAATTATGCAATGAATAATTTTGAAAATTATGAAAATGAATGCCCTCCCCCTCCTCATGGTTTTTGCCTTTTGTTCTGATTTATCTCCCAAAATATGATTTATGTTATGCTTAAAACTTACAAAACCTAATTTATAGAAGGAAAAAAAATAGGAGATAAAAGGATAATTAAATAATCCTATTTTTTAAAAAAGAAATCGAACAATTTACAAATGGCCTTTCTTAGATAAAGTATCAAAGTACAAGTGGATTCACAAAAAAACTCTACAAAATATTTAGGTAATAATTCCAATGCTGTATAAACTATTTGGGGGGGAGTAAATAAAGAATTTCTACCAATTCCTTCTATAACATAAATATGCTCTTGACATCTATACCAGAAAGAAACAAAATTTTAAAAAATACATCAATTTACTTTATTAATATTAATTTAAAATTTTAAATGTAATACTATCAAAGAGTTTTCAAAACTATATCACAAAGGTCAAATTTATTTTTATTTTTTTTAATCAACAAATATTTATTAAAAACCCACCATGTGCTAGGCAGTGGAGATACAAATATAAAAAGTTAGTCCTTGTCTTCAAAGAACTTATATTTAGCATAACAGAGGCATAAAATGTATTATACATTTTAGATTATTATTCATGTGTACAAAATATATTGCACTTTAAAAAGTATTTTCCTCACAATAATCTAATAGAGGGGATGATAGTGATATAACTTTTATTTTGTAAATCATAAAAGCATCTGATATAGAGGGGAAATGACTTGACCAGTCAACAGAAGCAACATTAAGAATGGAATTTAGCTGATATGTGATGGAAGGGACTGACTAATGAGGAGCTAATCCTTTAAGCACGCTTAGATTTGCCCTTCTCTGTGGGTTATATAAAGTATGGGGAGATATATTCTACCTACTTACAATCCAACATGTAGAGTTTTGGAAGTCTTTCTCAGTCACACATGACTAGTATTGTGTGATGACCAAAAAACCTAATTGGCCAAAGAACCAGGAGAATTGTTGACTCTGGAGGTGTTGAGATGGATTGGGATTTTCATATAAAAGGCCTAACCTATTAATCACTTCATCTCTTTTCCTTTTTGGCAATAAGGAAGTCAAGAATCACTAAAAGCTATTCTATCTCCCATTTGTCCCCTATGTATCTATGAGCACATGGTCCCTTGTTTCTCTTGGATTTGTCCTTTCCTTATTAAAGGTAAATACACATTCCCAAATGGAAATGTCCAAGAAATCCTTTATTGTCAGCAGATCTATCAGAGTCATTAGTGATCCAACCAGGCAAGGAGTGTGGTAAAGCCTGCTGCCTGGGACAGTGAGAAATTCTGGTTAGAATTTCCTTTCCATCCTAGGCTCCCTTCTACAACTGGAGAAAAAAAGTGGCATATGACTGGAAGCTCCTTCCTCCCCACCAAGGAGTATCAAACTGGAGGACACCATTGCCAAATGATCACATTATTCATTAAACTGTACTGGTTTTTAGCAGCTGGATTCAACTTCTATTTAATTTTTAACTTAAGTGTATGAAACCAAGAATCTCTTATTTACATGATTGAGGTAGAGGAAGGAAGGAGAGTTCCTCTGGTTAGAATAGTAGAGGCCCATATACATCGAGAACTTGTACTTAGAGGGACTGTGGCTAGTGTTTACTTATGTGTACAAAGGACATCTAGATCAATTTAAAACTGATGCATGTACTTTAATCCTATGTCAAAAATGGTCTGCAGTACCCCAAGCTAAGCCACAGCTGCTCTATCTTTACACAACACTAGAGGTGTGCTAAACTGATTGATACTGATTTTTCTAGTTGAGGAGGAAGGAAAGTAAGTCTATTTTTTTTATTATATATATATATATATATATATATATATATATATATATATATATATATTTTATAATATTATCCCTTGTATTCATTTTTCCAAATTACCCCCCCTCCCTCTATTCCCTCCCCCCGACGACAGGCAATCCCATACATTTTACATGTGTTACAATATAGTCTAGGTACAATACATGTGTGCGAATATCATTTTCTTGTTGCACAATAAACATTAGAATCCGAAGGTACATGCAACCTGGGCAGACAGATATTAGTGCTAACAATTTACATTCCCCTCCCAGTGTTTCTTCTCTGGGTGTAGCTACCTCTGTCCATCATTGATCAACTGGAAGTGAGTTGGATCTTCTTTATGTTGAAGATTTCCACTTCCATCAGAATACATCCTCATACAGTATTGTTGTTGAAGTGTACAGTGATCTTCTGGTTCTGCTCATTTCACTCGGCATCAGTTGATTTAGGTCTCTCCAGGCTTCTCTATATTCCTCCTGCTGGTCATTTCTTACTGAGCAATAATATTCCATAACCTTCATATACCACAATTTACCCAACCATTCTCCAACTGATGGACATCCATTCATCTTCCAGTTTCTAGCTACAACAAAAAGAGCTGCCACAAACATTTTGGCACATATATGTTTCTTTCCGCTCTTTAGTATTTCTTTGGGATATAATCCCAGTAGTAGCGCTGCTGGGTCAAAGGGTATGCACAGTTTGATAACTTTTTGGGCATAATTCCAGATTGCTCTCCAGAATGGCTGGATTCTTTCACAACTCCACCAGCAATGTATTAGTGTCCCAATTTCCCCACATCCCCTCCAACATTTGTCATTATTTGTTCCTGTCATCTTAGCCAATCTGACAGGTGTGTAGTGGTATCTCAGAGTGGTCTTAATTTGCATTTCTCTGATCAGTAGTGATTTGGAACACTCTTTCATGTGAGTGGATATAGTTTCAATTTCTTCCTCTGAGAATTGTCTGTTCATATCCTTTGACCATTTATCAATTGGAGAAGGGTTTGGTTTCTTATAAATTATGGTCAGTTCTCTATATATTTTGGAAATGAGACCTTTGTCAGAACCTTTGTTTTTAAAAATATTTTCCCAATTTGTTACTTCCCTTCTAATCTTGTTTGCATTAGTATTATTTGTACAGAAACTTTTTAGTTTGATGTAATCAAAATCTTCTATTTTGTGATCAATAATGATCTCTAGTTCTCCTCTGGTCATAAATTCCTTCCTCCTCCACAAGTCTGAGAGGTAGATTATCCTCTGTTCCTCTAATCTATTTATTATCTCCCTCTTTATGCCTAAATCATGGACCCATTTTGATCTTATCTTGGTATATGGTGTTAAGTGTGGATTCATATCTAATTTCTGCCATACTAATTTCCAGTTTTTTTTCCAGTTTTTTTTGTCCTTTGTATCTAATCTGTTCCACTGATCTACCGGTCTATTTCTTAGCCAATACCAAATGGTTTTGGTGACTGATGCTATATAATATAGCTTTAGATCAGGTACACTTAGACCACCTTCCTCTGAGTTTTTTTTCATTAGTTCCCTTGCAATTCTTGACCTTTTATTCTTCCATATGAATTTTGTTGTTATTTTTTCTAGGTCATTAAAATAGTTTCTTGGGAGTCTGATTGGTATAGCACTAAATAAATAGATTAGTTTGGGGAGTATTGTCATCTTTATTATATTCGCTCGGCCTATCCAAGAGCACTTAATATCTTTCCAATTATTTAAATCTGATTTTATTTTTGTGGCAAGTGTTTTGTAATTTTTCTCATATAATTCCTGACTTTTCTTTGGTAGATGGATTCCCAAATATTTTATACTCTCAACATTTGTTTGGAATGGAATTTCTCTTTGTATCTCTTGCTGTTGCATTTTGTTAGTGATATATAAAAATGCCGAGGATTTATGTGGATTTATTTTGTATCCTGCCACTTTGCTGAAATTTTGAATTATTTCTAGTAGCTTTTTAGCAGAGTCTTTGGGGTTCTCTAAGTATACCATCATGTCATCTGCAAAAAGTGATAGTTTAATTTCCTCATTTCCTACTCTAATTCCTTGAATCTCTTTCTCGGCTCTTATTGCCGAGGCTAGCGTTTCTAGTACTATATTGAATAGTAATGGTGATAGTGGGCAACCTTGTTTCACTCCTGATCTTACTCGGAAAGGTTGCAGTTTATTTCTATTGCATATTATGCTTACTGACGGTCTTAAATATATACTCCTGATTATTCTAAGGAATAATCCATTTATTCCTATACTCTCAAGAGTTTTTAGTAGGAATGGATGTTGGATTTTGTCAAATGCTTTTTCTGCATCTATTGAGATGATCATATGGTTCTTATTAATTTGATTATTAATATGGTCAATTATATTAATAGTTTTCCTAATATTAAACCAGCCTTGCATTCCTGGAATAAATCCTACTTGATCATAGTGTATTATCTTGGAGATGATTTTCTGAAGTCTTTTTGCTAATATCTTATTTAAGATTTTAGCATCAATATTCATTAAGGAGATTGGTCTATAATTTTCTTTCTCAGTTTTCGATCTACCAGGTTTAGGTATCAGTACCATGTCTGTGTCATAAAAGGAATTTGGTAGGACTCCTTCATCCCCTATTTTTTCAAATAATTTATATAACATTGGGGCTAATTGTTCTTTAAATGTTTGGTAGAATTCACATGTGAATCCATCTGGCCCTGGGGATTTTTTCCTGGGGAGTTGATTAATAGCTTGTTCTATTTCTTTTTCTGAAATGGGACTATTTAAGCAATTTATCTCCTCCTCTGTTAATCTAGGGAGCCTATATTTTTGGAGGAAGTCATCCATTTCACTTAAGTTATCAAATTTATTGGCATAAAGTTGGGCAAAGTAACTCCTCATTATTTCTCTAATTTCCTCTTCATTGGTGGAAAGATCCCCCTTTTCATTTGTAAGACTATCAATTTGATTTTCCTCTTTCTTTTTTTTTTGATCAAATTTACCAAAGGTTTATCTATTTTATTGGCTTTTTCATAAAACCAACTCTTGGTTTTATTTATTAATTCAAAAGTTTTTTTACTTTCAATTTTATTGATTTCTCCTTTTAATTTTTGTATTTCGAGTTTAATTTTTGGTTGGGGGTTTATAATTTGGTCTTTTTCTAGCCTTTTAAGTTGTAAGCCCAATTCGTTAATCTTCTCTTTCTCAATTTTCTTCAAATAAGCCTCTAAAGATATAAAATTTCCCCTTATTACTGCTTTAGCTGCATCCCAAAGATTTTGATATGATGTCTCATCATTATCATTATCTTGGGTGAAATTGTTAATTGTTTCTATAATTTGCTCTTTCACCCAGTCATTCTTTAAGATGAGATTATTCAGTTTCCAATTACTTTTTGGTCTATTAACCCCTAACTTTTTACTGAATGTAGCTTTTATTGCATTGTGATCTGAGAAGAAGGCATTTATTATTTCTGCCTTCCTACATTTAATTTTGAGATCTTTATGTCCTAGTATATGGTCAATTTTTGTATAGGATCCATGAACTGCTGAGAAGAAAGTATATTCCTTCCTATTGCCATTCAGTTTTCTCCAAAGGTCTATCATACCTAGTTTTTCTAATGTTCTATTTACTTTTTTAATTTCTTTCTTGTTTGTTTTGTGGTTTGATTTGTCTAAATCTGAGAGTGCAAGGTTGAGATCTCCCACTATTATAGTTTTACTGTCTATTTCTTCTTGCAGTTCTCTTAACTTTTCCTTTAGAAAGTTAGATGCTATACCACTTGGTGCATATATGTTTAGTATTGATATGGCTTCATTATTTATGCTACCTTTCAGCAGGATATAGTTTCCTTCCTTATCTTTTTTAACGAGATCTACTTCTGCTTTTGCTTGATCTGAGATAAGGATAGCTACCCCTGCTTTTTTGGCTTTACCTGAAGCATAATAGGCTCTGTTCCAACCTTTTACCTTTACTCTGTATGTATCTCCCTGCTTTAAGTGTGTTTCCTGTAGGCAACATATTGATTTGATCCAATCTACTATCCGTCTCCGTTTGATGGGATCGTTCATCCCATTTACATTTACAGTTAAAATTACTAATTCTGTATTTCCTGCCATCGTATTATCCCCAGATTATGCTTTTTTCCCTTGACCCCCCTGATCCCCCTCCCCGATATTTAATTTACAGACCCCCCTTGTGACGCGCAACCCTCCCTCTTTTTTTTTTTTCTTTTAGGATCCCTCCCCCCTCCCTCCAAGTCCCTTCACTTATTCTCCTTTTCCTTTTCCCTTTTCCTCTCCCCCCTTTTAATGAGGTGAGAGAAAATTCTCTGAAAAACAAATATGTTAATTATTTACTCTTTGAGCCTCTTCTGATGAGAGTAAGATTCACACAATGATTCTCCCCCTCACTAAGTTCCCTCAGATATGGTGTATTTTCTATGTCTCTTCCTGGGATGTAGTTTCCCTCTTTTTATCACTCCTTCCCCTTTTTCTGAACCGACCTCCTTCCCTTTACTACACCCCCCTTTTTTTCTTTTATATCAGTAAAATCAAATTATCCTTGAGTATTTTTTATATACCCACAACAGAGTTACAGTTCTCAAGGGTTCTTTGTACCTTTTTCTGTTTCTCTTCAGTCTTGTGGATGTAGATCCAATTTTTTGTTTAAGTCTGGTTTTTTTCTTAGAAACATATAGAATTCCTCTGTTTCATTGAATGACCATCTTCTTCCATGGAAAAAGATGCTAAACTTAGCTGGGTAGTTCATTCTTGGTTGCAGTCCTTGATCTTTTGCCTTACGGAATATCAGGCTCCAGGCCCTTCTATCTTTTAATGTGGAGGCAGCCAGATCTTGGGTGACCCTTATTGTGGCACCTTGGTATTTAAATTGTTTTTTTCTAGCTGCTTGCAGGATTTTCTCCTTTGTGTGGTAATTCTGCAGCTTAGCCACAATATTCCGTGGTGTTCTTTTTTTAGGGTCTATTTCAGAAGGAGTTAGATGAATTCTTTCCACATCTACTTTCCCTTCTGTTTCTATTATCTCTGGACAGTTCTCTTTGATAATTTCCTGTAAAATAGAATCTAGGCTCTTTTTTTGGTCATAGTTTTCTGGAAGTCCAATAATCTGCAGATTATCTCTCCTAGATTTATTTTCCAGGTCTATAGATTTTCCCAGTAAGTATTTGACGTTGTTCTCCAGCTTCTCATTTTTTTTTTTATTTTGTTTGACTGATTCTTGGGTTCTCTGTGAATCATTCATTTCTATTTGTTCCATCCTGACTTTTAAGGAGTTATTTTCTTCTTTCACAGTTTTTAGTTCTTTTTGTAAATGCCCAATTTCGTTTTTAAATGAATTATTTTGCTCTATTGAATTTTTTTCCATTTCCCTAATTTTTTTTTGAGAATTATTTTCTTTTTCCAATTCAGAAATTCTATTTTCTTGAGACTTTTTTATCTTTTCCAATTCAGAAATCCTACTTTCCTGTGATTTTTTAACCTTTTCTAATTCACAAATTTTGTTTCCCTGCATCTCCTGTGAATTCTTTATTTTTTCCAACTCCAATTTCAGGACGTTGTTATTCTCTATCATAGTTTCCCTTTCCTTTCCCCATTTTTCTTCGATCTCCCTCAATTTTTTAAGAGCATCTTCTAGGAGAGAGTTATGTGATGGGGGGCAGGAATCGATCCCCTTTAGGTTGTTATCTGCTGATTCTCTGTTGTCAACTTCCTCGGGGTTGGATACCCGCTCTTTCTCTGTATAGAAGGAATCTATAGTTTTTCTAGCTTTTTTGCTCATATTTAAAAAAATATTTTGGGGTCTGTCCCTGGGGTAGGAAATTATTTACTTCTTTACCAGCTTCCTTCCAGACTAGATGGATGCAGCGGCCCCTACGCCTGAGCTAAGAGAGAGCTCTGGGAGAGAGTTCCCCACCCCCTCCCTGGAAGTGCCTCAGAGGTGATTAGCACTACTGTGCTTCGAGGGCGTAGAATAGTGATGACAGCAGGAAGCCCAGCCTATGTGTCCGGGTGGGGAGTGGATGTCTGCAGCAGGTGACGTGAGAAGCCCCTGTGCTCAAACTGGAAGTGTCTGCCAGAAACCGCGGTCCCTAGTTCAAAGATTCCGCTTCTCTGGGACTTCCTGGAGCTGAGTTCCACTCCCTCCAGCTAAGCTAGGCAGTGTGTGTTGCCTTGGGCCGTATCCACCCACTTGTCAATCTCTTAACTATTCTCAGGTGGTAGCTGAGGCCACACCCCCTGGTGCCGAGTCTGCTGAGTCACCCCCAGGATTGGGGAAAATCTAATTTGAGTTTTAAAATATTTTGGCTTTCTCTTCTGAACTGCTAAATAATTAGCAGAGAAGAGCTAACAGCCTGTGCCAGATTCCTTTACCTCAGTGGCTTCTCTGATCCCAGAGCCCCTCCCAGCGCAATGGCCGCAGTGTGCCCCTACCCCACCTTCTGTGCTGGTCTTTCTTATTCCTCCCCTGAGAACTGACCTTTCCTGTTGAAACTCCAGATTCTCTTCAGCTGGTAAGTCATGCTTCCAGTCCTTGTGGTATCTATCAGTCCTGAGCTAATTCTGAGACTTAATTTATCTAATTGGTTGTGAGGGAGTGAGGACGTTCACTGAGTCGTGTGTTTCTTCTCTGACATCTTGGCTCCGCCCCCCACAAAGGTCAAATTTAGAGGGTTCAATTAAATATTAGAAAAACAAAAAAATATAATTGACCAAATTAGTAAGAAAGCAACAGAGATCATGATTATATCAATAGGTGCAATTTTAAAATCTTTTTTAAAACATTATAAAGAATAAGAAAAATGGAGTTATTCTTAAATTATAAGCAATATTTAAAACAAGAGCAAGTTATATGCAATGCAGATTAACTAGAACCTTTTCCAGTAATATTAAGGGTGAAACAAGAATGCTCTTTTTTCATCATTTTTATTCAATATTTCACTAGGAATTTTGTAATAGCAACAATAAAATAAAAGGAAATCAAAGAAATAATTAATGACAATGAGAAGATATAAATATTATGTTTTGTAAATGAAATATCTTTTTTTACTTAGAAACTTTCCTTCAAAACCTCTAAAGAGTCATTTAAAAAACTAGTAAAAATAACTTAAAATTTCAGCAAAGTTGAAAGTATAAAGTAAAACTACTAACTCAACATTTCTACCTATTACCAACAAAACACAAAATGAAGCAATAGACATAAAATAAATATAGATAGTTATAAAGTAGTTGGGAACCCACTTGCTAACTCCACACACACACACACACACACACTCATCTATGCACAGGTAAGAAATATGCCAAAATGAATTCCTTTTTATTCATTTAAAAATGAACACACAGCGGCAGCTAGGTGGTGCAGTGGATAGAGCACCAGCCTTGAATTCAGGAGGACCCGAGTTCAAATGTGACCTCAGATACTTAACACTTCCTAGCTGTGTGACCCTGGGCAAGTCACTTAACCCCAGCCTCAGGGGAAAAAAATGAACACACAAAACATGTGCAAATATATGTGTATGTATATCCATGGTAAATATAGTTATATAAACCTTCACTATGAAGAATTTGCCATCTCTATAGTATATCTATTCCTTTTATCTTTACTGATTTCACTTTTTCATCTCCTCTACTTCTCTTAGCCTGTGTTTTTATGTCTTGCATTTTTATTTCTTTATGAGTGTTTAATATTTCCATTTTGAGCAATGGATGGCAGATTTATCAGTGAGACACATCAACCTGTCTGATGATCAGCTTTTCTATACTTAGCTTTAGAATCATTATCAGTTGCTGTTGTTCAGTCATTTTTTTCAGTATTATCTGCTTCATTATAATCTCATTTACAGTTTCCTTGGCAAAAACGCTGGAGTATTTATGTTTATATTTCAAGATCATTTTCAAAATAAAGAAACTGAGGAAAACATGATTACCTATTTATCTCATTAAATAAGATATTGTATGAAGGTCATACAATCATATCTAAAACCAGGTTTGAATTCAGGAAAATGAGTCTTTCAGACATCTGTCCTGATACTCTACTTATTGCACCACCTACCTGCCTTAGGGCTATAATAAATATTAAATTACATTATAAGAGAACAGAGACTGAACAAAATGTTACAATATGTTTTTTTTTTTTTTTAGAAGGTGGCATTTTCACAGGAAATAATGTTCTTATTGAAAACAATTCATTTAAACAGGTTAGAAAACACTTGATCATCTTAACATTTCAACAAGCCCATTTACTCTACAAAACAAACATTAATGATTTAAGCATTTCATACTATTTTTATAAAAGTTGTGGATGAAGGAAACCGTTTTGAGAAAACACTAATGTGCTTTGATTGAAAAGAAGTTGTTATATTTATAAAATGCTTGCTCCAGGGTATGCTGTTTTGGGATATTTTGCTTTCTCACAAAGTTGTAATATTTAAGCATTATTTCCAGATAAGTTAAAAGCTAAATTAGACATAATAATCCAGATTTTTCCTTTCACAGTTGGAAGTAATCATTTGCAAATACATGTTCTTTTGGTTCTGAATGAAATAATGTGACCTCCAAAGGAGTGTTAAGGGTAAAAAAAAAAAAAAAAAAAAAACAGAAACTAATCAAAACACTAAGAGACATAAGCATCAGTAATAATAAATTTAACAATTTGGCCGGTTGGATTGTCATGTGCAGAAAGAGGGAGAAGCTACTTTCTTTTATTAAACAGGCTTATCTTAGCTTCTTACTTCTATTTCCATAATCTCAGTATAATTCAGAGGGAACATAAATATTGAAAATTACAAGTAAAATGAATTTCCTTCTAGGTATCTAAAGAGAAATTATTTCCAATGTTTTCTTTTATTGACCTTACTTATTCTTTCCATTCAGTGCAATATGATAGAACTAGAATTTTTATCAGAACGATTTAGGATAGTCATCTAGTATATGTCTAAGATTTATTTCAGATATCAATAACAGTTAATGGAATCAAATATATGACATTTTAAATCATTTGCTAATATTTAAGTTTTACTTTGTCACAAAATATGTCACAAAAATGTATGCTTTAGTTTGTCACAAGAAGAAAACTCATTATATTAAAGAAGTGAATATATCTAGGATGAAAAATGAAACATGCATTGCTATATTTTCCTATGGAATTTCTGACCCCCTTCAAGATTCAACTCAACATGCATCTTCAAAAATCCTTTTTGGAAAGGTCCTCCATTTACAAAATAGTTATTTTTCTCTCTCACCACATTATGTTTAATTTACCCTCATTGCTCCTTAATTATTTTGTTAATACTAGCTCAATAGAAAATAAAATTTTGTTGAAATTTCATTAAGAAGAAAACATTAGCTGTGATGTCTTCAATAATAGTCATTGGTGCTAACAATGAAGAAAAAATATTATATTTTCAAGGAAAAGCATGGCCTGGACTAGGAATTGGGACCAGAACACTTAGGTCTTAAATCCATTTCCATTGCCTCTTCTACGTTTATGCCCTGTAAAGTATACTCACTGGTCAGATTTTTCCCAATGTATCTGATCTAATGTGGGTAAAATTTGGAGGTAGAATGAGATTGATATAGATAGATATATACTTTAAAAGTTTAGTAATACAAATGACTATAAAGATTATCCATGCGTGTGTGGTTATATATATATAAATGTATACATATTTATATGGACTAATATGTGTGTTACACATAAACGTATTTGAGCAAGACTTTTATTCATTTGTTATGGATACCTCTCTGTGTATATGTACACATATTTAAGATCTAACTTATGCTATACCAATCAGACTCCCAAGAAACTATTTCAATGACCTAGAAAAAATAACAACAAAATTCATATGGAAGAATAAATGGTCAAGAATTGCAAGGGAACTAATGAAAAAAAAAACTCAGAGGAAGGTGGTCTAAGTGTACCTGATCTAAAGCTATATTATATAGCAGCAGTCACCAAAACCATTTGGTATTGGCTAAGAAATAGAGCGGTAGATCAGTGGAACAGATTAGATACAAAGGACAAAAAAGGGTACATCTATAGCAATCTAATCTTTGACAAACCCAAAGATTCCAACATTAGGGATAAAAATTCATTATTCGGAAAAAACTGTTCGGAAAACTGGAAATTAGTATGGCAGAAATTAGATATGGATCCACACTTAACACCATATACCAAGATAAGATCAAAATGGATCCATGATTTAGGCATAAAGAGGGAGATAATAAATAGATTAGAGGAACAGAGGATAATCTACCTCTCAGACTTGTGGAGGAGGAAGGAATTTATGACCAGAGGAGAACTAGAGATCATTATTGATCACAAAATAGAAGATTTTGATTACATCAAACTAAAAAGTTTCTGTACAAATAATACTAATGCAAACAAGATTAGAAGGGAAGTAACAAATTGGGAAAATATTTTTAAAAACAAAGGTTCTGACAAAGGTCTCATTTCCAAAATATATAGAGAACTGACCATAATTTATAAGAAACCGAACCCTTCTCCAATTGATAAATGGTCAAAGGATATGAACAGACAATTCTCAGAGGAAGAAATTGAAACTATATCCACTCACATGAAAGAGTGTTCCAAATCACTACTGATCAGAGAAATGCAAATTAAGACCACTCTGAGATACCACTACACACCTGTCAGATTGGCTAAGATGACAGGAACAAATAATGATAAATGTTGGAGGGAATGTGGGGAAATTGGGACACTAATACATTGCTGGTGGAGTTGCGAAAGAATCCAGCCATTCTGGAGAGTAATCTGGAATTATGCCCAAAAAGTTATCAAACTGTGCATACCCTTTGACTCAGCAGTGCTACTACTGGGATTATATCCCAAAGAAATACTAAAGAGCGGAAAGAGACATATATGTGCCAAAATGTTTGTGGCAGCTCTTTTTGTTGTAGCTAGAAACTGGAAGATGAATGGATGTCCATCAGTTGGAGAATGGTTGGGTAAATTGTGGTATATGAAGGTTATGGAATATTATTGCTCTGTAAGAAATGACCAGCAGGAGGAATACAGAGAGGCCTGGAGAGACTTAAATCAACTGATGCTGAGTGAAATGAGCAGAACCAGAAGATCACTATACACTTCAACAACAATACTGTATGAGGATGTATCCTGATGGAAGTGGAAATCTTCAACATAAATAAGATCCAACTCACTTCCAGTTGATCAGTGATGGACAGAGGTAGTTATACCCAGGGAAGAAACACTGGGAAATGAATGTAAATTGTTAGCACTAATATCTGTCTGCCCAGGTTGCATGTACCTTCGGATTCTAATGTTTATTGTGCAACAAGAAAATGATATTCACACACATGTATTGTACCTAGACTATATTGTAACACATGTAAAATGTATGGGATTGCCTGTCATCGGGGGGGAGGGAACAGAGGGAGGGGGGGTAATTTGGAAAAATGAATACAAGGGATAATATTATAAAAAAAAAAATATATATATATATATATATATATATATATATAATAAAAAAAATTAAAAAAAAGATCTAACTTAAAAGATTATTTCCATCAACTAATCAGAAAATTATTTTTTAATCAAAGCTTTTTATTCTCAAAACATGTGCATAAGTAATTTTCAACATTTGCCCTTGCAAAACATTGTGTTCCAAAATGTTTTCCTTCTCTTTCCCCAACCCCTTTCCCTTGATGACAAGATGACAAGAAGTCCAATATATGTTAAACATGTGCAATTCTTCTATACATGTTTCCACAATTATCATGCTGCACAAGAAAAAATCAAATCAAAAAAATAATGGAAGCAAACTGATTTTAAAAAGTGAAAATCTTATGTTGTGGTCCACATTCAATCCTTACAATGCTTCCTCTGGGTGCAAATGGCTCTCTTCATTACAATTCTGTTGGAACTTGCTTGAATAACTTCATAGTTGAAAAGAGCCATGTCTATTAGAATTGATCATCATATAATTTTGTTGTTGCTGTATACATTGTTCTCCTGATTCTACTCAGTTCACTTAACACAAGTTCATATAAGTCTCTCTAGGCCCCTTTGAAATCATCATTTCTTACAGAAAAATAATATTCCATAACATTCATATACCATAACTTATTCAGCCATTCTCCAACTGATGAGTATCCACTCAAGCTTTTAGTTCTTTGCCACTATAAAAAGGGCTGCTACAAACATTTTGCACACATATGTCCCTTTCCCTTTTTTATGATCTCTTTTATGTATACAGGCCCAATAGAAACACTGCTAGGTCAAAGGATATGCACAGTTTGATAGCCCTTTGTGCATGGCTCCTAATTGCTCTCCAGAATTGGATCAGTTCAAAACTCCACCAACAGTGTATTATTGTCCAGTTTTCCCACATCGCCTCCAACATTCATCACTATCTTTTCTTGTCATTCTAGCCAATTTGAGAGGTATGTAGTGGTTCCTCAGGCTTGTCTTAATTTGCTTTTCAATAATGATTCAGAGCATTTTTATATGATTAGAAATGGTTTAAACTTCTACATTTGAAATGTGTCTGTTTATATCCTTTGACAATTTATTAATTGGAAAATAGCTTGAATTCTTATATATTTGAGTCAATTCTCTATATATTTTAGAAATGAGGCCTTCATCAGAAACCTTTTTACGTGTTTTCCCCCAGTTTATTGCTTCCCTTCTAATCTTGTCTGCATTAGTTTTTGTTTGTACAAATACTTTTTAACTTAATATAAGTAAAATTATCCATTTTTCATTCTATTATGTATTCTAGTTCTTATTTGGCCACGAATGCTTTCCTTCTCCAAAAATCTGAGAGATAGACTATGTTCTTCTAATTTGCATATAGTATTGCTTTTCTTCTCTAAATCATGAACCCATTTTGACCTTATCTTGGTATAGGTTGTTAGATTTGGGTCAATAACTAGTTTCTGTCATACAAATTTCTAATTTTCTTAACAACTTTTGTCAAATAGTGAGTTCTTATCCCAGAAGCTGGGGTCTTTATGTTTATCAAATATTAGATTGCTATAGTCAATGACTCTTGTGTCTTGAGTTACAAAATTATTAATGAAGTTTTAAAAATTGAATTAAGGTTTTTGGAACATCCTCATAAATATCTTCTATATAATCTCTTTCTATATAACATATACCTGTAAAGTATCTTCTGGTTTTTTTCCTTCATTCTTGAAGAGGATCAAAATTATAGCTATGTTGTAGTTTCAAAGTACAGTGTATCCATATGTGGGTAATAGATCTAATAGGATCTGGGAAGATTCTACCATAGTTTAGGAACATTATTTGCTCCACATGAACATTTGGAGTGAAGATGACTTTAAATCTGCACATTTATTGTATTTTTTGAATTATTGTGATTCTTCACTCATAGAGTACAATGCATTCTTTGATGCAGGCATGCCATGCTGAGCAATTATTTCTCATTATCTATCATATCATGTGATGCCAAAATTCTTCATAGAAAACTTGAGAATATACCTATATCACTTCTTCCATCATGTGAACACCTGTCTCAATTGAATTCTCCATAAAATAATGCCTGAACATATTGCCAGATTCAGCTAAATGACTGGGAGGCTTTCAAGGAAACCATGGGAAAGAAATATTAGACTGCTTACCAAATTGAATATCTACAGAACCTGTAAAAACAAGACATTATAATACTACCATACTTGTAAATTGGATTGCTGGAGTGGAGCCAAGATGGGGGAGAAGATACACTCAAATTTGTAAGCTCCCTTCTTCCCTCATTACCAATTAGTTAAATCAGCCTCAAAAATAACGCTGGACTGATAGAAACCACAAGGATTAAAAGCACAATTTACCAGCTTAAGAGAATCTGGAGTTTTAACAGAAAATGTCAGTTCTGAGGGGAGGAAGAAAAAAGGCCAGCACAGACTGTTAGGTACTAGTACACTGTGTCAATCGAGCTGGGGAGAACTCTAGGATCAGAGAAGCCACTGAGATAGAAGAATCTGGCACAGGCTGTTAGCTCTTCTCTGCTTATAAAACAGCAGATCAGAAGAGAAATCAAGCCACTTTTAAATATAAAGCCAGATCCTAGAATCACCCCAATCTGGAAGTGACCTAACAGATCTCGGCACAGCTGTGAAGCCACCTTCTGCTGTCCAGGGCTTCTCCTTGGGGTAGTTAAGAGCCTGAAAAGGGGGGACACAGTCTGAGGCAACATCTAATCCACATAGTGCCGGGCTTAGCCTGAGGCCATGGAAATCTAGCAGGCTCTGAACCCCCAGAGAAGCAGAATCTTTGAAAAAGGGACCACTGTTTCCAGGCAGACACTTCCAGTTTAAGCTCAGGGGCTTTTCACGTCAACTGCTGACATCCACGCCCCATGGAATGCATGGGATAGGCTTTGTGTCGCTTTTACTGTTCAGTCTTAAAACTCAGGGCAGTTGCTAGGACACACAGCAGGATCCTTCACTGGGCAACCCTCACAGTGAAGTAGTACTAATCACCTCTGAGGTATTTCCGGGGGGGAGGGGGAGGACTCTCTCCCAGAGCTCTCTCTTAGGTCAGGCACAGGAGCCACTGCATCCATTCTGTCTGGGAGGAAGCTGGCAAATAAATACATAAATAAACTACTTACCCCAAGGGCAGAACCCAACAGATTTTTAACAATGAATAAAAAGCTGAAGAGAACTATTGATACCTTCTACACAAAGAAAGAGCGGGTATCCAACCCCGAGGAAGTTAACAGCAGAAAGTCAGCAGATAACACTCTAAAGGGGAACAATACCTTCCCCCATCACATAACTCTCTCCTAGAAGAGACTATTAAAAAGTTAAGAGTGTTTGAAGAAAAATGTCAAAAGGAAAGAGAAGCTTTGAAAGAGAATAACAACATCCTGAAATTTGAGTTGGAAAAATAAAGAATTCACAGGAGGTGCAGGGAAAAAAATTGTGAATTAGAAAAGGTTAAAAACATCACAGGAAAGTAGGATTTCTGAATTGGAAAAGATAAAAAATTCTCAATAAAATAGAATTTCTGAATTGGAAAAAGAAAATAATTCTCTAAAAAAAATTAGAGAAATGGAAAAAAATTCAATAGAGCAAAATAATTAATTTAAAAACTCAATTGGGCATATACAAAAAGAACTAAAAAATGTGAATGAAGAAAATAACTTATTAAAAATCAGGACGGAACAAATAGAAACGAATGATTCATTGAGAACCCAATAATCAGTCAAACAAAACAATAACAACAACAAAAAAATGAAAAGCAGGAGAATAACATCAAATACTTACTGGGAAAATCTATAGACCTGGAAAATAGATCTAGGAGAGATATTCTGAGGATCATTGGACTTCCCGTAAACTATGATCAAAAAAAGACGCTAGATTCTATTTTACAGGAAATCATCAAAGAGAACTGTACAGAGATAATAGAAACAGAAGGGAAAATAGGCGTTGAAAGAATTCATTGAACACCTTCTGAAAAAGATCCTAAAAAAAGAACTCCATGGAACATTGTAGCTACGATGCAGAAATAACAAACAAAGGAAAAAATATTGCAAGCAGCTAGATAAAACCAATTCAAATATCAAGGTGCTAAAATAAGGGTCACTCAAAGTCTGGCTGCCTCTACATTAAAAGAGTGAAGGGCATGGAACCTAATATTCCAAAAGGCAAAAGATCAAGGATTGCAACCAAGAATAAACTACCCAGCTAAGTTTAGCATTTTCTTCCATGGAAGAAGATGGTCATTTAATGAAACAGAGGAATCCCATTTGTTTCTAAGAAAAAAAAACAGAATTAAACAAAAAATTTGATCTACATCCACAAGACTGAAGAGAAACAGAAAAAAGGTAAAAAGAACTCTTGAGAACTGTATCTCTGTTGTGGATATACAGAAAGTCTGCATGGATAATTTGATTTTACTGATATAAAAAAGGACAGTAGTAAAGGGAAGGGGGTAGTATCAGAAAAAAGGGAAGGAGTGATAAAAAGAGGGAAACTACATCCCAGGAAGAGGCATAGAAAATCAACCACATCTGAGAGAATTTAGAGAGGGGGAGAAACATTGTGTGAATCTTACTGTCATCAGAGTAGGCTCAAAGAGTAAATAATTGACATATTTGTTTTTCAGAGAATTCTCTCTCACTTCATTAAAAGAGGGGAGAGGAAAAGGGAAAAGGAAAAGGAGAATAAGTGAAGGGACTTGGAGGGAGGGGGGAGGGATACTAAAAAAAAAAAGGGAGGGTTGCGTGTCACAAGGGGGGTCTGTAAATTAAATATCAGGGAGGAGGATCAGGGGGGTCAAGGGAAAAAGCATAATCTGGGGATAATATGATGGCAGGAAATACAGAATTAGTCATTTTAACTGTAAATGTGAATGGGATGAACTCTCCCATCAAATGGAGACGGATAGCAGACTAGATCAAAAGTCAGAACCCTACAAAATGTTGTTTACAGGAAACACACTTAGAGCAGGGAGATACATACAGAGTAAAGGTAAAAGGTTGGAGCAGAATCTATTATGCTTCAGGTAAAGCCAAAAAAGCAGGGGTAGCCATCCTTATCTCAGATCAAGCAAAAGCAGATCCAATTAAAAGAGATAAGGAAGGAAACTATATCCTGCTAAAAGGTAGCATAAACAATGAAGCCATATGAATACTAAACATATATGCACCAAATGGTATAGCATCTAACTTCCTAAAGGAGACGTAAAGAGAGTTGCAAGAATAAATAGACAGTAAAACTATAATAATGGAAGATCTCAACCTTGCACTCTCAGATTTAGACAAATCAAACCACAAAACAAATAAGAAAGAAATTTTAAAAATAAATAGAACATTAGAAAAACTAGGTATGATGGATCTTTGGAGAAAACTGAATGGTGACAGAAAGGAGTATACATTCTTCTCAGCAGTTCATGGAACCTATATAAAAATTGACCATATATTAGGACATAAAGGTCTGAAAATTAAATGCAAGAAGGCAGAAATAATAATTGTCTTCTTCTCAGATCACAATGCAATAAAAACTACATTCAATAAGAAGTTAGGGGTAAATAGAACAAAAAGTAATTGGAAACTGTATAATATCATCTTAAAGAATGACTGGGTGAAACAGCAAATTATAGAAACAATTAATAATTTCATTTCACCCAAGATAATGACAATGATGAGACATCATACCAAAATCTGTGGGATGCAGCTAAAGCAGTAATAAGGGGAAATTTTATATCTTTAGAGGCTTATTTGAACAAAATAGAGAAAGAGAAGATTAATGAATTGGGCCTGTAAATTAAAAAGATAGAAAAAGACCAAATTAAAAACCACCAAGCAAAAATCAAACTTGAAATATTAAAATTAAAAGGAGAAATCAATAATATTGAAAGTAAAAACAAACAAAAAAAAACCTATTAAAGTAATACAAAAACCAAGAGTTGGTTTTCTGAAAAGGGGGATCTTTCCACCAATGAAGAGGAAATTATAGAAATAATAAGGAGTTACTTTGCCCAACTTTATGCCAAAATTTTTGATAACTTAAGTGAAATGGATGATTTCCTCCAAAAATATAGGCTTCCTAGATTGACAGAGGAGGAGATAAATTGCTTAAATAGTCCCATTTCAGAAAAAGAAATAGAACAAGCTATTAATCAACTCCCCAGGAAAAAATCCCCAGCACCAGATGGATTTACATATGAATTCTACCAAACCTTTAAGGAACAACTAGCCCCAATGTTATATATACTATTTGAAAAAAATAGGTGATGAAGGAGCCCTGCCAAACTCCTTTAATGACACAGACATAGTACTGATACCTAAACCAGGTAGATTGAAAACTGAGAAAGAAAACTATAGACCAATTTCCTTAATGAATATTGATGCTAAAATCTTAAATAAGATATTATCAAAAAGACTTCAGAATATCATCCCCAAGATAATAAACTATGATCAAGTAGGATTTATACCAGGAATGCAGGGCTGGTTTAATATTAGGAAAATTATTAGTATAATTGACCAAATTAATAAAAACCATATGATCATCTCAATAGATGCAGAAAAAACAGTTGATAAAATCTAACATCCATTCCTACTAAAAACTCTTGAGAGTATAGGAATAAATGTACTATTACTTAGAATAGTCAGGAGCATATATTTAAGACCCTCAGTAAGCATAATATGTAATAGAAATGAACTGGGACCTTTCCCAATAAGATCAGGAGTGAAAAAAGGTTGTCCACTATCACTATTACTATTCAATATTGAATTAGAAATGTTATCCTCACCAATAAGAGTTGAGAAAAAGATTAAAAGTAATAAGATAAGGTAATGAGGAAACCAAACTGTCACTCTTTGCAGATCATATGATTGTATACTTAGAAAACCCCAGAGATTCTAATAAAAAGTTATTAGAAATAATTCAAAACTTTAGCAAAGTTGCTGGGTACAAAATAAATCCACAGAAATACTAAGCATTTTTATATACCACCAACAAAATGCAACACCAAGTGATACAAAGAGAAATTCCATTCCAAACATGTTAGGATTACTAAGTGAGAACTCGGGTTGTCTGGATAGTGACAAGGTGAGAATTCAGGTTGGACAATTACAAGGTGAGAACTCAGGTTGACTTGATGGAAGGAGCAGGCTCATTGGCTGAGGTGGTTCTTCCCAGAAGCCCTTGCATTATCCCATGCCCATTCTCTGGGAGAATAAAAGAGAGGACTCCCAGAGATAAAAAAAGACTCTGCATTGCATCAGGCTTGATGGGGCTCTCTGCAGGAAGGGAAGTCACTTCTCTGGACAAGAGTTAACAGCAACTGCCTGGAGACAACGGTTCGTTACAGGAAGAAGAATCTGTCGGAGAGATTTGAGTAGAAGACACAGCAGATCTCTTCCCAGAGAGCGATCCAGCAGATTTTGGAGACGACAGCTCGTTACACAAACAAATGCCAAGAACATAAAATATTTGGGAATCCATCTACCAAAGAAAAGTCAGGAATTATATGAACAAAATTACAAGGCACTTGCCACAAAAATAAAGTCAGATTTAAATAATTGGAAAGACATCCAGTGCTTGTGGATAGGCCGAGCAAATATAATAAAGATGACAATCCTCCCCAAACTAATCTATTTATTTAGGACTATACCAATCAGACTCCCAAGAAACTATTTTAGTGACTTAGAAAAAATAACAACAAAGTTCATATGGAAGAATAAAAGGTTGAGAATTTTGAGGGAATTAATGAAAAAAGGTCAGATGAAGGTGGTCTAGGTATACCTGATCTAAAACTATATTATATAGCAGCAGTCACCAAAACCATTTGGTGTTGTCTAAGAAATAGACTGTTCGATCAATGGAACAGATTAAGTACAAAGGACAAAAAAGGGTTCAACTATAGCAATCTAGTATTTGATAAACCCAAAGATACCAACATTTGGGATAAAAACTCATTATTTGAAAAAAACTGTTGGGAAAACTGGAAATTAATATGCCAGAAATTAGATATGGATCCACACTTAACACCATATACCAAGATAAGATCAAAATGGGTACATGAAGATTTTGATTACATCAAACTAAAAAGTTTCTGTACAAACAATACTAATGCAAACAAGATTAGAAGGGAAGTAACAAATTGGGAAAATATTTTTACAGTTAAAGGTTCTGATAAAGGTCTCATTTCCAAAATATATAGAGAATTGATCCTTATTTATAAGAAATCAAACCATTTTCCAATTGATAAATGGTCAAAGGATATGAACAGACAATTCTCAGATAATGAAATCGAAACTATATCCACTCATATGAAAGAGTGTTCCAAATCACTACCGATCAGAGAAATGCAAATTAAGACAACTCTGAGATGTCACTACACAACTGTCAGATTGGCTAAGATGACAGGAACAAATAATGATGAATGTTGGAGGGGATGTGGGAAAACTGGGACACTAATACATTGTTGGTGGAGTTGTGAAAGAATCCAGCCATTCTGGAGAGCAATTTGAAACTATGTCCAACAAGTTATTAAACTGTGTATATCTTTTGATCCAGTAGTACTATTACTGGGCTTATATCCCAAAGAAATACTAAAGAGGGGAAAGGGACCTGTGTCTGCCAAAATGTTTGTAGCAACTCTTTTCATAGTGGCTAGAAACTGGAAGATGAATGAATGTCCATCAATTGGAGAATGGTTGGGTAAATTATGTATGAAGGCTATGGAATATTATTGCTCTCTAAGAAATAACCAGCAGTATGAATTCATATAGGCTTGGAGAGACTTGCATGAACTGATGCTGAGTGAAATGAATAGAACCAGAAGATCGCTGTACACTTCAATGTTGTATGAAGATGTATTCTGATGGAAGTGGATATCTTCAACATAAAGAAGATCCAACTCACTTCCAGCTGATCTATGATGGACAGAAACAACTACACCCAGAGAAGGAACACTGGGAAGTGAATGTAAAATATTAGCACTACTATCTCCCCAGGTTACTTATACCTTCGGAATCCAATACTTAACTTGCAACAAGAAAATTGGATTTACACAGATATATTATATCTAGGTTATACTGTAACACATGTAAAATGTATGGGATTGCTTGTCATCTAGGGGAAGGAGTAAAGGGAGGGAGGGGAAAATCTGGAAAAATGAATACAAGGGTTAATGTTATAAAAAATTACTCTTGCATATATACTGTCAAAATTATAATTATAAAATTAATAAAAATATATAAAAAAGTAAATTGAATCGCTTCTAATTTATCCTCTAAAAATGGGTAAGGGTAAAGCCAAAATGGTTAGATAAAGGCACAGAATCCCTGAGCTCTCTCATTCTTTCTCCATATCCCTTTAAATAGTGTCTCTAAACTAAATTTAAAGTGTCAAAACATGAGAAAAGATGGAATAGAATAATTTCCCTGCCAATACAACTTAGATGGTAACGCAGAAAAGGTCTGTGGCCTCAGTGTGGTAATCTTGTATGCAGTCCTGGCACAGGTTATGATAGCAGCAGGGTCCAGAGTGAGTGCCAGCAAAGCAGTAATGGGGCTTGGCATTTTTCAATCAACAGCAATACTGTCAAGATTCCAAACCTTTTAACCCAGAATCATCAAAGATGATGTGGAAAGTCAGCAAGGAAAGTTTATCTCAATTTGGGTCAGACTAATTTTTGGGAAACCAGCAAACCAGGAGTAAGTGGTGTCAGTGGCACCTTCCAGAGGCCTCATCCAGTACACCAGAACTTATAGCAATAGTAGAGTAGGGACCGTACTCACAATTTCAGGATAAAAAAGAATATTTTGGTCATGTCCCTAGAAGGACATCTGAAAATAGCTGTACAAAAACCCTAAAGCTTGGAACATTATATACTTCATCCTGGAAACAGATCCCTACTTTAACAAGAGTTAAAAGCTGAGTAATAACCTGGGAAAATGAACAAACATCAGGAAAATATTCTGACTATAAAAAGCTAGTATGGTCGCAAGGAAAATCAAAACACTCAGAAAAACATAACAAAGTCAAAGCTTCTAAATCAAAAACCTCTGGATAAAATAACAGTTGTTCTCAGGCTATAGAAGAGCTCAAAAGAGATTTTTCAATTCAAGAAAGAGAGATAGAGGAAAAATTAGGAAGAGATATGAGAACGATGCAAAAGTAAATATAAAAAGTTAATGAGAATACCTTAAAAAGCAAAATTGGCCAAATGGGAAAGGAGGTACAAAAGTTCACTGAAGAAAATAATGCCTTAACAATTAAAGTTGAGCAAATGGAAGCTGAAGACTTTATGAGAAATCAAAACACAATAATGCAAAACCAAAAGAATTTAAAATTTTTAAAATGCCAAGTCTAAATAGATATGTTTAATTAAATCACCCTGAAATGTTTTTGTTTTTGTTTTTGTTTTTCATATCAAGGAAAGAAGAAAAGAAGAATATTTACTATTATGACACACATTTGGATACAAAAATTAAACTACTACTAATTTTACCTTATCCCCCTCCATGACATCCCACTCCCATATCATCATACAAAAAAATCAGTGAACAATGTGGTCTAGTGTAAGGGCAGACAATAGTATATATTACTAATTTTAGAATGTTCAGAATCAATTAAGTGCCAAGACTGAAGAATACAAATTTAAAGCCAAAACAGAAAAAAAAAAAATAGATCTTGGAATTCTTAATGGTTAGTTGGCATTTTATGTAGCTGTTTTCAGAAATCCCTTTAGGAATCTGACCACAAGCACTCTTTTCTGCCCTGGAGCTGATACATATGTCCCTGCCCTACTGTACCTATAAGATCTTGTGTGCTGGCCCAGGATTATACATCAGACTCCCACCTCACTGCCATAGACCCTCTTCACTGACCTGAATCCTCCCTGGTGTCTCCAGGCTGAGAGGTACAGAAGCCTCTAGCACTGCTACAAATTTAGAGCTATTGATGCTGTGGTCCAGGCTGGGGTCATCCCTGTGCTGGAATTGAATGTTGGATTTCCACTCTGGTTCCATAGACCTTATCTGCTGACTTTCCAAGTTGCTTTTGGTGTCTTTGGGTGAAAAGTCTGGAAACCACCAGTTCTGCCTCTGATTTACAGACCCAGCTTGGAGCAGGGCTGGGAAAAGGGCTGAGGCTGGGGACAAATATGGGCCTATGCCAGCATATTCTGCCCCAGGACTCCCACTTTGGTGTTGCAAACCTTTTCTGCTGAACTTCTAAGTTGTCTTTGGCTGTTCTACTCCATCTTTTTAGGTGTACTGATACTCTAAAATTTGTTCAGAGACATTATGGAATTTGGAGCAGTTTTGAGGAGAGATTGGTCAAGTTCCTGCCTTTATTCTGCCATTTTGGCTCTTATGGAACTAAGTTGGCATTATTGAAGAATCTGGTACAAATGATGAGAGAAAATCCTGTGTCTCAGATGTGTCTCAGAATTTGGAAGGACAATTCTACATATTAGGTATGGTTTTGGGAAATGGAAGGAAAGATGAACAAATAATTCTCCTAGTATCAAGTAAAACATGGCAAAGATTTACACAAAACATCAGGAAGCTTGATGGCAGGTGTTTCATATTTCAATGTAGAGATTAGAACTCTGGGACAGGACCCCATTTCTCAGAAAACTGGAAAACAATACATAATTTCAGTTCTAGAGAAATCACTTTGTTGGATGAGTATTTGGATTTAAGCACAGAGTAACACAATAGGGAAAATATAGGGATTTTTTGGCATAAGATATCCTTTAAGTTAACCTCACTTAAAACAATAATGACAACTATTATTTAAAAGCTATCTATTGCTATTAGCTAAAAAAAAAAAAAAACTTTATGAGATGTTGAGATGCTGAGAAGTTAGGGAAAGAATTTTCACCAGAGGGAATAGACAAATTAAAGTGTAGAGTAGCTAAAGTAATGAGGGAATTTGTAAGATGGTCTAGATTGTGTGGTATAAATGATGTATGAAGGGGAATAATGGAAGACAAACCTAGAAATATAGCATACAACAATAAGACCTTCTTAAGAAGTAGTATTGAATTAGAATACATAAGATAATCATACATTTTTAAAATGTAGTATACTTTTCTCATAGAATCCTAATATTCTATAGATTGTGATTATAAAAACTATTTTAAAAAGAATATGTTGCAGGTTATCAGTGATCACTAAACTATTCAGGTATAAAGTGGTATAGGGGATTAAAGTAAACTTAATTGATTTTTGTTGTTCATACAAAAGGTGCAGTGTAGCATTACTATCCTCAAATGATTATTATCATTTGCAAAATGATGTCTTTCTTTTCATTAAATTCTGTGAAATTAACATAAAACAATAAGAGCTTTTATCTTAATTCAGCTACCATGTGTTCAGTTAGTCTAAATGTAGATGTCTCCCAGAACGACATTTCTCTTTTAAGCCTAAGTCCCAGAATCAACACTTACCTATTTTTCATTTCAAACTATGTATCTCACAGATATTTTAAATTTTACATGTGGAACATAGAACTCACCTCCCACCATGCAAAACAACTCAAAACCAAAGCCAAAACAAAAAAACTTTCCCTTCTTCCTAAAGCCTTTATCTCTGTTAAGAATACCACCATTCTTCCAGTCATTTACCTTTGCATCTTTGGGATCTTATTCAACTCTTCCCAATTATTCATTATTCCCAGTCAAATAAACTTAGTTGTGTTACCAATTCTTATTGGTTTTTACCACTTCACTGTTTTTTTTTTTTTTTTAACATCTGTATCCTTTTCACTAAACCTATTGATTTTCAAGCCTTAATCTTTTTTTTTTCTTTTTCCCCTTTCCTTCCTTCCTCCTTCTTTCTTTCCTTCCTTCCTTCTTCCTTCTTTCCTTCCTTTTTTCTTTCCTTCCTTCCTTCTTCTTCTTTCCTTCCTTTTTTCTTTCCTTCCTTCCTTCTTTTTTCCTTCCTTCTTTTCTTCCTTCTTTCCTCCATTCTTCTCTCCCTCTTTCTATCCTTTTATCTTTCTTTTTCTTCTTTCCTTCTTTCTTCATTCTTTTTCTCCTTCCTTCCTTCATCTCTTCCTCCTTCTCTCACTCTCTCTATCCATCTGTCTGTCTGTCAGTCTCTCTTTCCTTATCTATCATTCTTTTCTCTTATCTCACACAACCTGGAAGTAAATAGCCATTTAAGAGGACCCAACTGATCAGGATTAAAGATTAAAACTACTCCATTTCTAAACTAAGGTAATGTATCCATCCTTAATCAACCTTGTAGCTTCCATTCTCATAGCTTAACATGTTTCTGCTGGACTTAATACAGATACTTGGTTTAACCCCAAACTGTCAAACTTGTGGCAACAGCTCATAGATGTCCTAGATGGAATTATCTTAAAATGTAATAAGTAAATAGTTAACAAAATAAATCCAAAAACAACATAGATAATGTTATTTAGTGATTTTTACATGCATGTATCTCCTATAAGAATATTTTATTTGAGTTTAATACCACTGATTTAATGCCTTGCAGCTCAGACCTTTAGAGCTCAAGAAATCCTCTAGCCTCAGCCTTCTCAGCGGCAAATTTTACAGCATGTACCATACTATTCAGACTTTCATTATCTCTTTTCTGCACTATTACAAGTTTTCTAAATTAGTCTCTCTATTTTTCATGGATTTTAATCCATTTTGCATATATATGCACACCTATATTCCTAAAATACATTTTTGAACTTGTCATTTTCCTAATGAAGGTTAAATATCTTCCAGCTGTAGTCAAGAGTATAAAGGAACTCAGTTGGCATTTAAAGCCATTCTTTATATGGCTCCAGTCTTGCTTTTTCCAAATTCCACATTCTTCTTTTTCATGTATTCTAAATTGCAACCAGATTAAACTGATGTGTTTCCTCTCTAGGAGAAGGATACACAGTACATATTAATGTTGGATCCAATATTCTTAGCAGCCCAAATCACCTCTAAAGTGAGGAAAAATATTCCACTTACACGCTATCTTCTATGTATATAAGTTTTGCATATTGTCTCCCTCATTCAAATGTGAACACATGAATTCCTTGAGGAAATTATTTTTTTTTTGTATTTTTAGTACTTGGTGTAGAACCTGACAAATAGTCACTGTTCAATAAATGTTTCAGTTTGACTAACAAATTTGTTCTTTCACCCTCATGATATATATAACATGATATATAACTTCTTAAGAAGTAGTATTGAATTATAATACATAAGATAATCATACATTTTTTTTTAAATGTAGTATACTTTTCTCAAAGAATCCTAACATTCTATAGATTGTGATTATAAAAACTATTTTAAAAAGAATATGTTTCAGGTTATCAGTGATCACTAAACTATTCAGGTATAAAGTGGTATAGGGGATTAAAGTAAACTTAATTGATTTTTATTGTTCATACAAAAGGTGCAGTGTAGCATTACTATCCTCAAATGATTATTATCATTTGCAAAATGATGTCTTTCTTTTCATTAAATTCTGTGAAATTAAGGGTGATGTCTTCCATAATTTCTTGCAAGAACATAACACTGCTGAGATCCAGTGTCTCTTAGATTCAGGTTTCATTATTGTCATCATCTCTGTGTCAAATAACCTATGTAGCAGTAGCATGGATATTATTTCCTATGGGAAAAAAAAATCTTAATTGATACTCATGTTAATAGAGACTACCCAATTACTTGAGAATATTGTAATTCATTAATTAGTGCATAGATTAAGAGAAAGTATTTTTATAAACCCTCAGGATGAAAATATATTTTCTTAATGTACGATAACCTAATTTCACATGGGATTTTAGAATTAATAACATTTTCACTTTGAAGATTAATAAGGTAAAAGAGTCCTTTGATAGCTTTAACAATAACTCTTTCTTTTAACAGTAATTTCTCCACATAAATCACTCTACAATAGGGAATACCTTTTTGCATGCTGAATGCTGTCATTTCAAAAAACTAGTACCAATTTCATTAAGTTAAAAAAAAAAACAAAACAAAACTGTTTTTTCCATTCATGAAACTTACACTTAACATTTCCTCAGTAGACTTATTTGCTCTAGTTTCAGAAAGACAAATAAGTCATTCTTTCAGTTCTTGCCTGTTAAATACCTTTTTGCCCAAATGAATATCAATCCCTATACAACCTGTTTTTCTAAGCAATGTTTGTAGTTAACATAAATAAAAGAAATTTCAATAAAGATGAAATGAGTTTTTTTTTAATTTTGTTATTTTAAAACCTTTAGTATATGTCTCTTCAATGGCTTCTTATATAAAAATTTAATCTTTATATTAATAGTTTTAGTTACATAACTATCCTTAATACAAAGAAGAATAAAAATAGAAGACTGAAATTCTACAATTTTATGTAGAATCCATATCCTGATATTTCATATTAATTTTCTCCTGGGTGGAGAGAATTTTTACTCCTGGCTCCATGTCTGAGGAAGTGAAAGTTTTCAAGAGTCATTTTTTGTTTGGCTGTTTTTTTATTGGAAAAAGGACAAATATAATCCCAACATTTCTGAAACCTAGAAATCAGAAAAAGGTCTCTCTCTTTCCCAAGTTGAGGTCAATTTGTCTTTTTGCCCAGGCACAAAATACTGAGAGACAATTCTCTTCACATTTCAGGAAAATCTTATGTAAACATCCAGGCTTAAATCAGGATGTAATTCTGATTTAATTTTTTTTAAAGTGAAAGACTGTTATAGAAGCAACCTTCTGGTGGATCCTGGTGATCTAATTCTGACCAGCAGGATAGATCTCTTCATGTGACAGGATGATAACAATACAAGGAGACTGAAAGGCAGTTTCATTCTCTCCTTTTCCTCTTGACTCTGATTTATTTTATTTATATATATTATATATATGTTTTATAGCTCACAGTGTTCTGGTTCTGTTCTCTTTGCATCAGTTCAAATGTCTTCACATGTTTTATTTTGTTTTTTCCTCTAAAGCCATCCTAATTATCATTTCTTACAACACAATAGTATTCCATCACAATCACATAACACAACAACATTTACAACTGACAAAAAATTCCTTGATTTAAAATTTTTCAACACCACAAACAAAGAGCTACTTTTAAAAAGATCTCATGGAATCTAGGAATAAAGCAAGAGATTGTTATGTTGTAATGTAGTCTAGAAACACAAAATGTTACCTAGGGAATTGTATTTAGCTATGAAAGGCAGCTAGTTCTAAGTAGAGAGAGCATAGAATACATAATTAGGAAAGCAAGAGTTTGACTCTTGTCTCAATTTGCTGTATTATTTTGAAGTTAGATGAACTTAAACAAAGCATTTAATTTCTTTCACAATTACTCTAAATTTCACAATCTATAAAATCAGGATAATAGCAACATTTAATGAGATACTGTGTGAATACGACAAGATGATGTATGCAAAAAATGATATATGTATTGTAAAGAAGTGGTAATCTAAATCCTAGAGGAGAGATGACTCAGAAGGGACATGGCTAGAGCCTCCAAATATTTTATTTTCAATTATTTACTTAGTATTTTTATTTCCCTCCAATTATATGTAAAAACAATTTTTAGATTTGTGTATATGTATGTGTTTTATTGATTTGGAGTTATTTTTTTTCTTTCCTACTCTTCCTTCTCATTTAGAAGTCAAGATATTTGGTAGAGACTGTATATGTCTATTTATGTAAAACATTTTTCATATTAGTCCTATTGTGAAGAAATAGACAAAAAATAAGAAAAAAATTAAAGTTTAAAAACAAATATATATTGATCTATATTCAGACTCTCAGTCTCAGTTCTTTTTTAAAAGCTTTTTCTTATTTTCAAAATATCTACAAAGATAGTTTTCAATTATTCACCCTAGCAAAACCTTTTGTTTCAATTTTTTTTCTCTTTCCCTTCCCCTAACACACTTCCTTATATGGGGTAAATAATCCAGTATGTTAGACATGTACCATTCTTCTACACATATTTCCACAATTATTATGCTTTACAAGAAAAATCATATCAAAAAAGGAAAAAAATGAGAAAGAAACAAAAAAACAAGCAAACAAAAAAAAAGTTAAAATGTTGTGATCCACACTCAGTCCCCATGATCTTCTCTGTGGGTGAAAATGGCTCTTTCCATCACTTTTGAAAGTAGCCTATCAGTTCTTTCTTTGTAGTTGAATAACATCTTTTTTTTAAATCAAAAATACTTGAATGATCTTAGATCATTGTATTTCTGAGAACAGTTGTCATTCACAGTTGAGCATCATAAAATATTGTTCTTATTATATATGAAATAGTCCTGATTCTGATAATTTCACTTTGGATCAGTTCAAATATATCTTTCTAAGTGTTTCTAAAATCATTCTGCATAGCATTTCTTATAGTATAGCTATATTTTATCATAATCACATATCACATTCAACCATTTCTGAATTGATGAACATATCCTCAATTTCCTTTTTTTTTTTTTGGCCATATTTTTGGAACGTAGAATCTCTTTCCTCCCCTCCCTCCCTTTTTGCTCCTTTCCTTCTTTCTGTCCTTCCTTTCTTCTTCCCTCCCAGTCTCCTATCCTCTTTTCTTTCATTCTTTCTTCCTCTTCTTCTTCCCTTCTTCCTTTCTTCCTTCCTTCCTTCCTTCCTTCCTTCCTTCCTTCCTTCCTTCCTTCCTTCCTTCCTTCCTTCCTTCCTTCCTTCCTTCCTTCCTTTCCTTTGCTTTTGCAATACAGAAGTAGTAATGGTATTGCTTGGTTAAAAAGGTATATATGGTTTCATCCTCCTTTGGACCTAGTTCTCAATTACTCTCAGAAATGGTTGAATTAGTATACAAAGTCAACAATAATGCATTTATTGTCTTATTTCCCCCATGACCCTTACAACATTTATCATTTTCCTTTTCAGTCATGTTGTGTGTCTAACAGTTGTGAGTTTATACCTCAGAATTCTTTAAATTTTCATTTCTATAAATAGTAATTAATCTCTTGGTGATTAAATATCAATTGGGTTCTAAGTGAGCAGCTTCCAAAGATGCCATTGAACTAATCCTTCATAGTGACAGAACTGCTAGCACTATTAATACACCAAAACAGTTCCATGGCAAGTACCTTAAACTTTTTTTCATGTCATGGATCCATTTGGAAGGCTGGGGAAGGTGATGAGCCCCATTCTTTCTTAAAATTATGATTTTTTTGGTTGTTTTTGCTAATGAGAGGTAAGTGAGATCAAATAACTTGTCAGGGTCACACATTTAGTAAGTGTTAAGTATCTGAGCCACATTTGAATTCAGGTGCTCCTGACTTTTATTCATTGTACCATCTAGCTTCCCCAAATTACGATTCTTAATAATAAAATATATAGGATTACATGGGAACTCAATTTACATTAAAACAAAGATAAAGTTTTTTCTCCACATCTAAGTTAACAGATGACCTGAAATCTATACCTGGAACCCCAGTAAATAACTTTTTGTCTACTGTCTGACCAAGTCAGTAGCATTTATTACTTGGGATTACAGGGAGGTGGGAAAACGAATTCAGCTAGTACTTCAGCCCGGAGACCTATGAGGAAAAAAATATCTTCTGTCTAGCAATTCCATTCTGAGTCCTCTTTCCTTCCCCTTCTTGCCTTGATGAAAGAAATGAAGCAGTTGGCAACTCAATCCTCAAACCTGCACCCGCTCAAGTAGAAAGTTGAAACAATTATACTGGTTCCTTCTCCAATCCCTGCCTCTGGCACTCCTCCCCTTATTCCTGATTAAGACCATTATTATAAGAATAATCTAGCTTTGATCAGTTTTTTTTTTTTTTCTGAAAACTGTCTGTTCATATCCTTTTACCATTTGTCAATTGACAAATGGCCTTTATGTAAATTTGACTTCATTTGCTATATATTTGATAAATGAAGTTTTTATCTAAGAAATAATCTGTAATTTTCCTCCCACAGCAAGGATAAACAAGAATGTAGTTCTTTCAATCTTATTTCCCTACAGTTTTTCTTCCTTTGTCGCTCTCGCTCTCTCTCTCTCTCTCATTTAATATTATCCATCATCAAAAGTATTTTGCTTCTGGCTTTAAACTCTCTCAAACTTCTTTCTTTTCCATCTATTCCCCTCCTTCTCTTATTCTCTTCCCTTTCTACTTTCCCATATGATAAGTGATTTCTACACCCCAATTGAGTAAGTATATTATTCTCTCTTTGACCCACTTCTGATGAGAATAAGGTCCATGTACTCCCCTCCCCAGTTTCTCCATTTCTCAATTTATTGTAACATCTATTAAGCTACTTTTATGTTAGATAATTTGTTCCACTCTATGTCTCCATTTACCCTTCACCCAGTGTATTATTCTTTCTCATACCTTAAGTTACTCTATTTGGTACATAGTAATATATAACATTCAAATAATCACTCTGCTCCTTTCTAGGTATACTTCTAATTGCCCTAATAATAGCAACATAATGTTTTTAGGAGTTATAATTTTCCATGTAGAACAATAAACAAGTCAACTTTATTGAATCTCTTGTATTCTCTTTCTTACTGATAACTATATACTTCTTTTGCATTTTCTATTTGACATTCAAGTATTATTTTCAACTCTGATCATTTCATGAAGAATGCTTGAAATTCCTCTATTTTATTGAATATTCACTTTTGCCATGAAGAATACTGCTTGGTTGGGTAAGTGATTCTTGTTGTGGTTATAGATTTTTACCCTTTAGAATATAGTCCAATAATTCTGAAATTATCTCTTTGGGACCTATTTTCCTAGTCATATTTGTATGGTATGTGTTTCCTTTATTGAGCTGTATATTATTATCTTGTGTCACTCTCATTTCTATTTCCAATTTTCTTCTTCATGCCTTGTTTTATTTTAAAAACACTTTTTAAGATCTTTCATGATCTTAACCCAATTCAAATTCTGTGGCTTGTAGTAGTTGAGACCTTGGGTGCAGGAATTTTCAGCTTGTGTTCTATTTGCTTTTGTCTCTTCTTTGTCACCAAAAAAAAAAAAAAAAAAAAAAAAAAAAAAAAACTATTAATGGTCAGGATTTTTCCCTCTTTTTTGTTCATCTGTCCACCCTACTTCTTTCCATCTTTTTTAGGTTATACATATACATTTTTACATATTTCCTTATATGTTATGTTCTGAGAGAAAAATAAGAGCAAAAGGGAAAAAAATCTGAAGGAAAAAGAGGGGTGGAAATAGTATGCTTCAATCTGCAGCTAGTATCCATATTTCTCTCTCTGGTTATGGATGGCATTTTCTGCCCCAAGTTTATTAGAATAACCTTATATTCCTGAAATACTGAGAAAAGCCAAGTCTATCATAGTTGATCATCGCACAATCGTGCTGCTAACATGTATAATGTTTTCCTGGTTCTGCTTCCTTCACCCAGTGTCAGTTTTCATAAATCTTTCCCTGCTTTTCTAAAATCAGCTTGTTTATCATTTCTTATAGAACAATAATATTATGTTACTTCCATATACCATAACTTATTCAACTATTTCCCAACTGATGTGCATCTATTCATTTTTCAAACCTAGTAGTGGCACTACTGGATCAAAGAATATTCAGTTTTATTTCCTACATATTTGTTACAGTGGATGATTATTTTAAGTATTTTAATTGATTCTCTAGGATTCTCAAATTATACCATCATATCATCTGCAGAGCAGTAGTTTTGTTTGCTCACTGCCTACCCAAGTTCCATTATTTTCTTTTTCTTTTCTTAACCAACATTTCTGGTACAATTGTATAATACCAGCCTATTTCTTGAAGTGGAGGGGACAATGTTCCAAGCTCAGCTTTTTTGGACAGCTGTTTTCAGAGGTAATTCATGGAACCACTATGTTTTGAACCTTTCTAAAACAGTACAATCAAGAGAGACATGTGTCACTATTCTGGATTGTAAATTTATTTATGAGTAACTACAAGCACTTTTTCAACTCTGAAACTGACTATGGAACTGTGACTAGGATATCACTCTACTGTAGCCACAAGCTCTGCTGTACTAGTATTGCTTCTTGCACTGGCACTTAGACACAAGATTTTGACCCAGATCCAAGTGTAGGTAATGCAACAGAGTTCTTTTCCTGATGTGAGCAAAGGAACCATTGTAAATCATTTTCTAATCTCTTATATAATCAACTTCCCATCTGTGAGCTGAGAGATCTGGAAACTGTCACTGCTTCCACTAATTCATTCACACTGAGGCCTGCTCCTGGTTTCCAGAGACTCAGTCTATGCTGACCTAACCTGCATTGGATGGTTTCCTCACTCAAAATGGAACAAAATATTTTTCTTCTGATTTGTCTTTGTTCTATGGCTCTAAACTTTATAGTTATTTAAAGATATTTAAAGGGGGACTTCCAGGAGTGGAGCCAAGAGGATGGTGTGAAGAGAGAAAGCTTCTCAAGCTCTTCCACTTTCCCTTGAAAATCATATGAAACCAAATCTCTGAACAAAGTCTGATGAAACGAAACACCTTTCTAGCTCAAAATAGATTGGCAAAACTTCAAAAAATGATAAAAATGATGTTTAGCCCACCTCAGGGTCTAAGAAAACCAGTGACAGGGTTCTTAATCACAGCAGATCAACAACTAAGAAGCTCTGTCCTGGCTCAGTATTACAGCAGATGAGTAGGATAGGGCAGGGCCCAGTCCCAGTTCAAAAGGAAATTCTGGAAAACCAGGCAGTTTCCTGGAAATAGCAAAAAAAGCTATGCCTTGCAAAACCAAGTGACCTCTGTGCTCAAAGACAAAGCTCAGAGCTGCACTGGAAGCTTGTAACAGTGTCCTCTTTACCCCAGTAATAGAGCTCCACCTTAAATATCACAAAGAAGGAAATACAAAAAAGAAAAGGAAAGAAAAACAACAAGAAACAAAAAAGAACCTTGACTGTAGAAAGCTACTATGGTGACAGGGGAGGCCTAAACACCAACTCAGAGGAGAACAAAATGTCCACAGAGAAAATGGCAGATATTATATAAATTCTTGTCAATATCAAAGGGACTTCTTGGTAGAGTTGATAAAAGATTTTAAAAGGGAAATAAGAGAGGAAGAAAAAATGAGAAAAGGAAAAACAGGTATGCAAGAGAGAGTCAACAATTCTTTAAAGTCCTTAAATTCCTTAATTCTTTGAAAAATACAATTGACCAAAGGCAAAAAAAAAAAAAAAAAAAATCCACTGAAGAAATCATTTCCCAAAACCCAAAGCAGAAGAAAAGAAAATTTACTGAAGAAAAAAACTTGAAAAGTACAATTAATCAAATAGAAAGAGATACAAAATCAAACCAAAAAAAATCACACATTAAAAAGTTGAATGGGGCAAATGAAAGCTAATGACTCTATGAGAAATCAAGAATTAGTCAAACAAACTAAAAAGAATAAAAAACTGGAAGAAAATGTAAAACGTCTCAGTGGAAAAACAGCTAACCTGGAAAATAGATCCAAGAGAGGTAATTTAAAAATTATTTGTCTACATGAAGGCCAACACACACACACACACACACACACACATACAAAAGAACCTTGATAGCATTTTCAAAATATCATCATCAATGAAGTGTCCTAATATACTAGAAAAAAGGAAGAAATAGTCATTAAAAATAAACAAACAAACAAACAAACAAACAAAAAAAAAACATCCATTGATCATTTCTAGAAAGAAATCTCACAAGGAAAATCCCTAGGAATATTTATACAAAACTCCAAAAGTAAAATCTCAAGGAAAAAGTATTGCAAGCTTCCAGGGAAAAAGTGATTCACGTATTAAGGGGAAACAGGATTAACCAGGATATGAGATCATCTAAAATAAAGTATCAGAGGGCCTGGAATACCATATTCTGTAAGGCAAAGGACTTGGGTTACAGTCAAGAATTAACTACTCAGCAATACTGAACATTATTTTTCAGGAGAGGAGATAGATCTTCAGTGAAATAAGAGATGTTTGGCCATCTCTATATGGAAAACGCCCCCCCCCCCCCGAACTAAACAGGAAATCTGATCTTCAAGTATAGGACTCAACAGAAACATAGAAAGTTAAATGGTGGCATATATATATATATATATATATATATATATATATATATATATATATATATATATATATATATATATATATATATATATATATATATATATATATATATGGCGGGGGGACAAATTACACAATGTGAAGAGGCAAAAAAGATCTATTATAATAGAGGGAAAGAAAGAAGGGTGATGAGCATTTTCTGAAGTTTACCTCATCAATTTTGGCTCAAAGAGGGCATGATAATCATTTAATTAAATATAAAAATTTATGTTACTCTATAAAGAATTAGAAAGAGAATATTATAAAGAATAAGAAAAATGGAGCTATTCTTAAATTATAAGCAATATTTAAAACAAAAGCAAGTTATATGCAATGCAGATTAACTAGAATTTTTCCAATAATATTAAGGGTGAAAGAAGAATGTTCTTTCTTTTTTTATCATTTTTATTCAATATTTTACTAGGAATTTTGTAATAGCAAAAATAAAATAAAAGAAAGTCAAAGGAATAATTAATGACAATGCAAAGATATCAAGATTCTTTTTTGTAAATGAAATATATTTTTTTTTTTACTTAGAAACTTTCCTTTGAAACTTCTAAAGAGTCATTAAAAAAAACTAGTAAAAATAACTTAAAACTTCAGCAATGTTGAAGTATAAAGTCAAACTACTAATCCTAACCCTCTACTCCAAGCAGTTAACCTAGCTGGTCCCTTCCATTTACCACTTTCTGGATCTCTCCATATCACCTGGTGATTATCTAAAGAGTTGCTCGCACTACACACTGCCCTTCCAGTAGGTTATAAAACCTGTCTGCCAAAGCCAGTGAATCTTTATCAAAAATCAAGAAGTTAATTGTATAGAGCTGAATTTAGAAATTCTCTAGGGGTACCTGTGGCTCCCCTTTTCTTGAGTCTTTGAGAAAAGTTGAATTGGCTTTATCCAATGTGGCTGAAAGAGTCACTCAAAAACCCTTAGAAATAGCAATTTTTGCAACAAAAGAGGCACCCACAGCTTTCAAAGGCCCTACTTTACCACATTGAAAGCATTGATGAGTCTCTCTGGAAATCCCTTGCCAAAAGGGAACCTGTTTTCCCATGTTCAGATCTTGGGAAGTCTGCATCATAGCCTGGGTATAAAATGTATTTTTGTCCATTTGGCAAAGTGTCTTATGATCTCCTCTAAATGAACATCCATATGTAGTCCTAGGATAATTCTTCTACAAACCTCATTAGTATTTTCATTAGTAAGTTGTCTTATTACAATTTCTGTTGCTATTTTGACCAATAGTTAGTATGACAGCTATCTGCAGTTGTCCTACAAAATTAGCAAAAGGTTCATTTGGACCTTGCTCTATTTCAGTGAAGGCTTCTCCTCTATCTTGCCTTCCTGGGAGGGTGCTCCATGCTTTGATAGCAACAGAAGCAATTTGCTCATGTGCTTCTATTGGGTAATTAGGCTGTGGTGAAGTGTCTGCATAAGGACCTACACGTGTTAGTTGGTCATAGGTGATTTGTGTATTAATTCCACGTTGCCTATTTCATTATGCTTGTATCCTACAGACATCACTATCTTCAGAAAGCACAACAAGTTTTGTCCAGGTTCTAAGAGTGCAAGCCTTTTTTCAAATCTTTGATAGTTTCTAGATGAAAATGAGTATATCTTCTTTTTTCTTGACTTGAGGAGTTAAGCTATTCAATCACAGAATACATTTCTATTCTCAAATCAGTGTATTCTTCCCTTCCTCTTTGGTTTTAGGTAGTGCCTTTTGCAATTGAGTCATAGGGGTGGGGTGGTTGCTGGGGAGGGAGGTGTTGGTGGTATCACTGCTCTTCCCACTCCTCCTCCTCCCTCAACCCAGGAAGATGATATTTATGGGGGAAAGTCTAGAGCCTGCTGGGGTGTAGGTGGAGATGAAGCTGAACTGAGAGAGTGAGAATCACGACACCTTTAAGTTTACTCAACTCCCTATGCCTTTTGGCTATTTTTTTCACCACCCTCTCCCTTCTCTTCTTCTTTCTCCTCAAGCTTCCTTGTTTTTCTATTCTCCTTAGAACTTTTATTTTTTTAATAGAACTTGTGGAATTCTTTAAGTAGGTGTGCTTTTTATAGAGCTCCTTCAAAGTGGGAGTGAGGGATGGGGATGGGGGGGGTGGAGACAATCTTTCCTTAATATCTTCCCCATTTCAGCTGGAAAACAAAAGTCACTAGTTTAGCCCTTAAAGTTCCATTTGTCTATTTTAATACTCACCCCATTACCCTTGTCTTCACTGAAGTATCCTTCACTGAAAGTATGTTCCTTAGTCCACATTGGGGTGGCAAATGTAATGTCTAGACTAGCTCCCTGGAGGGCCTCAGGATCAATAGAGTCAGGATTAATCAAAGTTCTTGGTGTTTAGGGGTGTGGGAAATGAAGGAGACAGGCAAGCTGACACTTGGCTTACCAAAGATGTATCCTGAATTCTGGAGTCCAGACTCTCCAGCTTCTTTCCTCCACGTCCTTCAGCCAAGTGTCTCTGACTTCTCTTTCCCCAGCCCTCCAATCCTTGCCTATGATTATCTCACCACCAAAACATTCAGCAAGCACCAATGATAAGGAGAAACATCACATCACCATCTCATTTAAATATGTGTATAAAGCCATTATCTTAAATTGAATGGTAATTTGCTGTCTGATTCAAGTATACCTTTTTGGAGTTTCAGCCTCTATAAGCATGCAGCTAAAAAAAAAACCTAGAAAAAGAACAAATTTAAATAACCCAACTAAATACCAAATTAGAAATTCTTAAACTCAAATTAGAGATTAATAAAACTGAAAGTAAGAAAGTTATTGAATAAATTCATAAAAATTAGAATTAATCTTATGAAAGTAAGATGACAAAATACATAAACTTTTGGTTAATTTCATTAAAAAACGGAAAGAAAAATATGAGCACCAAAAATGAAAAGGGTAAATTTACCACCAATGAAAAAAATTAAATCAATAATTTGGAGATATTTTACTTAACTGTATGCCTGAAAGTCTCACAATATAAAATTTCCAGGTTAACAGAAGAAGAAAAAATTACTTAAATTGAACCATTTTAGAAAAATAAATTGAAAAAATAATTATTGAACTCTCTAAGAAAATATTTCCAGGGTCAGATGGATTTACAACTGAATTCTACGAAATGTTTAAAAACAATGAATTTCAATACTGTGAAAACTATTTGGAAAGTTGGGAAAAGAAAGACCACTGCCAAATTCCTTCCATGACACAAATGTGGCAGTGATGCCTAAACCAAGAAAAGCCAAAACAGACCAATCTCTCTACTGAATACTGATGCAAAATTTTTGAATAAAATACTTGCAGAGATTACAGAAACTTATCATCCATATAATATGCTATGATCAAGTGGGCTTTATATGAGGAACAGGGGGCTAGTTAAACATCAGGAAAAATGTTGCCATAAATGTTTATGTAAATTACACAACCAACAGAAATCATATGATGATCTCAATAGATGCTGAAAAAGTCTTCCCAAATATAATGCCCCTTTCTATTAAAAGCACTAAAGAACATAAGAATAAAGAGACTTTCCTTATAATAATAAAAAGCATCTAACACCATCAACAAGCATTATTTGCAATAGAGAGAAACTAGACACATGCCCAGTAAGATTAGGGGTGAAAGAAAATTCCATTATCATCTCTGCTAATCAGTATTGTACCAAAAATGTTTCCTTTAGCAATAAGAAAAGAAAAATAAATTAAAGGAAGCAGAATGAGCAGTGAGGAGACAAAATTATCAATGTTTGAATATAATATGATGTCATGGTAAAGAATCCTAGAGAATCATCCAAAAACCTTCTTGAAACAATTAATAGATTTTACAAAGTTGCAGAATATAAAATAAATGCACACAAATCATTATCATTTCTATATATTGCTAACAAAGCTCAGGAATAAGAGATTCAAAGAGAAATTCTATTTCAACTAACTGTATACAAAACAAAATATTGTCTGCCTGACAACATAAATGCAGGAACTATGTGAATACAACTAAAAAATAAAAATAAAAATAAAAATAAAAAAAAAAAACACTTCTCACACAAATAAAGTCAAATCTAAATAACTCGATGAATATCAATTACTCATCGGTTAGAAGTAAGTAATATAATAAAAGTGGCAATTCTACCTAAATTACTTTACTTGTTCAGTGCCAAACCAAGGTGCTAAAAATATTTTATGGAGCCAGAAAAAAATAATACCAAATTTCATCTGAAAGTACAAAAGGTCAAGACTAACAAGGGAATTAATGAAAGCAAAATCAAAAGCTGTACCAGATCTAAAATTCTAGTATAAAGTAGCAGTGATTATACTGTCTGATACAGATTAAAAAATAGTACAATAAATTATATGACTATAATCAATGACTATAGAACTCTAGTTTCTGATTCCCCTCCTCGACTCCAGTTTCTTGGATAAGAATTCAATATTTCAAAAAAATTGCTGGGAAAAATAGGAAATAGTGTCACACACTAAGCAGAGACCTACATCTTTCACCCCATACAAAAAAAAGTCAAAATTTGTGCATGATTTGGACATCAAGGATGATGCTATAAATAAATTAGTAAAGCAAGGGGTACTTTACCTATCAGATCTTTGGAGAAGGAAGGAATTTATGACCGAAGAACAACTAGAGAATATTATGATAGGTAAAATGGGCAACTTTGATTACGTTAAATTAAAAGTTTTTGGACACAGAACACCAACAAAACAAGATGACAAGAATACTACCGAGATAGGAAAAAATCTTTACATCCAGTATTTCTGATAAAAGTTTCATTTCCAAAATATATAAAGCACAATGTCAAATTTATAAGAATACAAGTTATTCCCAAATTGATAAATGGTCAAAAGATATGAACAAACAATTTTCAGATGAAGAAATTAAAGTCATATATATATATATATATATATATATATATATATATATATATATATATATATATGAAAACAAGTTCTAAACCACTATTGATTAGAAAAATGGAAATTAAAACAACTCTGAGATACCATCTCATACCTCTCAGATTGGCAAAAATTAGAGGCAATGATAATGATAAATGCTGAAGGGGAAAACTGAGAAAGATGCATTGTTTGTGAGTTGTAACATGATCCATTAATTCTAGAGATAAATATAGAGCTATGACCAAAAGCTTATAAAACTCTGTATAACCTTTGACCCAGTAGTATCAGTGTAGTCTGTGTCTTATGGAAATCACATAGAAGGGAAAAGTACTCACATTTGCAAAAATGTTTGTAGCAACTCTTTTTGTGGTAGCAAAGAATTAGAAAATGAGTAAATGTCCAACAACTGGAAAATAGGTGAATAAGTTGTAATGTATGAAAGTAATGGAATATTATTATTGCATAAAATGATGAATATGGTGATTTTAGAAAAGCATGGGAAAATTTACTTGAACTGATGTTGAATGAAACAAGCAGAATTATATATATTGCACACAGTAACAGCAAGTTTGTATGATGACCAACTATGAAACACTTGTTTCTTTTCAGTGATTCAATGCTCCAAAATAATCTCAATAAAGTTTGGACAGGAAACACCAACTGCATCCAGAAAGAAAACTATGGAGATTGAATGTAAAACAACTTGTGCTATATTTACTTTTTTCTGATTTTTTTTTCTGTCATGTTTTCATTTGATTTTGTTCTATTTACATGATTCAAGAAGAAGTGTATTTAAAAAGTTCATGTACTTGTATAACCAGAAATAATAAAACAATTAATAAAGAAAATAAAGGGTATTTGGAGGGGGTCAGAAGAGAGCTATTATCTTCCTTTACGCTATCATTGTGGTTCCACCCAAGGATCTTATTGTCCTCTAAATTTGACTCAGTTTTTTATAACTTTGAAAATTGAAGTCTATGGTAGAAATTTGCTGTAATTATTTCCCTTCCAGTTATAATTTTTAACTATATTTCCTCCATCCTATCTTTCCTCCTCCATTTATTCTAATCTTTCTCTCTTCTTTCACTTTGTTCTTTATCAAAAGTATTTGAATGTAAGTACCATCTTCCCTCATCTGCCCTCTTTTCTATCCATCCCACTCCCTCTTCTTTTCTGTTCTTTGTCTTTTAATTTTCTTTAGGGTGATTTCTATACACAAATGAGTAAAAAATTACATCCAAGGGATCAAATAAAAGGTTTCATTGTAAAATATATGGAGAATTGATTCAGATTTATAAGAATGCAAGCCATTCTTTAATTGATAAATGGTCAACAGATATGAATAGATAATTTTTAAGTGAAGAATTTAAAGCCATTTATAATCATACAAAAATGCTCTAAATTACAATTGATTAGAGAAATTAAAATTAAGACAACTCTCAAGTACCACTTCACACCTCTCATATTGGCTAACATCATAGGGACAGATAATGTTAAATATTCAAGGGGACGTGGGAAAACTTAGATACTAATGCTTTGTTAGTGGAGTTGGGTTATGATCCAGCCACTCTGGAGAATAATTTGGAATTATGTCTAATGGACTATAAAACTGTGTATACTCTTTGATCCAGCAGTGTATTTATTGACCCTGTATCCCAAAGAGATCATAAAAAGGGATAAAGGACCCACATGTGCAAAAGTTTTTGTAGCAACCCTCTTTGTAGTGGCAAGGAACTAGAAACTGAATGAATGCTCATGAATTGAGAAATGACTGAATAAGTTATTGTATATTAGTATAATGGAATATTATTGTATTAGTAAGAAATGATCAGCAAGAAGATTTCAGAAAGGCCTGGAAAGAATTACATGAACTGATGTTAAGTGAAGTGAGTAGCTAAGAGAACATTCTACACACCAACAAGAAGATTATGTTATGATCAAGTCTGATGGACCTGGTTCTTTTCAATTATGTAGTGATTTAGACCAATTCTAATATACTTGTGAGGGAGAGAGCTATCTACACCCAGAAAAAGGACTATGGGTACTGAATATGTATCACAACATAGTATTTTAACCTGTTTTGTTGTTCACTATTTTTTCTTTCTCATTTTTTTTCTTTTTGATTTGACTTTTTATGCAACACAATATATGGAAATATATTTAGAAGAGTTACACATGTTTACCCTATAGTGAATTACTTGCTGTCTACGGGAAGGGGTGAAGGAAAGGGAGGGAGAAAAGAATTGGAACACAAAGTTTTTCAAGGATTAATGTTGAAAATTATTTTTGCAGGTATTTTGAAAATAAAAAAGTTATTATTATTTTTTAAAAATATTACCACATTATAGGCAAGTCACACTTGTGCTTTTTCTATGCATTTCCCTAATGCCCTAATAATAAGAAAGTTTTTTTGTGACTTACAATATCATGCTCTTATGCAGGAATGTAAGCAGTTTATCTTTATTCAGTCCTTTATGATTTTCCATTCCTGTTTATCTTTTAATGCTTCTCATGAGTGTGTTCAAAAGTCAATTTTTATATTCAGCTCTGGTCTTTTCATCAAGAATGCTTGAAAATTCCTATTTCACTGAATATTTATTTTTATTCCTGAAAGATTATGGTGAATTTTACTTGACATGTAATTCTCAGTTATAATCCTAGCTTATTTGCCTTCTGGAATATCACATCCCAAGGTTTCTGATACTTCAATGTAGAAGCTGCTGAATTTTATGTTATCCTGAATATGGCTATCTGATTCTTGAATTGTTTCTTTATGAAGTCTTGCAATACATTTCTCTTTCACCTGGGAACTCTGGAATTTATCTATGACATTTTGTTAGAGTTTTCATTTGGGGATCTTTTTCTGATGCTGATTAGTGTATTATTTTAGTTTTTACTTTTCCCTATGATTCTAGAATATTAGAGCAGTTTTCTCCATAATTTCTTGAAAGATGGTGGTTTTTCTTTTGTCTCTTCTCCCCCTTTCCCTCTTCTCCCTTTCTCTCTGTCTGTTCCTTTTCCTCTCTCTATCTCTCTTTCCTCCCTCCCTCCCTCTATCTCTCTTTTCCTTCCTCCTTTCTTCTTTGTTTATCCCTTCCTCCATCCCTCTCTCTCTTTCTCCTTCTTTCTCTCTTTCCTCTTGATAATGACTTTCAAGTATTTCAGTATTTTTAAAATTATTTCTCCAGGAAATATTTTCCAGATCAGTTGTATTTCCAATTAGCTATTTCACATTTTCATCTATTTTCCCACTCTTTTTTGTTGTTCCTGCTGTGTTCTGATGTTTCATAAAATTGTTATCCTCCATTTACTTTTCTAATTTTTAAGGAATTATTTTTTCCATGAACTTTTGTCCCTACCTTTCCATTCTCCAATTCTACATTTTAAAGTATTATCTTCAGTGATATTTTTCTACCTCTTTTTCCATTTAAACAGTTTTGTCTTTCAAGGTATTTTTTTTCTCCAGAATTTCATGTTTGCTACTTTTTCATTATATGTTCTATCCTATCTGTTTGTGATGTCATTTTCTTTATTATTTGTGTTCCTCATTTATCAATCTGTTGACTTTTTTGATGATTTTCTTGAATCACTCTTATGTCTTTCCCAAATATTATTTCTGACTCTTTTACCTGATTAAAAAAAATATTTTTTATCTCTTCTATAGCCTGAGATGTATGGGTGTATATATATATATATATATATACACCCATACATCTCAGGCTATAGAAGAGATAAAAAATATGTGTGTGTGTGTATATATATATATATATATATATATATATATATATATATATATATATATATATATATATACACACACACACACACATATATACATATATAGTAACTTTTGATATAGCAGTTTTCACTATGATGCATCTTTCTGCATATGTTTTGATCTTCATTATCACTGTTGTAACTTTCTATGGTCTAATTTTGTTTTCTCTTTTTTGTCCATTTTCCAGCCTATTTTTTGACCTTTAATTTATTGCTAAAATGTGCTGTGCCTCCAGATTGGAGAGCGCATTGTCTCAAATTTCAGGGGGTTTGTATAGCTATTTTCAGAGATATATCTAAGAACTTGTAAATTTTCACTTCTTCTAAGGAGTTATGATCAATATTGTATAGAGATCATCCATATTTTCTAGATAAGTAATGATGTTCATTTTTTAAAAAATAACCAACTAATATTAAATAATTGTCTGGATCCTTTCTGCTTTTCTCATGTACCATGAAGCTTCTCATTAAAAAAAAAATACTGAAGTTGCCTTATTGTTCAATTCAGTTCTGTATGCCTGAGACCACATTTCTTTTACAAAGATACTAGAGTTGGTTTACTATTTCCTTTGCAAGCTCATGTTACAGGTGATAAAAATGAGCCAAACAGGATTAAATAAATCGCCATAGGTTACAATCAGTAAGAATCTGAGGCAGTATTTGAACTCCAGACTTCCTGATCCCAGGAACCACCAGGTTGTCCTGAAGCAATATTAAATGAGATTAATCAGGAAGTAATCTCCTAGAGTATGAAGCTTCTAAATATTTTTCCCTCTTTAAACCAGAGCCAGAGTTGAACAAAATCATTTCACAATAAAAGTTTGTGTTCATAGGCCTTGCCTTTCCTTGTCAATGTCATCAATACTTTCCCCTCTGAAATCATCTGATAGTCACCCATCCCAGTTTTACAAAATGGTTCTTCAGGTACAGGCTTGTTAATGTATGTATGTGTGTGTGTGTGTGTGTGTGTGTGTGTGTGTGTGTGTGTGTGTGTGTGAAGGAGAGATTGTTCTCTAATTATCTCTCTCTCTCTCTCTCTCTCTCTCTCTTTATATATATATATATATATATATATATATATATTTTTTTTTTTTCTCTCTCTCTTTCCTTCCTTGTTTTTCAAATCTTAGAGACATTATGATATATCTGAATAGAGTTCATTCCATACAAAAAGAAAATCACACATCCTAGAATTATTGAGATTTAACTGGTCTTTGCCTTACACAGATCATCAAAGATGGAGTCATTATTGTGGGAATGCCAGAGATCTGCTTCTGAAGGAAGATACTCTGCGTTTTCCTATTACATGAGTGGGAACATTCTCTTTCCATCAGCTATATAGAACCGGTTATGAATTTTAATCTCCTTGACTGAGACATAATCATGCCCCTTCTCACAGCAGAAGTCAGAGCCTATAGTTCTTGTTTAAATGAAACTTAGGCCCTAAACACTGAGTTGTGTGGAAGAGAAATGACTACCTTCCACTCTTCACCACTAAGCCCTGTGGTCCGGAAATTTGGACTTTAGCTTGGGAAGTTAATCTGTATATTTTTCAGTACCAAAACACAGGTGACAGACATCAAACTTGAAATCTAGAATCCTACCTTACCTTAGAGATAACATCTATTTTAGAATGGATGTTACTGCCAGTTTAGTAACAAAGCCTTCAGAAGAAAATGTGCTTGGATATAAGTTCAGAGAGATTTGTACCTGGAAACTGATGACACCATGCTATATAGGAACAGAGATAAAGTGTGAACTTAATCCTCTTCCCTTCCTCAGAGACTGAAATGGTATAAGGGGCATTTTCCCTTCAAAGTATGGGGGTGAGAAAAATCTTTATATATGTGTATTTGCTAAAAAGCTTTTAAGTAAATATTATTTTATATAAATTATCTGACTGTTAAATAGTTAAATCAAGAGTGAAGTATACCTCCAAGTCCAGTAAGAAAAATAACAGAGGCCTAAGAAAGCAGTTATACCAAAAGACAGAGGAGGAAAATGTAACACATATGACTTTCAGGCAAGGTGAGCTAGGGTAATCAGCCTTACAGAAAACAAAAAAAAGTTACCTTTGGAGCTAAGGAAGCTGAAGAAAACAGTTATTTCAAGGATTATTTTGTTTCATCATCAAATACATCATTAATATGTGAAAAATAAATTAAATCAAATTATGTGTATATCTATCTATCTATAATCACATTGGAAAACTGATTACAGATGCACCCCTTCATTTCAGAAGTCATTGGTAAAAAGAGAGAGAGAGGGAGAGAGAGAGGCAGAAAGAGAGAGAGAGAGAGAGAGAGAGAGAGAGAGAGAGAGAGAGAGAGAGAGAGAGAGAAGAGAAAGAGGGAAAGAGTTCAAGTGTAAGGAAAGTGTATTTTTAAACTTTGCTCCATGATCAAAGTTATAATACAAAATGTTCCTTGTAATGATTACGAGCAGACATTCTATTTGGAATTTTGTATGCTTGTGTGGACTGCTTGAAAGAAATAAAACACTGGACACTGTCCTCCTGAAATCAACAGACATTTATTAAATGTGACTAACCCCCCAATTTGTTCTATATCTCTAGCTCAGACTTTCAAGATTTGATTATATAAGGAAGAAAAATGTTCAGAACAGATTTCATGAAGCTGATTACAACTTGAATCACAAAACTGAACTTTAATACTCCTCTCCACAGGAAACCTACTTAAGTAACTCAGTTCTAATTCATGGTAGCCCATAATTCCAACTTGACTTTCCATTATCAAAAAAATACTGCTGTGAATATTTATTATCAAGAGCATTTGAAACTCACAGAAGTGGTCAAAATGTAAATAGATAATATAAAATGAGAAGAAGAGAAAAATGTTCTTAAAATATTTCAGATACCAATTTAAGCTACCATAGAAATAGATTAAGTTGATATTCAGCTGCTTAATAATATATATTATTTAAAACATAAAATAATTGTTTGGCAAAATAATATACTCACTGTTTATGGATGGTATAGACATTAGACAAAATATAAAGAAATTTCAAAGATATATTAAGGGGAATGTAAATGCATTGCACTCTTTCCAGTGTGATAGTTAACTAGTCATAATGTTTAAATGTTAATATCCACTTTATAGACTACCTTTTATAATTTTAGGTGCATTCCTTGTTAAAATTCATTTAAAATTATGAGAATAAAACATTCTTCAAATATTTATGAACTTTATGAAGAATTGATTTTGTCTTTACAAACCAGAAATATAAATCTAAAAAACAAAATGAACAAACATAAAAAGAAAGGATTTGTTATCATTGTTTTCTGAGAGCTTTCCTTTTTGATAGATTTTCCGTTTCATTCAGACTGATCCTATTATTAATTAACATAGAAGTTTTGACCTGCTCCATTTTTCTCCTCAGAGCCATTTTGTCATCTCCTTAAGCAGTCTGGTTTTGGTCCCTTTAGTCTGGAATTTATATTTAATTCCAGGTTTAGTCTCTACACCAAGTTGTCTTTAGACATACCTATTGCAGATCAGTACTTCCAAACTTCCAATGGATTTACCCATCTTAACAATCCCCAAAATAAGAAATTAAAAATATGTGCCACATCATCTCATTTGTGATATTTGAATAAAATATTGACCATGTCAACATCAATATTAAAGGATGATCAATTCTGATTAACGTGACTCTTTCCAACAATGAGATAATAGGCCAGTTCCAAAGATCTTGTGATGAAAAGAGACATTTACACCCAAAGAGAGGAGTGTAGGAACTGAATGTGGATCAAAACATATTCTCACTCTTTTTATTATAGTTCACTTGCATTTCATTTTCTTTCTCATTTTCTTTTTTATTTTTATTTTTTCTTGTGCAACAAGAGAATTGTTTAAATATATTTACACACTTAAAAAAGAAAAGAAAGTGCATAGAGAGATTGTAAGTGCTTAATATAAAATGGGTTACTTCCTTCCTAAAGAAAAAAGGAGTGAGGAGAAGGGAGGGGAAAATTTTTTGAAACACAGGGCTTTGCATGCATGAATGCTGAAAACTATCTATGCATTTATTTTAAAAATAAAAAAGCTTTGTAAAAAATACCCCCTTATGCACTGAAGATCTGATATTTCCTGTGTTCTATAATCTTGGAGAGGTCCCTGAGTCACTACAAAGTGAGCGACTGGTTTAGAATCAGAAAGCCAGCCACTATGCAAAAGGAGATTTGAACTCAGATTAATTTACTCAATAACATCTTTGTGTCCATTAAATTGATATTTTTCTCACTGGAGTAACAAAGATAAAAAAAATATTGACTGTATTTGTGTAATGAAAGCAGTATTCAGAATACATAATACAACGTATTAAAGATTAAAAAAAAATTCCAGAGGAGTAAAATCTTAAAAAAAAAGACAATATTTTTGTTTCAGCATTCTACCTGGGCTTTAGCTTTCTCATTTCTCAGGGCCTTAATAGGAGATTTTATTTTTTTAATTCACATGATGTTATTAGGAGAATTAATGTTCTTAATAAGTTACTTTTGATGTTCTTTATCCACTCTAGCAGTCAATGTCAGCTCTTGAGACCTGTTTCAAGAATTATTTAGATTTAAATTTTAATTAATTTCTGCCTTTTGGTTCATTTCTGCTTTCCTTTCTAGTCTATGGGATTAATTTAACAATATAGTGAATGGTGTTCACATTTTCTTGGTTAAAATAACAATAATAATTTGTCAAGTGTTTCTCTTACTAGAGTGTCTTAGTTTTTAGGAAAAATCATTTTGATGTTCTGATAGCAATAAGCATAAGCCTAATTAGGGGAATAGCCTCAAATAAAATCCTAATTTTTATATTACCTGAAGAATTGTGCCATTCCAATTAAAAATATCCATATTTATAACTATGAATATTTTTCCTGGGTAATAAAATTGTTGAGAAGTATAGTAGGGATCAACAGTGATACAGCTAATTGTTTGACCCTGTGTCTTCTATTGGTGCAAGATAAGATTATCTGATAATCAGTCATATTGTCAGACATTATAAAAGGCAGTTCCCCTTTAGTATTGTAATACCCTGTATGAGTTGTTCATGGAACAGTGGAAAAATTCAATTCAAGTTGTGAAAATTGTGGTCTCCATGAGAGCAGCTAGGTGATACAATGGACTGAGCTCCTTGCTTGGATTTGGGAAGACTCATCTTTCTGACTTCAAATTTGGTCTCAAATACTGATTACCTGTGGGGTGGAGGAATTTTGATTTTGAACCCATTTGGAATCTAACCACTTAACTACTTCTCTTTTTTAGGGAGATTTTAAGAAATGGAAAACAGCAATCAGGAAAAAAAATCCTATTGTTCCTATAAGAGAGCAATTTAAATAGCATCCCACTGCCCCACTTCACAAATACCAATAAAATAGAGCTAATATAAATGAAATCTGGATGACTTTTACATTATTCACCTTTTGGAATAATCCACATTTCTATATTTATATTCCCCTTGGTTTCAGCAAAAATCTAGAGTTATTAAATTATTATGAGATGTAGTTTTTTTTTTTTTTTTTTTTTTTGTAAAAGCTGCAATCTCTATTTGTTTTTATGTCTGAATTATTTTGTTACTTTTTAGTATCAAAGACAACAAACTATGATAGGACATCATTCTCTAACATTTTGCCTATTAATGAGTTGTAATAAAAATCCCTTAAGAACAACAAAGAAAATAATAAGAAATTGAAAAAGATAACCTTAAAGGTAAGCTTTAGTTTCCAGTTTTCTAAAAAGATGTTTTATATAAATCTACTTTCATTACAAAGTTGTAAACTTTATCTTAAGAATGAAAGGCTTGAAGAATTACTGTCAAATAGGTTTATCTCTTTTATAGATGAAAAGTTGTTGATATAAAATTAAAATTATTTGATGAGAAATTGACATTAGAATGATCTTACTGAGTCTATGTGTTCATCTATGTGTATCTTTTAATTAGTTTTCCTTTGGGTCTTAGAAACTCTCCAACTATTTACTTTCTTTCTCTCTTTTTTTCTTTCCTTCTTTCTTTCCTTCTCTCTTTTCTCTATTTCTTTTTCCTTTCCTTTTTAGAGTATTTTGCATTATTCCAATACTGCATAAAGAAATCAATGTAACTATAATCAGTGGAAATGACAGAAAATTGCTTGACATAGAAAGTCTTTTTGTTAATCTTCTGAATAATTTACTAATTGAAAATTTTATACTTTATAAATCAGTTTATCAGGTATCCTGGGATCATAAACAGATCTGTGATTTCAATTGTATAGGAAATTCCCCAAGAAAATACTCTACTCAGCAATGTAAGTCAGCATCTTTTCTGCAACACAGAGCTAGAGAGATGTTTGTAACTTGACTGGGGACATGTAGACAGTATATGACAGACATATGAGTTGCAGTGACTTAAGAATGAGTCGGTCTTTCTAATATAGACAGAAATCAGCTTTCTATCCTATACATTCATGTGACAATGCAAACATGCACATATTTATGTGTGTACATACATGCGTACAGGCACACAAATACATTTATATATTTGGATTGAATGTATTATACATCAAAATATTTGTATAACACATATATTATACATATATGAATGAAAACATAACCTGTCAAACCTGGGTTTCTTCATGCACACACAGAGAGTTAAATGGATATAATTATATACATGTAGGTACATGTGTATATACAGTTTTATATAATGGTTATTGGTTATGATTGCTTTTAAAGTTAAATATTAAAAAATAATTATTTGTTATTTAAATGTTCTGTTACTAGAATAGGAAAAGTCATTTTAATGTTCTGTCAGCAATATTTTTGTCATTACATTTCTTTTTACTGAAAATCAGAAAATTTATTGTGGCCAGATTCCCATAACATTTGTAAGTCAACATGTTTATGTGTTTATCATTTACTTGGTTGTAGAGATTCTCCTATATTAGATATTTATTCATGCTTTGATGAGTCTCCTCACACACCTAGTTTATTAAAATTACTGGTGAGGGAAATCATAAATTTCAACATGGCTCCATTCTGAACAATCTGTGGAGCAGTAGATTGGAAGCATAAAATAAAGTGAGGATAATAACATCATGTTCCTCTGGGAGACATATTTTACCCTTCAGCAGCATATTAGAAGCTCGTGTTTTAGAAATTGAGGCAAGTCATTCTGTAGTTCCTTCCCAGAAGGCACATTTCTCAGCCTCTAGCCAAATACTCCTCTTGGCAGCTTTTTTCTTTCTTCAAGCTGGCAAGCATAAGAATACAATTTATTTTGCATTTTCCCTCTTGTGACAGAGGTAACCATATAGAATTTTAATTCACACCAATGGGATGTTATTTTTTTTCATAAATGTGTATTTGGTCAAGAGGGATCACCATGAACACTATTTTGGCAGATTATTGTTATTAATTTTTAAAGGAGAAAACATAACTAAAGATTATCTTAAAATTTAAAGTTTGGATGTGTCAAATAGGAATGTTAATGCCTTTCATAATGAAAAAAGTTTGCAAAGAAAAACAAAAATGCACAATTAATTTCTATTGAAATATATTTCAAAAATTATTGGTTAATCATTTGTTTTTATGGAACTATGTAACGTTCAATTCTATTTCCATAAACATCAATAAAATAATAAAACAGTCTTCAATTAAACTTAGTAATAGATAACAAGAAGAATAATATATTAAATCAACTTTAATAGCTCCCTAATATCTCAAGGATTAAATATGAATTTATATATTTTTTTCATAAACTAATCGCTTTCTATTTTTACTTTCCAACCTTGTTATATCTTAGCTCTCCCTCCCATACACCTACCACTGTGACGTACTTTGTGTACTTTGACCTATTTAGATTGACCATTTTTCTCTTCTTTGTAAAAGAAAACCCTTCTCCCAACTATACATTTCCACTAGCTTTCTCCATTCCTGAGAAACTCCACTTATCTTCAATTCTTACTTTCTTTGCCTTCCTTCATGTTTTAACTGAAATTTCAACATGTTTTTCTTGGACAAAGATGTTTATTGTTTATATTTAATGTCAACAATTTTTCCAACCTGTATTTTCTCTTTCCATTATTATTTAATTGGCTCTGCTTCTGAAAAAGCTTTTAAATTTTATATAATTGAAATGTCTTATTTTATATTCTTATAGTTTAACCTTTGTTTTAATTTAATTTTTAATTTAATACATTTTTATCTTTCTCCAGTTATATTTTTAAAAATTTACATAATTTTAAATTATATCCACTCATATGAAAGAATGTTCCAAATCACTACTGATCAGAGAAATGCAAATTAAGACAACTCTGAGATACAACTACACACCTGTCAGATTGGCAAAGATGACAGGAATAAATAATGATGAATGTTGGAGGGGATGTGGGAAAACTGAGACACTAATACATTGTTGGTGGAGTTGTGAAAGAATCCAGCCATTCTGGAGAGCAATTTGGAACTATGCCCAAAAAGTTATCAAACTGTGCATACCCTTTGATCTAGCATTGCTGCTATTGGGCTTATATCCCAAAGAAATACTAAAGAGCAGAAAGGGACCTGTATGTGCCAAAATGTTTGTGGCAGCTCTTTTTGTAGTGGCTAGAAACTGGAAGATGAATGGATGTCCATCAATTGGAGAATGGTTGGGTAAATTATGGTATATGAATGTTATGGAATATTATTGTTCTATAAGAAATGAGCAGCAGGAGGAATACAGAGATGCTTGGAGAGACTTACATCAACTGATGCTGAGTGAAATGAATAGAACCAGAAGATCGCTGTACACTTCAATGTTGTATGAAGATGTATTCTGATGGAAGTGGATATCTTCAACATAAAGAAGATCCAACTCACTTCCAGTTGATCAATGATGGACAGAAATAACTACACCCAGAGAAGGAACACTGGGAAGTGAATGTAAATTGTTAGCACTACTGTCTATCTACCCAGGTTACTTATACCTTCGGAATCTAATACTTAATGTGCAACAAGAAAATGGTATTTACACACATAAATTGTATCTAGGTTATATTGTAACATATGTAAAATATATGGTATTGCCTGTCATCAAGGGGAGGGAGTAGAGGGAGGGAGGGGATAATTTGGAAAAATGAATACAAGGGATAATATTATAAAAAAATATTACTCATGCATATATACTGTGAAAAAATTATAAATAAAAAATACAGAATTTTTGATGTCTACATTATCTCCCTTATCCATACAACCAGCCCCCCATTAAGAAAGCACATATGAAGTTATGCAAAATATTTCCTTATGGTAGTGAGCTGTCTTTTATGCTTAAACTATTTTACAAAATTAGCCTCTGAATTAGTGATTGACTGTGAGAACCCATGAATATTGGGAGTAAAACACAGTACCAACAGATGATAATCTTGAAATTCATCAGAAAAAGTCTTTTTTTTTTGTTTGTGTGGAGATGGAATGGGCTAGGCCAGGAACAGACTCAGGTATATAGGCAGTGAGAGTATGTAGAACAGCTTACATAGAGCAGACCCAAGGGGAACTGAGTGTGGTCATTGTCAGTTGAAAATCTGCAGGGAGAATTCTATCACAGTGTTGGCTACTCTGCCCTGGCAGCAAGCCAGTAGATCAAGAGAGAAGCTATAAACACAGAGGGTAAGGAATATAACCCCAAAATGATAGAGTCTCTCAGGACCTGGCCATACTCACCCAGCACTGAGAGGGACTCAACATGATTACAGCATGCAACCAATAATCCCAGCAGAGCCACTGCTGTCCCACTGCCACTGCACTGCCACTTCCTGTTGTCTGTAGAAGCAGCTTGGAAATATAACACTACCTTATAAGCAGACTACAGCATTTTTTTAAATGAATAAAAAGGCAAAGCAGGCTCTAACTATAGATAGCTTCTATATTGAAAGAGAATACTTTTCAAACCCTGAGGAGACTAAAAATTGTTTATCTCTAGATGAAAACCCAAAGGTGGATATGATCTGGTACCTACCACATAAAGCTCTCATAGAAGAAATTTAAAAGAATCTTAAAAGACAACTATAAGAAAAATGGGGAAAGAAAAGGGAAGCTTTGCAAGAATGTCTGAATAAGACATATAACTCATTAAAAGAAAACAAATCCCTAGAAAAAGAGAATTTGTGACTTGAAAAAAGAAAATAACTCCTTAAAAATAAAATTGGCAAAATGGAAAAATTCCATAGAACAAAACAATTCATTTAAAAATTCAATTGGACAAATACAAAAAGAAATTTAAAAAGTAAATGAAGAAAATAATTTCTTAAAAATCAAAATTGAAAAAATGGAAATGAATGACTCAAGGAGACACTGAAAATCAGTAAAGTAAATGAAAACAAAAGGAAAAAACAGAAAAAAATCTTAAATACCTACTTGGGAAAACAACAGACTTGGAAAATAGATTAGGAGAGATAATCTGAGGATTGTTCAACTCACTGAAAATCATGATTTAAAAAGAGTTAGACATTATTTTTCAGGAAACCATCAAAGAGAACTGCACTGATGTCATAAAATCAAAAGGTAAAATAGCCAGTGAAAGATTTCATTGACCACCTACTGAAAGAGATATCAAAATTAAACTACAAGAAACATTGTGGCTATCCAGAACTATCAGACCAAGAAGAAAATACTACGAGCAGCTAGGGGGGGAAAAAACAATTCAAATACTGAGGAGCCACAATAAGGATTACTCAGGATCTAGCAGCATTCAAATTAAAGAAATGATGACCTGAAATCTAATATTCCAAAAAGCAAAGGAACTTGATATGCAGCTAAGAATAACTTAACCAGTCAAACTGAGAATTTTCTTCCAGGGAAGAAAATGGACATTCAATTAAATAGATGAATTCCATTTATTTCTGATTAAAAAAAAAACAAACAAACAAAAAAAAAAAACAAAAAAAAACAAAAAACAAAAAAAAAACAGAGCCAAATAAAAAGTTTGACCTTCAAATATAGGACTCAAGAGAAGCATAAAAAGGTAAAATGAAGTCTTGAGAACTGTATTATGTATACATAAAGAGTACATATATACTTTGCTTTTTCTGAAACCAAAAAAAAAAAAAAGATCTAGAGATAGAAAGGAAATTGTACCAGAAAAGGGAAAAGTGGAGATAGGAGATCTCACAAAGAGGCAAAGAAAACCTATTATATCTGAGAGGGGGATGAACATCATCAGAATTGGCTTAAATAGAAAATATTAGACATATTTGGTTTACAGAGAAACTTATACTACCTCATTGGAAAGTGCAAGGGGAAAAGTGAAAAGGGAAGGGATAGGCTAAACAGGAGAAAATACAGAAATAGTAAGGTAAAGGGGGAGGGACTTTAAGGGGAAGGAAGAAATTCTAAAGAGGGAGGGCTATATAAAGCAAATGGTGCTCATAAGTATAATACTAAGGAGGGGGGTAAGGGTAAAAATAAAGACAAAAGCATAACCTGGGAATAACAAGATATCAGGAAATACAGAATTAATAGTTTTAACCTTAAGTGTGAATGGGGTAAACTCCTGCATAAAATCGAGGAGAATAGCAGACTGGATTAAAATCCAGAATTCTACAATATGCTGTTTAAAGGAAACACATACAGAGTAAAGGTAAAAGGCTGAAGAAGAATCTACTGATCTTAGATCAAGCAAAAGAAAAAAAAATGATAAAATGAAAAGAAACAAATAAGGGCACTACATCTTGCCTAAGGGTAGCATAGATAATGATTCAATATCAACACTAAATATATATGAACCAAGTGATAAAGCATCTAAATTCCTAAAGGAAAAGTTAAGAGAGCTGAAAAAAGAAATAGATAACAAAACTATAAAATAGTGAGAGATCTCAAACTTGCATTTTCAGAACTAGATAATTCAAAGCACACACACACATGCACACACACACACACACACACACACACACAAATAAATAAATAACAAAGACTTTAAAAATATAAATATAACGCCATTAATTCTTTAAGATGAGATTATTTAGTTTCCAATTACTTTTTGGGCTATTTTCCCCTGGCTTCTCATTGAATGTAATTTTTATTGCATCATGATCTGAAAGGGAAGAATTTACTATTTCTTCCTTTCTGCATTTGAATTTGAAGTATTTATGTCCTAATATATGGTCAATTTTTATATAGGTTCCCCGAACTGCTGAGAAGAAAATATACTCCTTTCTGTCACCATTCAGTTTTCTCCAAAAATCTATCATACCTAATTTTTTCTAATATTCTATTTATCTATTTAATTCCTTTCTTACTTGTTTTGTGGTTTGAATGCAAGGTTGAGATCTCCCACTATTGTAGTTTTGCTGTCTATTTCTTCTTGCAACTCTCTTAACTTCTACTTTAAAATGTTGGATGCTATACCACTTGGTGTTTATATGTTTAATATTGATATTGCTTCATTGTCTATGCTACCCTTTAGCAAGATAGTTTCCTTCCTTATCTCTTTTAATTAGATCAATTTCTGCTTTTGCTTGATCTGAGAAAAGGATGGCTACCCCTGCTTTTATTACTTCACCTGAAGCATAACAGATTCTGCTCCAGGCCCTTTGATATTTTAATGTGGAAGTGGCTAGATGTTGAGTGATCCTTATTGTGGCTCTGCAGTATTTGAATTTTTTTTCTAGCTGCTTGTAATATTTTTTCCTTATTCTGATAGTTTTGAAATTTACACATAATATTCCTTGGAGTTTTTATTTTAGGGTATTTTTCTGAAGATAATCGATGAATTCTTTCAATGCCTATATTATCTTCTGATTCTATTACATCTGGGCAGTTCTCTTTGATGAATTCCTGTAAAATAGTATTTAGCTCTTTTTTTCATCATAATTTTCAGGAAGTCCAATAATCCTCAGATTATCTCTCCTAGATCTATTTTCCAGGTCTGCTGTTTTTCCAACTACATATACATATACACACACACACACACACACACACACACACACACACACACACATATATATATATATATATATATATATTCTAATTCACATTTCAGGAAGCTGTTACTTGGTTGCATAGCTTCTCTATCCCCATTTTTCTTCTAGCTCTCTTTTAAGATTTTTCATAATTTCTTCTAGGAGAGCCTCATGTGATGGGAATCACTTTACATCCCCCCGTGGGGATTTGTCTGGAAACTGTCTGCTATTCGTCTTCTTGGGGTTCAAACCTCGCTCTCTTTCTGTATAGAAGCTATAAATGATCCTTTTGGCTTTTTTACTCATTTTTAAAGCCCTTAAAATCTGCCTTCAGGTCAAGGAGGTTACCAGCTTCTCTGCAGAGCAGGGATAGGTATATGTACAATAGCTATCCTGCCTTTTGGCTGCAAAGTGTGGTCAAGCTGCTGAAGTTCTCTGGGAAAAGCTCAGCACCAGTAGTGACTCAGACCTGGGTACCACAGCCCAAGCTTCAGAAGTGCCCTGTGAAGAGCCCTGATGTGCAGGTTAGCCACTGCCCTGGGGATAGAGACTGAGCACCAAAGTTTCATTACCCCAGGAAGAAGCCTGTTATGGGTAATAACAGTTGCCCTGCAACTATCCATGCAAGGCACAGGAAATGTCTCTGTCCTGAGAGCACAGTCAAGGGAAGTTCTGCCGCCTGTGGCTGAGCCCCACACTGTGCAGATTAGAGACTGTACCAGGCTGTGACCCCTGCTGTGAGGATTTGTGACTGCTCAGGCCCATGCTGCAGAATGCAGTTGCACAGCTGTGCTGTAATCTGTGCTGAGTCACTCACTTTTTGTTTTAGGCGGATATAGCCAGATCTTGTTAGGTTCTGGTGCTTTTTAGAGTACCCTTGGCATTTTGCTTTAATCTCTCTGCTGGTCTACTGCTTTGCAACCAAAGCAGAGCAGCCAACTTGTAGTAGAGCCCTCTCTAAATTTTCCAGCCTTGGAGACCAACCCCACCGCTGTCCACTCCCTATGCTAGCCTCTCCTATTTCCCTGCTTGTGCTGGCCTGCTCCCACCACTCAGGAGAAACCTCTTCTGGAGATCTTCCAGATTATCTTTGGCTGTAAGTTGCTGTATTTTCAATCTTCATGAATTTTACCAGTCAAGTTCTATTTTTTGAGGTTGAATTTAGTAATTAATAGTGATGGTATGAGAGCTTAGAAAGTCACATGTGCCTTCTCCACCATCTTGGCTCCACCCCCTGCCCTGATATTTTAGAAACAGAAGAAAATATAGCCATTGACAGAACATACCAATCACTTCCTAATAAAGACCCCAAAATTAAATCCCCAAGGAACATCATGGCTAAACTTCAGAACTATTCACCAAGGAATGGATATTGCAAGAAGTCAAAAATAAACAATTTAAATACCAAGGAGTCACAATGAGGATTTCACAGGGCCTAGCATCTTCCACTTTAAAGGATCAAAGGGCCTGAAATCTGATATTTCAAAAGACAAGGCAAATGAACTTGGATTACAGCCAAATATAAGTTATCCTGCTGAAATGAGCATTACCTTTCAGGGAAGAAGATGGGCATTCAATGATATAGATGAATTTCACCAGTTTGTAATGAAAAGACTAGAACTGAACAAAAATTTGATTTCCAAAGAAATCAAGAGAAGCATAAAAGGGTAAAAAGGAAGAACTATTGAGAACTAGATTTCTTTTACATTTATACTTAGAGGATGTGAATATAATTTGATTTTATTATAATAATATGAAAAAAAAAAACCTAGAGGTGGAAAGGGAAACTGGAAAAAGAGGGAAAAGGAGGTAAAACAAGGGAAATTACATCTCATGAAAAAGCAAAAAAGCTATTATAATTAAGGGAAAGAAGGAGGATGAGAAGTGTGTGAATCTTACTCTCATCAAATGTGGCTCAAAAAGAGAATATCAGACATATTTGGTTTCACAGAGAAATTTGTCTTATCTTATAGGGAAGTGGAATGGAAAAGGGAAAAGAAAGAGAAAGACTAATAAAATGGGAAACAGAAGTATTTTGGGGAAAAGGTGTTAAAAAGTGGGGGGGGGCTTTAAGGAGAAGTACTGTTTGAGGAAGCTGGTCATCAAAAGCAAAATATTGAAGAGGAGGAAAGAGGGAAAGGAAAGAGAAAATTATAACAGGGTAAATTAGGTGGCAGAAAATACAGAATTAGTTATTTTAACTGTGAATATGAATGAAATGAACTCTTCCATAAAACAGAAGTAGATAGCAGACTGGATTAAAAGCCAGAATTCTACAATATGTTGTTTACAAGAAAGGATTTAAAGCATAGTGATACAAACAGAGTGAAGGTAAAGGGCTGGAGCAGAATTTATTATGCTTCAGGTGAAGTAAAAAAAAAAATCAGGGATAGCAATACTTATTTCAGATCAAGTAAATGCAAAGATGTTTTTAATTAAAAGATATATGAAGGGAAACTATATTTTATTAAAGGGCACCATATATAATGTATCAATAAGAATACAAAACATACATGCACCAAGTGGTATAGCATCCAGATTCCTAGAGGAGAAGTTAAGAGAGATGCAAGAAGAAATACACAGCAGAACTATATTAATTGGGGATCTTAACCTTGCTCTCTTAGAACTAGATAGATCTAACTACAAAATGAATAAGAAAGAAGTTTAAGGAGGTAAACAATGTTTAACAAGTTAGGTATGATAGATCTTTGAAGAAAATTGAGTGGAGACAGAAAAGAGTTTACTTTTTTCTCAGCAAGCAGATCATGGAACTTATACAAAAATTGAACATGTATTAGAACACAAAACCCTCAAAATCGAATGCAGAAAGGCAGAAATAGTAAATGCATTTTTTTGAGATCATGATGAAATAAAAGTCATATATAAGGCCAGGAAAAAATAGGTTAAAAATTAATTGGAAATTAAACAATCAAATCCTAAAGAATGAATGGGTGAAATAGCAAATCAAAGACACAATCTATAATCCAATTGAATGACAATAATGATACAACATAACAAAATTTTTGGGATGCAGCCAAAGCGGTTATAAGGATAAATTGTTATCTTCAGATAAATGCTTGAATAAAATAGAGAAAGTGAATGAATCGGGCCTACAATTAAAAAAATAAAAATAAAAATAAAATAAAAAACTAGAAAAAAGAACAAATTAAATATCCTCAATTAAATACCACATTTGAAATTCTAAAAATAAAAGGAGAGATTAATTAAATTAAAAATAAGAAAACTATTGAATTAATAAATATAACTAAGAATTAGTTTTATGAAAAGAACAACAAAAATAGATAAACTTTTAGTTAATTTAATTAGAAAAAGTAAAAAAGAAAGTCTCAAAAATGAAAAGGGAAAAATTTCCACCAACAAAGAGAATACTACAGCAATAATTAGGAGTTATTTTACTCAACTATATGCCAGTGAATTTGATACTATAAATGAAATACTGTAATATCTACAAAAAGTATAAATTGCTCAGATTAACAGAAGAGGAAATAAACTATTTAAATAGTCCCATTTTAGAAGAAAAAATAGAACAAGCTACTAATCAACTCTCTAAGAAAAAATGTCCAAGGACAGATGGATTTACATGTAAATTCTAGCAAACATTCAAAGAATAATTAATTCCTATGCTAAAAAACAACAACAACAACAACAACAACAAAAAACTATTTGAAAACATATGGAAAGAACGAGTCCTACCAAATTTATTTTATGACACACATATGGCGCTGAACCAGGTAAGGTGAAAAGAGAGAGAGAAAATTATAGAACAATTTTGCTAATGATTGATGCAAAAATATTAAATGAAACATTAGCAAAGAGATTCCAGAAAGTTATCCCCAGAATAATATATTATGAATAAATAGATTTTATGCCACGAATGCAGGGCTGGTTTAATATTATGAAAACAATTAGCATAACAAACTATATCAATAACTAAACTCACAAAAATCCTATGATTATTTCAATAAATACAGAAATAACATTTGATAAAAATCCTATACCCATTTCTGTTAAAAACATTAAAAAGTATTTGAACAAATGGACTTTCCCTTAAAACAATCAGTAGTATGTATTTAAAACCATCAGCAAGCATCATGTATAATGAGGACAAGCTAGAACCATTTCCAGTAAGATCAAGGATTAAACAAGTTTGCCTACTATCAACATTAGTATTCAATGTGGTATTAGAAATGCTAGCTTTTCCATGCTAAAGAGATTGGCAAGAAAAAAGAGATTAAAGGAAGTAAAGTAATAAGGGAAGCATTTTGCAGATGATCTGATGATATACTTAGAGAACCTTAGAGAATCAACTTAAAAAAAAACAAAACATTAGAAATAATTCACAACTTTAACAACCTTCAGGATATAAAATAAATCCACATAAATCATCCTATTTTCAAACATAACTAACAAAACAAGAGATTACAAAAAGAAATTCCATTTAAAATTACGTCAGTAACATAAAATATTTTGGAATCTATCTTCTAAGGGAAAGTCAGGAACTATATGAGGAAAACTACAAAACACTTTCCACATGAATAAAATCAGATTTAAATAATTGGCATGCAACTAAAAAAGGGAGAAATAAATTTAAATACCTTGATTAGATACAAAATTAGGCATTCTGAAACTCAAAAGGAGATTAAAATTGATACTAAGAAAACTATTGAACTAATAAACAAAACTAAACCTTGGTTTTATTTAAAACCAATGTAATAGATAAATGTTTAGCTAATTTGATTAAAAAAAAAGGGAGAAAAAAACAAAATTACTTGCATCAAAAATAAAAAGAGTGAAATTAGCACCAATAAAAAGAACTTAAAGCAATAATTAGAAACTATTTTCTCCAACTAGATGGCAGCAAATCTAAGAACTTAACTGAAATGGATGAATATTTACAAAATATAAATTGCCCATATTAACAGATGAGGAAATAAATTATTTGAATAGTCCTAACCCACACAAATCATGAGTATTTCTATATATTACTGATGAAGCCTATCAACAAGAGACAGAGAGAAATACTATTTAAAATGAATGTAGAAAACATAAAATATTTGAGGCCCTAGCTAACAAGACAAATCCAAGAACTCTATGAACACAATTACAAAGCACTTCTCACATGAATAAAGTCAGATCTAAACAATTGTAAAAAGCATCCATTTCATGGCTAGATCAATGTAATATAAAAATTACAATTCTGTGTAAACTGATCTAAGTGTTTAATGCCCTAGCAATCACACTTTCAAAAAATATTTTATATGACTAGAAAAAATTACCAAAATTCATCTGGAAGAACAAAAAGGAGGAGCCTATCAGGAGAATTAATGAAAAAATATATAAAAGATGCTATGTTATCAGTACCAGACCAAATATTACATTATAAACATCAGTCATCAAAAGCATTTGATACTGGCTAAGAAATAAAGTGATGGATCAGTGGAATAGGGTCGATACACAATAATCAATGCTTATAGTACTCTAATATTTGATAATTACCCAAACCCCAGCTTCTGGGATAAGAACTTATAATTTTACAAAAATTGCTGGGGAAATTGGAAAATAATATGTGAAATACTCACCATAGCCCCACATCTCACTCTTCATACCAAAATGAGGTCAACATGGATATATCATTTGGGCATAAAAAGTGATATAAGCAAATTAGGAGAGCAAGGAATAGTTCATCTGTCAGGTCTTTAGAGAAGAGAGGAATTTATGACCAAAGCAGAACTAGAGGATATTATGAAAAATAAAAGAGAAAACTTTGATTGCATTAAATTAAAAAGGTTTTACACAACTGAAACTAGATTAAAAGAGAAATATTTAAAGCTGGGAAAATTTTTACAGCCAGTATTTCTGAAAAAGTCTCATTTCTAAAATATATAAAGAATTGTTAACAAATTTATAATATTGCAAGTCATTCCCCAATTGATATATGTTCAAAGAATATGAATTATTTTTAGCTAATGAAACTACAGCCATCTAAAGATCAAAATGTGTTCATGACCTAGGCATAAAGAATGATATTATAAAAAAATTAGAAGAGCATAGGATAGTTTACCTCTCAGACCTGTGGAAGAGAAAGGAATTTATGACCAAAGAAGTATTAGAGATCATTATTGATCACAAAATAGAAAAATCGATTATATCAAATTGAAAAGTTTTTGTACAAAAAAAAAAAAACAAAAAAAAAAAACTAATGCAGACAAGACTAGAAGGGAAGCAAAACATTTTTACCTTCAAAGGTTCTGATAAAGGTCTCATTTCCAAAATATATAGAGAATTTACTACAATTTATAAGAAAGCAAGCCATTCTCCAATTGATAAATGATCAAAGGATATGAAGACAATTCTCAAATGAAGAAATTAAAACTATTTCTAGCCATATGAAAAGATGATCATTATTAATCAGAGAAATGCAAATTATGACAACTCTGAAATACCACTACACACCTCTCAGATTGGCTAGAATGACAGGGAAAGATAATGCAGAATGTTGGAGGGGATGTGGGAAAACTGGGACACTGATACATTGTTGGTGGAATTGTGAATACATCCAGCCATTCTGGATAGCAATTTGGAACTATGCTCAAAAAGTTATCAAACTGTGCATAGCCTTTGATCCAGCAGTGTTACTGCGGGACTTATATCCCAAAGAGATTTTAAAGAAGGGAAAGGGACTACGGTGTGCAAGAATGTTTGTGGCAGCCCTCTTTGTAGTGACCAGATACTGGAAACTGAGTGAGTGGATGCCCATCAATTGGAGAATGGTTGAATGAATTTGGTTTATTAATATTATGGAATTGCATTGATCTATAAGGAAAGCGCAGCAGGATGATTTTAGGAAGGCCTGGAGAGACTTACATGAACTGATGCTGAGTGAAATGAGCAAGACCAGGAGATCATTATATACTTCAATAACAATACTATATGATCATCAATTCTGATGGACCTGGCCTTCAACAATGAGATGAACCAAATCAGTTTCAATAGAGCAGTAATGAACTGAACCAGCTACACCCAGCGAAAGAACTCTGGGAGATGGCTATGAACCACTACATAGAATTCCCAATCCCTCTAATTTTGTCTGCCTGAATTTTTAATTTCCTTCACAGGCTAATTGTATATTATTTCAAAGTTCGATGCTTTTTGTACAGCAAAATAACTGTTTGGACATGTATACATATATTGTATTTAACTTATACTTTAACATTTTTGACATGTATTGGTCAACCTGCCATCTGGGGGAAGGGGTTGGGGGAAGGAGAGGAAAAGTTGGAAGAAAAGATTTTGCAATTGCCAATGTTGAAAAATTACCTATGCCTATATCTTGTAAATAAAAAGCTATAATAATAAAAAAAAAAAGCCATCTGTCCTTATATGGGGAAAATGGTCTAAATCACTATTCCTCACAGAAATGCAAATTAAAACAATTGTAAATTACCATCTCTCAGATTGGATAAAATGACAGAAAAAAAATAATGACAAATATTGCTTGGGATGTAGGAAAATTAAGACACTAATCCATTGTTTGCAGAGTTGTGAAATGATTCAATCATAGAGAGAAATTTGAAACTATGCCCCAAAGCTGTAAAACTATGCATGCCCTTTGACCCAGCAGTGGCATTACTGGGTCTGTATCCCAAGGAATCATAAAGGACTGAAAAGGATCCACATGTGAAAAATATTTGCACCAACTGTTTTTGTGGTAGGAAAGAAATGAAAAAGGAATGATTGCACATCAATTGGATAATGGCTGAATAATCTGTAGTATATGAAGGTAATGGAGTATTTTTCTTTTATAAAAAATGTTGAACAAGTTGATTTTACAAAGACTTGCAGAGATTTATATGAATATTTGCTGAGTGAAATAAGTATAACCAGGAATACATTGTACAAAGTAACAGCAAGATTGTGTGATGATGATTAATTATGAAAGACTTGTTTCTTCTCAGTAGTTCAGTTCCAATAAACTTTGGATAGAAAATACCATCTGTATCCAGAAAGCAAAAGATGGAAATTGAATGTAGATACGCACATTTCCTTTTCCTTTTTTCTCTCTCGTGGTTTTCTCTTTTCTTCTGCTTTTTTTTCTTCCAACATGATTCATAAAGAAATATGTATCTAAAAATTAATATACATGCATAAACAAAAATGAAACAATTAATATAGAAATAATATTTTGAAAACAAAAGATCATTCAAGTCATACTGAATCACCTTATTTCTCGCCAAAGTATTATCTTGTCCTCATGCACTGGAGTATGAGAAAAAAATATATTCTGGGGAAAATTCACTGAGAAATTTTTCGTTTGAGTCAAAAATAATCTATAGTTAGTAATATAAATGAAGAGGACAATCTGTTCATGGGCACATGGCAGGAAAAACGTATAGCTTGTCATTTGATCCTTATGCAATGGGAAGATGGGTGATAAAGAGTAGAATTTGGTTAGTATATCCTGAAGTGGCTTCTTGGAAATACCTGTAAGAAACATGAGACCATTAAATGCATTTCATATATGTCAATTTTGATCAATATGTTTACCATCCTAATCCTGCTAGGATAGATTTGGGACAACCCTGAGTACCTCTGCTCAATGCAGAACACATACACATACACATACACACACACACACACACACACACACACACACACATCAGCATCCTACAAGAAAGCCCAATGAACCCGATGCTGGATAAGCTTATGTCTTATTTTATTTTTCCAGAGTTCTAAATGCTAATGTATATCTAGAACACAAAGATTTAGGTAGTTAAAAGGAAATTATTTTAGAATTAATTAACATTTTTATGTTTTATGCTATTAACTTTCTCAGAGGGGTATAAAGAATAATTTTCATTTGATAATTCTTTTGAGAAGAAAAAAATGATGTCTGGTAATATAATTTTTACTACTTCATAGATTGAATCATTTAGCAGGTATTTCATAGGAGGTTGTCTTAAACATCCTGTTTTAGTAACTAATAATTCTAGTTTTATTCCTAGTTGTCATGGAGACCAAAATCCCCAAGATAAAACTTTTGGACAGGATTTTACTTGAGCAGAAATGATTGTATTAATTAAGACTTTTACATTGGAAATAAAATACTTTTAATTATTTAGATTAACAGGCACAAAGAATCTAAGAGGAGATGACTATTGCTTACCCATGGTATGTTTATATAAAAATAATATGTAACTTATATTTATACTTATACTATGGCATTAAATATCTCGTTGATAAACCACATATGTACAAAGAATATAATTTCTTTAAAAATACAAATGGTGATATTTATTATATGAATTAAACATAATCATATGCTTTATGAATATAAGAGAAAGAGTAATCACATTGTTTTCTCTTACTAGGAATGATGTAAGCAATTGGGTGTAAAGAACAATTAAAATACAACAGAATGTTACTATGTTGTGCAAGCACTTATGTCCCTATTTCAGTTCAATCCACAACTACATTGGTCCTAGTAAATCATTTCTTCATATCTATGAAATAATCTCTCAAACCTATTAAAAACAATAATAACAACAAAAACAAAAATAGTATCTAGATAATGTCATAAGATGATAGGCAAGAGTCAAATAAAAACAAGTTAACAGATGTTTATTGTTATCTACAAACACTTAAGAATATAATATGCAATTTGTTATTCTTGCTGTTTATTGTGTACAATATATTCCTTGTTCTTCTTGTTTTTGTTCAGCATTAGTTCATGTAACTCTTCCCAGACTTTTTAAAAATCATTTGGTTCATAATTTTTATAGAACAATAATATTTCATTGCTTTCATATATCACAACTTGTTTAGTCATTCCTCAATTGATGGGAATTTACTCATTTTCCATTTCTTTGTTACCACAAAAAGAGCTGTTATAAAATTAATTAATTAAAATTAAAATGGTTTATTGGCTGAATAATGAGTAATATGTGGAGACATAATTGCACAATTATAATTATAATAAATAAAGTATGTCTTATTCCCCTAAACAACTGTTATTTAAATTCATTTATTTATTTATTTATTTATTATTTTTTTTATTATATATATATATATATATATATATATATATATATATATATATATTTTATAACATTATCCCCTGTATTCACCCCTCCAAATTACCCCCCCTCCCTCCACTCCCTCCCCCCGACGACAGGCAATACCACACATTCTACATGTGTTACAATACAGTCCAAGTACAATACATGTGTGTGAACATCACCCTCCTGCCGCACAACAAACATTAGAATCCGAAGGTACATGCAACCCGGGCAGACAGACTGCAGCGCCAACAATCCACACCCCCCTCCCAGTGTTTCCTCTCTGGGTGTATCTACCCCTGTCCATCATTGATCAACTGGAAGTGAGTTGGATCTTCTTTATGTTGAAGATTTCCACTTCCATCAGAATACATCCTCATACAGTATTGTTGTTGAAGTATACAGTGATCTTCTGGTTCTGCTCATTTCACTCAGCATCAGTTGATTTAAGTCTCTCCAATCCTCTCTGTATTCCTCCTGCTGGTCATTTCTTACCGAGCAATAATATTCCATAACTTTCATATACCACAATTTACCCAACCATTCTCCAACTGATGGACATCCATTCATCTTCCAGTTTCTAGCTACAACAAAAAGAGCTGCCACAAACATTTTGGCACATATATGTCTCTTTCCGCTCTTTAGTATTTCTTTGGGATATAATCCCAGTAGTAGCACTGCTGGGTCAAAGGGTATGCACAGTTTGATAACTTTTTGGGCATAATTCCAGATTGTTCTCCAGAATGGCTGGATTCTTTCACAACTCCACCAGCAATGTATTAGTGTCCCAATTTCCCCACATCCCCTCCAACATTTATCATTATTTGTTCCTGTCATCTTAGCCAATCTGACAGGTGTGTAGTGGTATCTCAGAGTGGTCTTAATTTGCATTTCTCTGATCAGTAGTGATTTGGAACACTCTTTCATGTGAGTGGATATAGTTTCAATTTCTTCCTCTGAGAATTGTCTGTTCATATCCTTTGACCATTTATCAATTGGAGAAGGGTTCGGTTTCTTATAAATTATGGTCAGTTCTCTATATATTTTGGAAATGAGACCTTTGTCAGAACCTTTGTTTTTAAAAATATTTTCCCAATTTGTTACTTCCCTTCTAATCTTGTTTGCATTAGTATTATTTGTACAGAAACTTTTTAGTTTGATGTAATCAAAATCTTCTATTTTGTGATCAATAATGATCTCTAGTTCTCCTCTGGTCATAAATTCCTTCCTCCTCCACAAGTCTGAGAGGTAGATTATCCTCTGTTCCTCTAATCTATTTATTATCTCCCTCTTTATGCCTAAATCATGGACCCATTTTGATCTTATCTTGGTATATGGTGTTAAGTGTGGATTCATATCTAATTTCTGCCATACTAATTTCCAGTTTTCCCAACAGTTTTTTCCGAATAATGAATTTTTATCCCTAATGTTGGAATCTTTGGGTTTGTCAAAGATTAGATTGCTATAGATGTACCCTTTTTTGTCCTTTGTATCTAATCTGTTCCACTGATCTACCGGTCTATTTCTTAGCCAATACCAAATGGTTTTGGTGACTGATGCTATATAATATAGCTTTAGATCAGGTACACTTAGACCACCTTCCTCTGAGTTTTTTTTCATTAGTTCCCTTGCAATTCTTGACCTTTTATTCTTCCATATGAATTTTGTTGTTATTTTTTCTAGGTCATTAAAATAGTTTCTTGGGAGTCTGATTGGTATAGCACTAAATAAATAGATTAGTTTGGGGAGTATTGTCATCTTTATTATATTCGCTCGGCCTATCCAAGAGCACTGAATGTCTTTCCAATTATTTAAATCTGATTTTATTTTTGTGGCAAGTGTTTTGTAATTTTTCTCATATAATTCCTGACTTTTCTTTGGTAGATGGATTCCCAAATATTTTATACTATCAACATTTGTTTGGAATGGAATTTCTCTTTGTATCTCTTGCTGTTGCATTTTGTTAGTGATATATAAAAATGCCGAGGATTTATGTGGATTTATTTTGTATCCTGCCACTTTGCTGAAATTTTGAATTATTTCTAGTAGCTTTTTAGCAGAGTCTTTGGGGTTCTCTAAGTATACCATCATGTCATCTGCAAAAAGTGATAGTTTAATTTCCTCATTTCCTACTCTAATTCCTTGAATCTCTTTCTCGGCTCTTATTGCCGAGGCTAGCGTTTCTAGTACTATATTGAATAGTAATGGTGATAGTGGGCAACCTTGTTTCACTCCTGATCTTACTCGGAAAGGTTGCAGTTTATTTCTATTGCATATTATGCTTACTGACGGTCTTAAATATATACTCCTGATTATTCTAAGGAATAATCCATTTATTCCTATACTCTCAAGAGTTTTTAGTAGGAATGGATGTTGGATTTTGTCAAATGCTTTTTCTGCATCTATTGAGATGATCATATGGTTCTTATTAATTTGATTATTAATATGGTCAATTATATTAATAGTTTTCCTAATATTAAACCAGCCCTGCATTCCTGGAATAAATCCTACTTGATCATAGTGTATTATCTTGGAGATGATTTTCTGAAGTCTTTTTGCTAATATCTTATTTAAGATTTTAGCATCAATATTCATTAAGGAGATTGGTCTATAATTTTCTTTCTCAGTTTTCGATCTACCAGGTTTAGGTATCAGTACCATGTCTGTGTCATAAAAGGAATTTGGTAGGACTCCTTCATCCCCTATTTTTTCAAATAATTTATATAACATTGGGGATAATTGTTCTTTAAATGTTTGGTAGAATTCAAATGTGAATCCATCTGGCCCTGGGGATTTTTTCCTGGGGAGTTGATTAATAGCTTGTTCTATTTCTTTTTCTGAAATGGGACTATTTAAGCAATTTATCTCCTCCTCTGTTAATCTAGGGAGCCTATATTTTTGGAGGAAGTCATCCATTTCACTTAAGTTATCAAATTTATTGGCATAAAGTTGGGCAAAGTAACTCCTTATTATTTCTCTAATTTCCTCTTCATTGGTGGAAAGATCCCCCTTTTCATTTGTAAGACTATCAATTTGATTTTCCTCTTTCTTTTTTTTGATCAAATTTACCAAAGGTTTATCTATTTTATTGGCTTTTTCATAAAACCAACTCTTGGTTTTATTTATTAATTCAATAGTTTTTTTACTTTCAATTTTATTGATTTGTCCTTTTAATTTTTGTATTTCGAGTTTAATTTTTGGTTGGGGGTTTATAATTTGGTCTTTTTCTAGCCTTTTAAGTTGTAAGCCCAATTCGTTAATCTTCTCTTTCTCAATTTTCTTCAAATAAGCCTCTAAAGATATAAAATTTCCCCTTATTACCGCTTTAGCTGCATCCCAAAGATTTTGATATGATGTCTCATCATTATCATTATCTTGTGTGAAATTGTTAATTGTTTCTATAATTTGCTCTTTCACCCAGTCACTCATTCTTTAAGATGAGATTATTCAGTTTCCAATTACTTTTTGGTCTATTTACCCCTAACTTTTTACTGAATGTAGCTTTTATTGCATTGTGATCTGAGAAGAAGGCATTTATTATTTCTGCCTTCCTACATTTAATTTTGAGATCTTTATGTCCTAGTATATGGTCAATTTTTGTATAGGATCCATGAACTGCTGAGTAGAAAGTATATTCCTTCCTATTGCCATTCAGTTTTCTCCAAAGGTCTATCATACCTAGTTTTTCTAATGTTCTATTTACTTTTTTAATTTCTTTCTTGTTTGTTTTGTGGTTTGATTTGTCTAAATCTGAGAGTGCAAGGTTGAGATCTCCCACTATTATAGTTTTACTGTCTATTTCTTCTTGCAGTTCTCTTAACTTTTCCTTTAGAAAGTTAGATGCTATACCACTTGATGCATATATGTTTAGTATTGATATGGCTTCATTATTTATGCTACCTTTCAGCAGGATATAGTTTCCTTCCTTATCTTTTTTAACGAGATCTACTTCTGCTTTTGCTTGATCTGAGATAAGGATAGCTACCCCTGCTTTTTTGGCTTTACCTGAAGCATAATAGGCTCTGTTCCAACCTTTTACCTTTACTCTGTATGTATCTCCCTGCTTTAAGTGTGTTTCCTGTAGGCAACATATTGTAGGGTTCTGCTTTTTGATCCAATCTACTATCCATCTCCGTTTGATGGGATCGTTCATCCCATTTACATTTACAGTTAAAATTACTAATTCTGTATTTCCTGCCATCGTATTATCCCCAGATTATGCTTTTTTCCCTTGACCCCCCTGATCCCCCTCCCCGATATTTAATTTACAGACCCCCCTTGTGACGCGCAACCCTCCCTCTTTTTTTTTTTTTTTTTTTTTTTTTTAGGATCCCTCCCCCCTCCCTCCAAGTCCCTTCACTTATTCTCCTTTTCCTTTTCCCTTTTCCTCTCCCCCCTTTTAATGAGGCGAGAGAAAATTCTCTGAAAAACAAATATGTTAATTATTTACTCTTTGAGCCTCTTCTGATGAGAGTAAGATTCACACAATGATTCTCCCCCTCACTAAGTTCCCTCAGATATGGTGTATTTTCTATGTCTCTTCCTGGGAGGTAGTTTCCCTCTTTTTATCACTCCTTCCCTTTACTACACCCCCCTTTTTTTCTTTTATATCAGTAAAATCAAATTATCCTTGAGTATTTTTTATATACCCACAACAGAGTTACAGTTCTCAAGGGTTCTGTGTACCTTTTTCTGTTTCTCTTCAGTCTTGTGGATGTAGATCAAATTTTTTGTTTAAGTCTGGTTTTTTTCTTAGAAACATATAGAATTCCTCTGTTTCATTGAATGACCATCTTCTTCCATGGAAAATGATGCTAAACTTAGCTGGGTAGTTCATTCTTGGTTGCAGTCCTTGATCTTTTGCCTTACGGAATATCAGGTTCCAGGCCCTTCTATCTTTTAATGTGGAGGCAGCCAGATCTTGGGTGACCCTTATTGTGGCACCTTGGTATTTAAATTGTTTTTTTCTAGCTGCTTGCAGGATTTTCTCCTTTGTGTGGTAATTCTGCAGCTTAGCCACAATATTCCGTGGTGTTCTTTTTTTAGGGTCTATTTCAGAAGGAGTTCGATGAATTCTTTCCACATCTACTTTCCCTTCTGTTTCTATTATCTCTGGACAGTTCTCTTTGATAATTTCCTGTAAAATAGAATCTAGGCTCTTTTTTTGGTCATAGTTTTCTGGAAGTCCAATAATCCGCAGATTATCTCTCCTAGATCTATTTTCCAGGTCTATAGATTTTCCCAGTAAGTATTTGACGTTGTTCTCCAGCTTCTCATTTTTTTTGTTTTGTTTGACTGATTCTTGGGTTCTCTGTGAATCATTCATTTCTATTTGTTCCATCCTGACTTTTAAGGAGTTATTTTCTTCTTTCACAGTTTTTAGTTCTTTTTGTAAATGCCCAATTTCGTTTTTAAATGAATTATTTTGCTCTATTGAGTTTTTTTCCATTTCCCTAATTTTTTTTTTTGAGAATTATTTTCTTTTTCCAATTCAGAAATTCTATTTTCTTGAGACTTTTTTATCTTTTCCAATTCAGAAATCCTACTTTCCTGTGTTTTTTTAACCTTTTCTAATTCACTAATTTTGTTTCCCTGCATCTCCTGTGAATTCTTTATTTTTTCCAACTCCAATTTCAGGACATTATTATTCTCTATCATAACTTCCCTTTCTTTTCCCCATTTTTCTTCGATCTCCCTCAATTTCTTAAGAGCTTCTTCTAGGAGAGAGTTATGTGATGGGGGCAGGAATCGTTCCCCTTTAGGTTGTTATCTTCTGAATCTTTGCTGTTAACTTCCTCGGGGTTGGATACCCGCTCTTTCTCTGTATAGAAGGAATCTATAGTTTTTCTAGCTTTTTTGCTCATACTTAAAAAATGTTTTGGGGTCTGTCCCTGGGGTAGGAAATTATTTACTTCTTTACCAGCTTCCTCCCAGACCGGATGGATGCAGCGGCTCCTGCGCCTTAGCTAAGATAGAGCTCTGGGAGAGAGTTCCCCACCCCCTCCCTGGAGGTGCCTCAGAGGTGATTAGTACTACTGTGCTTCGAGGGCGTAGAATAGTGAAGACTGCAGGAAGCCCAGCCTATGTGTCCGGGTGGGGAGTGAATGTCTGCAGCAGGTGACGTGAGAAGCCCCTGTGCTCAAACTGGAAGTGTCTGCCAGAAACCGCGGTCCCTAGTTCAAAGGTTCCGCTTCTCTGGGACTTCCTGGAGCTGAGTTCCACTCCCTCCAGCTAAGCTAGGCAGTGTGTGTTGCCTTGGGCCGTATCCACCCACTTGTCAGTCTCTTAACTATTCTCAGGAGGTAGCTGTGGCCACACCCCCTGGTGCCAAGAGATTTGCTGAGTCACCCCCCAGGATCGGGGAAAATATAATCTGAGTTTTAAAATATTTTGGCTTTCTCTTCTGAACTGCTAAATAATTAGCAGAGAAGAGCTAACAGCCTGTGCCAGATTCCTTTACCTCAGTGGCTTCTCTGATCCCAGAGCCCTTCCCAGCGCAATGGGCGCAGTGTGCCCCTACCCCACCGTCTGTGCTGGTCTTTCTTATTCCTCCCCTGACAACTGACCTTTCCTGTTGAAACTCCAGATTCTCTTCAGCTGGTAAGTCGTGCTTCCAGTCCTTGTGGTATCTATCAGTCCTGAGCTGATTTTGAGACTTAATTTATCTAATTGGTTGTGAGGGAGTGAGGACGTTCACTGAGTCGTGTGTTTCTTCTCCGCCATCTTGGCTCCGCCCCCCCATTTATTTATTTTTAACACACATTGATTTATGAATCATGTTAGGAGAGAAAAATCAAAGCAAAAGGGAAAAAAAAAACTTGGGAAAGAAAAAAAAAATAGAAAAAAGTGAACATAGCATGTGTTGATTTATATTCAGTCTTCTTAGTTCTTTTTCTGGATACAGATGGCATATTTTATTCAAAGTCTCTTGGGATTGCTTTGAATCACTGAAGCACTGAGAAAAATCAAGTCTCATAGTTGATCATCACACATTCTTACTGTTATTGGTAATATATTGATATTTCTGGTTTTGCTTGTTTCACTCAGTATCTATTCATGTAAATCTTTCCAGGCCTTTCTAAAATCAGCTTAGTCACAATTTTTATATAACAATAATACATTACTGTCATACAACACAGTTTATTCATTCATTCTCCAATTGATAGGTCTACTTATTTTCCAATTATTTTTTTCCACAAAAAGAGCTGCTGTTTTTGCACATGTAGGTCCCTTTTCTTATGATTTCCCTGTGATATAGACCCAGTAATGAAACTGCTAAGTCAAAGTGTATGTAGTTTTATAGCCTTTTGGGCATAATTCTAGATTGCTTTTCAGAATGATTGGATCATTTTACAACTCTAGCAACAATACATTAGTGTCCCATTTTTCCCATATCCATTCCAGTTTTAATCATTATATTTTACTGTCATCTCAGTCATCTGAGAGGTGGAAAATGGCATCTCAGAGTTGTTTAATTTTCTTTTCGCAAATCAATAGTTATTTAGGGCATTTTTCATATAAATATAGATGATTTTGATTTCTTTATCTAAAAATTATTTGTTCATATCTTTTGACCATTTATCAGTTGGGGAATGAGTTGTATTCTTATAAATTTGACACAATTTATTATATATTTTAGAAATGAGACCTTTATCAAAAATACTCGATGTAAATATTTTATCCTAGCTTGGTATTAATCTTGTAATTTTGTTTTTGTTAGTGTTGCTTGTGCCAAAACTTTTAATTTAATATAATTAAAGTTGTCCATTTTACCTGTCATGATATTCTTTAGTTCTTCTTTGATTAAAATTGCACCCTTCACAAATGATCTAATAGGTAAAGTAGCTCTTGTTATTCTAATTTGTTTATAGTATCAGCCTTTATGCACAAATCATGTATCCATTTTGACCTTATTTTGGTATGGAGTGTGAGATATACATCTATGCCAAGTTTTTGACATTTTTTTTCCCAGAAATTTTTGTCAAGTAGGGGATTTTTATTTCAGAAGCTAGTGTTTGGGAATTATCAAATACATGATTGTTATAGGTCTTGATCATTGTGTCCTGTGAAAACCAAATGGTTTTGATGACTGCTCCTTTATAATATAATTTTATAATATTCTTATAAAATATGCATTCAAATATGCAATGATTTAGATGCATATTATATACATATACCTTTAATCTAAAAACATTTCTGTATTTCACCTTATCCTACATCACTCTTTCTCTCCTTCTTTATCCCTTCCGCATTAATCTATATGCTTTTTCCCACCGTCAGATGTATATGTGTCTATGTGAATGTATATGTATGTATGTAAGTCCTATTTAATTCATTCCAGGTTTTTGGAAGTACAGGTTTTAGAAGTCCCCCATCTTATGCTTCTGCATTGGTTCTTCTTCTGCACTTCAAACATATACCATAATTACTATTTTTACCTTTTCCTAGACAGTTTTGACTTTTGGAGTCAGATCATACTGAGCTCTGCCCCAGTCTTTCTTTTGAGATACCTAATTATTGATGACAATTTTAAATATATGGTATGCATTGTCATGCAATTAAAAATAACCAATTTGTCCTTGTTGACTCTTAAAATTAATCTTTGATGTTGGATCTTATATGCAAATTTCTCTATTGAGTTCACATTTGAGTGAGACAAATTTCTGAAATTTCAAGCTAATTGGATGTTCATTTTTTTTCATTCAAAATTTCATTCCTCTTTACTTTTGCTGATAAGAAATTTTTGACTGCAGTCCTAGTTCTTTTGATTGCTTTTAGTGTAGCTTCTGATAAATCCTGTATAATTCTAGTTGTAGCTCCAGAACATTTGATTTTTTTGTTTGTTTCTTATAGAATTTTCTCTTTGAACAAGGAATTTCATAATTTAGCAACAATATCTCAATGTATTTATCATGTGTGATATCTTTTAGGTGGTTATTGATGTTTTTTTTTTTTTTTTCTATTTCTACTTCCTGATTGCTTTGATAAAACATTTATTCAGATTTCCAATCTTTTCATGCTAAAGAAGGTAAGAACTAGTTATATGTTTATAATACCAGAGGAGTGATTAAAGTTTCATTTTCAGGTGAAAAAGTCCCTCCCACGGGAAAAACAAACAAACAAACAAACAAACAAACAAACAAACCAAAACACACATACACACACACACACACACACACACACACACACACACACACACACACACACACATACACAAACTACTCCAGGAATCACTGCTTGATTTTTTGGCATTGCATGTTTTGTTGTTGTTATTGCTGCTGCCTTTTTTATTTTTAATCAATAATTTACATAAAGGTTTTTGTGACATTTTTTCTCCATGAGATAGTTGTAGACTTGTATGTGTCAAATTGACAAAGAACACAAAGTTGGGAATAATGGTGGAAAGTTTCATTGTTAGGAGGTAGAACTAAGATGGCAGAGTAAAGGCAAGGACTCAAGTAAGCTCTCCCATGAAGCTCTTGAAATACTTTAAAATAATGGCTCTAAACACTTTTTTTGTCATATGACAATGTTTAGAAAGATAGGATGAAACAATTTTTCACCTGAAGAGAACTTAGAAAGTGAGCATGAAAGTTCTGTTAAATCAGGGTAGGAATGTAGAGCAGTCTCAGAGAAAGCAATGCCACCACAGCCCAAGCCCTAGAAAATTAGTAGGAGACCTTGAGGCCTTTGAAACCATGGCAGCACTGCCAGTGTCCTGACTCTCAGCCTACAGGCAACTTGAACAGTTATCAGGAATGGTTTGCATCACCAGGCTGTGAAGAAAGCCTCAACAAACCAGCGACAAGTCTTTGGAAGTCACTAGAAAATCATCAATTATCCTCATCACCACTACCACCATCAGCAGCACTGCTTTCTGGAGTTCTAAGCACACAGACAGTAAGGGGGATGAAGAGCTGGTCAAAAAGAGATTACAATAATCTCATTGTTCAAACTTATGCAGGACTTTATTTGTTTATTTGTTGGTTATTTTTATTCACATCTCAGACAAAGCTTTGACTTTGTTTCAAGGCCTGTAGGAACACTAACACACTAGAACTTATTGTTTGAATAGATCAAAACTCTTATCACAATTCCATGACTTAAAACAGTGCTTGTGATCAGATAAGAGCAGGAAAGTAGTAAATATAATTCTGTTAAATATGTCCCCTTGGAAGAACTGAAAACTCAGTGGGCCATAGAAGGATCTCTGACTAAAAGCTGTACAAGACCCCTGATGTTTGGGACATTGCACTCTCTATTCTGGAAATGGAGCTCTATTTTAATAAAGAATTAAAAGCTAAGTAACAAGATGGGGAAATGAGAAAACAACCTAAAAATATACTGATCATGGAAAACTTAAAAAGCTAATGAAGAAAAGAATTCCTTAAAATGTAAAAAGGAGGTACAACAATTTAGAGTGAACAATAATTCATTAAAATTCAATCTGAGGGGCAGTGAGCTACCTAGATCATGTATGGGATGGAGCACTGACACTGGAGTTAGGAAGTCCTGACTTCAAATTAAGACCCAGACTCTTAACACTTCTTAGCTGTGTGATCCTGGATGAGTCACTTAACCCTAATTGTCTTGCAAAAAGAAAAAAAGAAAGAAAGGAAGGAAGGAAGGAAGGAAGGAAGGAAGGAAGGAAGGAAGGAAGGAAGGAAGGAAGGAAGGAAGGAAGGAAAGAAGGAAGGAAGGAAAGAAGGAAGAAAAAAAGAAAGAAAGAAAGAAACAAACAAACAAACAAACAAACAAAGAAAAGAAGGAAGGAAGGAAGGAAGGAAGGAAGGAAGGAAGGAAGGAAGGAAGGAAGGAAGGAAGGAAGAAAGAAACAAACACACAAACAAACAAACAGACAAAGAAACAAAGAAAAGAAGGAAGGAAGGAAGGAAGGAAGAAAGAAAGAAAGAAAGGAAGGAAGGAAGGAAGGAAGGAAGGAAGGAAGGAAGGAAGGAAGGAAGGAAGGAAGGAAGGAAGGAAGGAAGGAAGGAAGGAAGGAAGGAAGGAAGGAAGGAAGGAAGGAAGGAAGGAAGGAAGGAAGAAAAGACAGATGGCATAATGGACAGGCCATAGGCCATAGAGTCAGGAAAAATTGAGCTCAAAATCAATCTTAGACAACTAATATTTACTAGCTATTTGTCCCTAAGTCACTTAAGCCAAATTGTTAAAAAAAATTTTTTTGAACAAATAGGAACTAATGAATTTATGAGAAATTAAGAAACAAAACCAAAAGAATGAAAAAAAGGTTAAATATCTCATTGGAAAGAACAACTAACCTGTAAAATAGATGCAGAATATATAATTTAAAATTATCAGTTTACTTGAAAATCTTGATCAAAAAAGAGTCTAGACATGAACTTTTAAAAATTATCATGGAAAACTCTCCTCATATTCTAGAACCAAAGTAAAAAATGGAAATAGAAAAAATCCACTGATTTACTCTTGAATGATATCTAAGATGAAAGCTTGCAAGCATATTATAATCACATTCCAGAACTCCCAGATCAAGAAAAAAATATATTGTAAGAATACAAAAAAAAAAAAAAAAAAATCAAATATGTGAAGCAACACTCCAAATAACATAAGATTTTAACAGTTTCTTCATTAAGGGATCAGTGGGCTTCAATATGATATTTTGGAGAGTCAAGGAATCTAAAATCAAAATTAATAATAATTCACCCAATGAAACTGAGCATTATTCTTCAAGGGAAAAGGTGGTCATACAATAAAATAATTACCAAGCATTTCTGATGAAAAGACCAGATCTAAATAGAAAATTTCACTAAAATACAAGTTTCCAGAGAAGCAAAAAGGGATAATTAGGAAAGAGAAATCATAAGGGACTCAGTAAGGTTAATCTGTTTACATTCCTACATGGGAGAATGATACTTGTAATTCATAAGAACTCAATCATTATTATGATGACAATTAGAAGGAGTATATATATACAGAGGACATAGGTATGAGTTGAATATGAAGGAATAATATCTTTAAAAAAAATTAAGCAGAATGTTTTGGGAGAAAGAAAAGAGAGAGGTAGATTGATGTAAATTATATGCCAAAAAAGAGGGAAAAAAACAGTTTTTACAGTAGAAGGGAAGAGGATAGAAGAAGTGAATGGAGCTTATTCCCATCACAATTTGTTCAATGAGGAAATAAAATACACACAGAATACGGGTATAGAAATCTACTTTAACCTGTGAGAAAGTGACTGAGAAAGGAAATGCAAGAAGCAAGAATGGTGGAAAGGAAGACATTTTGGGGGAGTGGATTGGTAAAGCAAAGTACTTTTTAGGAAGAACAGAGTGCAAGGAGAGAGGGAAACAATAAAGAGGAGAGAGATAATTAGTAATAGTAGTGATCAGAATAGAGAACAGAATTTTGAAGCAACTTACTCTGATGAAGGTCTCATTTTTCAAACAAATAGGGATTTGAGTTATTTTTTTTAGAAGAGCTATTCCACAATTGATATGATCAAAGGATATAAACAATTTTCAGATAAACTGATCATGCTATTTCTAGCCATTGGAAAAAAAAATCTACCTTATTATTGATTAGAGAAATATAAATTAAAACAATTGTGAACCAATCTATTAAATTAGCAGCTAATTGGTCAGAAAATAAAAATGACTAATGTTGAAAGGAATTTTGAGAAAATGAACAATTAATGCATTGTTGGTGAAATTTTAAATTGATTCAACCATTCTGTGGAGCAATGTTGGGACTATGCCTAACAGGCTATAAAATCATGCATTTCCTTTGACCTAACAATAACTGCCATACTAAACCTGTGTCCTGAAAGAGATTTTTTTAAGGGGAAACAAAAGAACCTATATGCAGAAAAATAGTTTAGCAATTCTTTCCTCAAGGCAAATAATTGAAAATTTAGGGTAGTCTGGGCTAGCTCCCTGGAGGGCCTCAGGATCAGGCAGAGTCAGGATAAATTAAAGTTCTTAGTCTTTAGAGGGAGAAGTGAAGGAGGTAGCAAGTTGCCATGTGGCTTGCCAAAGATGCATACTGGATTCTGGAGTCCAAATTCTCCAGCCTCTCTCTCCTTGTCCTGCAGCCAAGTAAGTGTAACCTCTCTCCCTCAGCCCTCCAATCCTTCCCTACACTTACTTCATTACCACCTATTCAGCAAGTGCCAATCATGAGGCATACCATCACATTACCATATCATCTAAGTATATGCTCATAAAACCATTATCTCATACCCAATAGATAATTAATCTTAAGTGCTCTGCTTTCTGATTCAAGCATACTTTTTCAGAGTTTCAGCCCTTTACATCTCCCCCTTTTTTTTGTTTTAGAACACAGGTGGCCACGCCCTCCCTGACTTCTCAGTAAAGGAGGTGAAGTACCCAAAAGGAAGTGATCACACCCCACTGACTATTCAGAAAGGGAGGTGAAAGCACTAAAAATGAGATAATCATGCCCTTCCTGACTTCTCAGGAAGAGAGATAAAAAACATCAAAGGGAAATGTGAAGTCAAACCAGAGATATTGTTAGCTGATTTCTAAACTGAAGGACCTTATTATTATAAACAGGTATACACAAATTCATCAGCATGGTGGTTATTACACAAGCACATAGCAGTAAAGCACAGGCTGATAGTGATGACTCTTCCTACAGCAGGTCCATACTCAATGTGGCATAACAGATATAAATTTTTCATGTAAGTAGTGATATAACAAACAATATGAATCAATATCATATTGTAAAAGATTTCCAGAAGTCCTAGAAGGAGGGTACGTAAATAATAATCAAACATATGCCTCCTTCAGCAACCAAAAGATGGTCCAAAATCAATATATTGTCTATTACTTCACGAGTGAGGAAATCCAATGATACCTACAGATTTTGAAGTCCTGCAACAGTCTCATCATGTGACAGGGAATTTAATGGTTCCTGAGGATTTTCAAGTCCTACAAAAATCTTTTCATGTCTCAGGGATTCCAGTAATTCCTGAGGGTGTTGAAGTCCTGCATCAGTCTCATGAACAATTTTGGATGTCTACAAGTCAATTGCTATAACTGCCATGCTCTTTCAGTGGTGGGCACAATCAGCATTGGAACCACTCTGTGTTTACTGGGTCTTCTCCTTCCTTACAAGGGTCTTCTCCATCACTCTCCAATAGACAAAGTGAATATGGCTCCTTTGCACCCATCTGAGTCCTTCTCCATCTGTAGAGATACATTCAAACCCTATCTCCCAAGCAGTTAAACTATCTGGTCCCTTCAATTCACCACTTTCTGGATCATTCCACATTACCTAGTGATTATCTAAAGATAATAGAGTTGCTTGCAGTAAACACTGCCCTTCCAGTGGGTTATAAAACTTGTCTCCCAGAGACAGTGCATCTTTATCAAAAACCAAGAAGTCAATTGTATTAAGAGCTAAATTTAAAAGTTCTCTAGGGTTACCTATGGCTCTCCTTTCTTTTGTTTTTGGAGGAATGTCTTGATGTCTCTGTTTCTCCTCTGTCCTTGAGGATTAAAGGGTATGCTAGGGGTGTGTAAAATTTTCCACTGTGTGCAAAAGTGTGCAAAATGTTTAGAAATATATGCAAGTCCATTATCTGTTTTTATTGCTTGTGGCACACCCATAATTGCAAATGCTTGTATAAGGAATTCAGTGACAACTCAGGCTGTCTCTTTTGCTGCTGGTATTGCAAAATAAATGCTGAAAAAGTGTCTACTACAACATGGATAAAAGACAGATGACCAAAAGCTTTATAATGGATCACATCCATTTTCCAAATTGCATTGGATTTCAAACCATGGCCGTTCTTTCCTAGAGGGAAGATAGGAATATGAAAAGGAAGGCAAGCTGTATAGGCTTTTACTATGTTCCTAGATTCCTCTTTTGTTATCCCAAATTGAAAATCTTGATCAGCCTGATATTTAGAATGAGATTCTTGGACTGCCTAAAATAAAGGAGCATTGGCTAACTTGGTTAGAAGACTATCTGCCTTTAAATTTCCATCAAAAATAGGATCTGGAAGTCTACGATGTGAGTGGACATGTAAGATAATTCTTACCTGGATGTTTTCTGACTTGCTCTTGAAGTTCCTTAAAGAGCTGATATAAATTAGAAGCTACAAATTTTATTTGGGCAATGGCAATTCTTTGTACCACACATACTGAATAAGCTGAATTGGAATGATTGAATACAATTCATTCTGCTAAGTGGACTGAAAAGGAGTTCTGATAACTCTCTTTATAATTAACTCATGAGAGTATACAGCACAAATGTTATTTTTGGATGCATCTGAAAAGATAATTGGTGTTTTAAGAGGAACTTTAGAAACTTTTTTCTTTAGGAATCCATTGCCAATTATGTAATAATTGGGTTATCTTTAATGGAGACTTGTGTGTAAAATTTGAAACTGTGGCCAGTAAAATTTGCCACTCTGGGATGGTTTTAAATCATACATTAATTTATACACTGGTATAAAAGGTATATATATTGTCAGGTCTTATCCCAGATAATTGTACTGCTTGCTTAATGGCCTTTAATACAATTCTAGCCACAAGCACTGTGTGAGGAGTAAGGCTTTGTTCTGGTTGTGCTGGGAAGCTCACACACTATCACACTGTAACCTTAACAAAGAACTGGTTGCCTCTGTTGCAAAAACTGATATTTCTAAGGGTTTTGGAGTGATTGTTTCAACCACATTGGATAAAACCAGTTCATCTTCTTTCAAAGCCACTTGAGCTTCTTTTGTAAGCTGGCATGGTGAGTTTAAAGCATTGTCTCCCTTTAAAATGTCATAAAATGGTTGAAATTGCTAGGGAGTCAAGTCTAACACTGGACACATTCATTGGAAAACTCCTATCAGTTTCTGAAAGTCATTTAAGGTGTTTAGCTTCTCTGTTCTTAAGGAAAGTTTTTATACTATAAGCATCTTAGAGTATACTTCATATCCTACATATTGAAAATGAGCATGGCTTAGAATGTTTTCTGGAGATTTATGCAATTGTAGATCCTTAGTATTTCTATAGTCTTTTGTAGTCATGCTTCTAACATTTGCTCCTCAGGTGCACATCCCAATATATCACCCAAGTAATGTAATAACATTACTTTTGAAATGCTTTTCTTACTGGAGTAAGGGCAGCAGCAACATACACTTGGCAAATGTCAGGGCAATTTTTCATTTCCTGTGGCAAAACTGTCCATTCATATCTTTTATAAGGCTCAGCAAAATTAATTCTTGGCACTGAAAAGGCAAATCTTTTCATATCCTCCTTATCCACAGGGATAGAATAGAAAGAATCCTTAATGTCTATAACCCAGAGAGGCCATTCTCTAGGCAATTGAGGAGGAGATGGAAGTCCAGGCTGAAGAGCTCCCATAGTTTGCATCTGTTCATTTATATTTCTTAAATCAGTAAACATCCTCAATTTTCCAGATTCCTTTCTTACAACAAATACAGGGGAATTCCAAGGACTTAGAGAAGGTTCTAAGTGTCCTTGGAAAAGTTGCTTCTGTACTATATCTAATAAGGGCTGAATTTTATCACTACCTAAGGGCCACTCTGGTATATCACTTTTCCATTGAATAAGAACAGGTTAGAATATTGGCAAGCCTTCCACAGCAGCCCTGCCTAAAACACCAAAGTAATCATTTGTAACCCTAACTGTTGTAAAATGTCTCTTCCCCACAGATTGATAGTGGTTTTTTTAACTATAAAAAGAGTAAAAACTCCTGTTTCACCTTCAAATGTCCATCTCAAAGAGGTTGTACTAACTTTAACTGCTATTGATCCTCCCACTCCAGACATATAGGTGTCTGCCTTAATCTTTGGCCACTGACTGGGCCAGTTGGCACCTCTCATGACTATGATCTGCACCTCTGTCTACCAACCCATCTAATGGTATGTCATTTATAGATAGTGAGCATAGTTGGTCAGCTGTAACACCTGCTGTCCAGAATATTCCTGGATTCTGCTGTTTGGCATCAGAATCTGGGCAACTATCACCAGATTGCCTATTAGGAGTCTGTATCAAGAAACCTTTACTATTACCTTTCCTGGTTAATGTCACATATTGTCTACCTGTATTAGTGGATATTATCTACACATTCCCCAGTTTCCCACGTCATTGTATGGATGAACACTGTCTTATAAGTACTGTCAGGAGGTGAAATAGTCAAGCCTATTGTGTCTGGAGGCAAGGATCCATAGACTGGAGAGGAACAGATTTCACCTCTTCAGTACTCACTGTAAAGGGCTAGAACTGAGCAAATACACTTGGATAATGGAGCACGTGAGACTAATTGCCAATTGGACAATTCTCTATTAACATGTTTGAAGGATGATCCTCCCCAACTAGTCTGTGCTGACTCGATCAGGGGGGTGGACAAAGGAGGGGAAGTGCCATGTGTGGGTAGGGTAGGAGGGGGAAATTAAGGCATTCTCCTGGCAGTAGAGAGAGATAAAGGAGGTGTGGAGATTGCTAGATCTAATCCCCTGACCAAGACCTCAAAAGACCAAGAATAAAGACTTTGGATTATCCTAACTCAGGCTGATTTCTGGAAAGACAGAGTTCCAGCATTTGGAGTCCAAGGTGGACCAGGCACCCTACCTCCACTGAAGTCCTCTGCTGACCAGGAGATTAGGTGAGTATTCTAATAGACAAATAAAGAACTTACTTTGCTAAGGGCTAAACCAGCAATCTCTTAGAGCTGAAATGTGGCAGATGTTAGCTAAAGACATTCCCTCAACCTCAGCCGACTCAGCCCCAGCCCCAGCCCCAGCTCCAGCCCCAGATCTATCTCCACCAAGGAATGGTCTATAGAAAGAATAATTAAGATAAATGAGGAGCAGAGTTTACTTATAACTTGGGTACAGATTGATAAACTCTTGGGCACATTAAAACGCATGTCCCCTTGGTTCTTAGAGGAAGAAAAACTAAGTGTAGATAATTGGAAGCTAGTGGGACTTCAACTGAAAGAATTTCACACAAAAAATGGAACTTGTTCAGTTTCCACAGAGGTATTTTATATATACAACGTAATTCAATTAGCCTTAAACTATCAAGCAAGTTGTAAAAGAAGGAAAAGTTTTAAAAATGAACGGAGGAGGAAGTGTGAGGAAAAAAAAGAAAGATCAAGATCTTGCCCAAGGGCAAGGGGATTTAAATGAGGAATTAAGGAGTGATGACTCTGATTCTTTTGAAGAAGATTCAACCCTGCCTAGAGAGCAGATTATTGACAGGCCTGCATCAACTCCACCTTCACAGATGGAGGGAAGAGGAATAGTGGGAGGGTCAGTGATATCATCAGCACCTCCCCACCCAGAAATCACCAACTCCTATAACTAGATTACAAAAAGCAATGTTTAAGCTTCAGAAGAAGAAAAAGAAATAGATAGTGATTTCAAACTTCAAAATTTTCCCATGATTCAATGGTTTAACTCTGCAGGCCAAGAAAGTAGAAGATATGTTCCTTTTGTTATGGACATCCTCAAAGACCTGAAAAAAGTTTGCACTCTCTATGGGGCTACATCAGCTTATGTTAAGATGTGAGTACCGAATTTGACTTATGAAGTCTTAACCACTAATGACTGGAATTCCGTTGCTAGGGTGTGCTTAGAACCTGGACAAAACTTGTTGTGGCTTTCTGAATATAGTGAGCTCTGTAGAATACAAGCCCAACAAAATAATCAAAGTGGAGTTAATATTTCAATCACCTGTGACCTACTAACAGGTGTAGGTTCTTATGCAGAAGCTTCAGTACAGATTAATTACTCCATAGCAGCATTTGAGCAAATTATTGCTGCTGCTATCAAAGCTTGGGCTTCTCCCCCAATAAAAACAACAAGGGTGAGACCTTCACAAAAATTGTACAAGGACCAAATGAACCCTTTGCTGATTTTGTGGGACGTTTGCAGACAGCTGTCATATGGACTAATGATGAAAATACAATAACAGACGCTTTGGTAAGGCAACTTTCTAAAGAAAATGCCAATGAGGTTTTTAGAAGGATTATACTAGGACTACATAGGGTTACTTCTTTAGAGGAGATCATAAGATGCTGTGCCACAGTGGGCACAAATACCTTTTATAGCCAGGATATGGTACAGACTCCCCAACATCCCAAGATGGGAAGACAGGGTCCCTTTTGTCAAGGAACTTCAAGAGAAACTCATCAATGCTTTCAATGTGCTAAAGTAGGCTATCTGAAAGCTCAATGTTGGCATAGAGACAGAGTGAGAAAACAGGGTGGAAGAACCCAATACCCCATGTCCAAAATGCAACAGAGGACTCCATGGGGTATCAGAGTGTAGACTGATTCAGGGAAACGGGATGAGGGGCCCAGATCTAGGGCCCCAGACAAAAAACACTTGGGGCATGATGGCAGCCAATGCCACATGCAGAGAGTACTTAGAAGTCTGACACCCAGACATGACCAATCAGCCAGGAAGACATCTGAGAGGAGAAAGTGATTACACAATCAATCAGCCAGGAAGCAACATGATGGGAGAAGGGGACTACAATTAGGGAGGATAGAGTTGCATGCAGCTGGGACAACTGAGATAACCTTGAAGATGTGAAATATTTTCCTCTCCAGTCTATGGATCCCTTGTCTCCAGGCATAGTAGGCTTAACCATATCACCTCCTGAGAGTACTTACAAAAAAGTGTTCATTCATATATTGATGTGGGAAACAGGGAAAGTGTAGAAAATATTGCATTCACTAACACAGGTAGGCAAAGTGTGACTTATATATTTTTTTTTTACTTTTATAATTATAACATTTTTTGATAGTACATATGTGTTAGGATTACTAAGTGAGAACTCAGGTTGTCTGGACAGTGACAAGGTGAGAATTCAGGTTTTCTGGACAATTACAAGGTGAGAACTCAGGTTGACTTGATAGAGGGGGCAAGCTCATTGGCTGGGGTGGTTCTTCCCAGAAGCCCTTGCATTATCCCACCCCCATTCTCTTGGAGGATAAAAGAGACAGCACTGGGCCCAGAGATCAGATCGGCCTGGAGAAGGATAAGAGCTGGAGGAGATTCAGAGCCAGGATTCAAGAAGAGGACTCTGAATTGCATCAGGCTTGACGGGACTCTCTGCAGGAAGGGAAGTCACTTCTCTGGACAAGAGTTAACAGCAACTGCCTGGAGACAACGGTTCGTTACAGGAAGAAGAATCTGTTGGAGAGATTTGAGTAGAAGACACAGCAGATCTCTTCCCAGAGAGTGATCCGGCAGCTTCTAGAGACAACAGCACGCTACATTTGGCGCCCAACGTGGGGCTCGAACCCACGACCCTGAGATTAAGAGTCTCATGCTCTAACCGACTGAGCTAGCCGGCGTGTTAAGGGCTAAACCAGGAATCTCTATAGTGAAATGGGGCAAACACCTTCTGTTCAAGGAAAATGTTTGGAGAGCATCATCAAGGTTATGAAAAGCCAAGGATTGATTATAATTTTAGAGGAGATTACTGAACTTTTAAGAACTGTGAAGGTTATATGTCCTTCTTTTTCTCTGGAAAAAGAATTGATCCAGATGAGTGGAAATTAGTAGGAGAGCAATTAGGTGAACACTACAATTGCCTTTGTGACATTTTGCCCTTTGGTTCCAGACCAAACTCAGTTTCCAAAGATACAATTCATACCTACAATTTAATCCAAATGGCTTTAAAAAATGTTATTCTAAAGGAAGAGATGAAGGAGCAAAATGGGGAGGTGTCAACTAAACTAGGTGAAAAGGATGAATCAGATAACAATGAAGTTAAGTACAATTCTGAGCAACAGCAACAGGAGCACCTCCCATCTCCTCCCTCAATTAACCCTTCAGAGGTGGAGGAAGAAGGAGGAGGGGAAGAGACAGAAACACAAACAGAATTGACTGTGAAGAAGCCTAAGCCTATGACAAGATTAGAAAAAGCATTGGTTAAAGCTAAGAGAGAAGGACAGGATATAAGTGATTTTATACATGCATATCCTGTGATTGAAGAGATTGATTCTGTAGGTAAAAAAAGGAGAAGATATGCACCTTTAGATTTGAATAAAATTAAGGATTTGAAAAAAGGTTGTACCCTTTATGGGGCTACATCAGCTTATGTCAAAATGTTACTAGATGGTTTGTCTTATGAAGTCCTAACCCCGAATGATTGGAAATCCATAGCAAGGACATGTCTGGAACCTGGAGAAAATTTATTATGGCTTGCGGAATTTCATGAATTATGTAAAATTCAAATCAGATGCAATTTGGAAATAGGAGTTAACACACAATTTACTTTTGAGCACTTAGCTGGTGAAGGTCAATATGGAGAGAATTCGGAACAGATTAATTATACCATGACAATATATGAACAAATTGCTAAGGCTGCAATAAAAGCTTGGGGTGTCCTCCCTGGACAGAAAGATTGGGGAGAGGCTTTCACTAAAATACAGCAAGGTCCCAATGAACCTTTTGCAGATTTTGTGGGACGTTTGCAAACTGCTGTCAAAAGAACTATTGGAGAAAATGCAGCTACAGAAATAATGACCAGACATCTGGCTAAGGAAAATGCCAATGAGATTTGCAAAAGAATTATATGGGGATTAGACAAAGATGCTCCTTTAGAGGAGATCATAAGACGCTGTGCTACAGTGGGAACAAATGCTTTTTACACCCGGACAATGATGAATGTGGAAAGGCAGGGTCCCTCTTGGCAAGGGACTTCTAGAGAAACTTGGCGATGTTTTCAATGTGGAAAAATTGGACATCTAAGAGCTCAGTGTAGATATGGAGATACAGTGAGAAGACAGGGTGAGAGAAGACCTAAAACTCCATGTCCAAAATGTCACAAGGGCCTCCACTGGGCCTCCGAATGTAGATTGACACAGGGAAATGACAGGTGGGTCCCAGCTTCAGCCCCCCAAGTGGGGCATGATGGCAGCCGAGGTTACATCCAGAGAATTTTAAGACACGATCAATCAGCCAAAAGGCAATCAGATGGAAGAAAGGGATTGAAATTAGGAAAAATAGAGTTGTGTGCAGTAGAGACTACTGAGATACTCCCTGGAGAAGTGAAATCTGTTCCTGTTGAGCCTATGGATCCTTTGCCTCCAGGCACAGTAGGCTTGACCATTTCACCTTCTGAGAGTGCCTACAAAACAGTGTCCATCCATACACTGATGTGGGAAACTGGAGAACGTGTATCTAATATCCCAGTCACTAACACAGGCAGACAACGTGTGATTTATCAACCAGGAGAAGTAGTAGCATCAGGCTTATTGTTACGGACCCCTAATAAGCAACCTAGTGATAGTCGCCTAGATTTTGACTCCAATGAACAAAATCCAGGAATATATTGGACAGCAGCTGTGACAGCTGACCGACCTATGCTTACTATTTATATAAACGGAATACCATTGGAAGGATTGGTAGACACGGGTGCAGATCGTACAGTTATTAGAGGTGCCAATTGGCCCGGTCACTGGCCAAAGATTAAAGCAGACACCTATATGTCTGGGGTGGGAAGATCAATAGCAGCAGAAGTTAGCGCTAGGCCTTTGAGATGGGTATTTGAAGGAGAAACAGGAGCTTTTACTCCTTTTGTGGTTGAAAAAATCCCCATCAATCTGTGGGGAAGAGACATTTTACAGCAGATAGGATTACAAATAAGCACTTCGGCTTTTTAGGCAGGGCTGCTGTTGAAGGCCTACCTGCACTTTCACCAGTTCCTATTCAGTGGAAGACTGATTCACCAGTGTAGGTAGAACAGTGGCCCTTAAGAAGTGATAAAATTCAGGCCTTATTAGACATAGTGCAAGAACAACTTGACCAAGGACACTTGCGGCCTTCTCTAAGTCCTTGGAATTCCCCAGTATTTGTGGTGAAAAAGAAATCTGGAAAATGGAGGATGTTAACTGATCTAAGAAGAGTAAATGAACAGATGGAAACTATGGGAACTCTTCAGCCTGGACTTCCATCTCCTACTCAGTTGCCAAGAGAATGGCCTCTATGGGTTATAGACATTAAGGATTGTTTCTATTCTATTCCTCTAGATAAGGAGGATATGAAAAGATTTGCTTTTTCAGTGCCTAGTGTTAATTTGGCTGAGCCTTATAAAAGATATGAATGGACAGTTTTGCCACAGGGAATGAAAAACAGCCCTACTATGTGCCAAATGTATGTTGCAGCTGCTCTTGCTCCAGTAAGAAAAGCCTTTCCAAAAGTAATATTGTTACATTATATGGATGATATTTTGGGATGTGCACCTGAGGAACAAATGTTAGAGGCATGTCTACAAAGGACCATGGAAACATTAAAGTACTACAAACTGCATATAGCTACAGAAAAAATTCAAAGACATGCTCCTTTTCAATATTTAGGATATGAAGTATATCCTAAGACACTCACAGTACAAAAGCTTTCTTTAAGAACAGAGAAGTTGAACACCTTAAATGACTTTCAAAAATTAATAGGAGATATCCAATGGATGCGTCCAGTGTTAGGCTTAACTACCAATCAACTACAACCTCTATATGACATTTTAAGGGGAGACAGTGCTTTAAATTCACCACGCCAGCTTACAAAAGAAGCACAAAAGGCTTTGAGAGAAGTTGAACTGGCTTTATCCAATGTGGTTGAAAGAGTCACTCAAAAACCCTTGGAAATATCAGTTTTTGCTACAAAAGAGGCACCCACAGCAGTCCTTCATCAAGGAGACAGAGTGATTGAGTGGGTGAACCTCCCAGCACAACCAGAACAAAGCCTTACACCTTACCCAGTGCTTGTGGCTAGGATTTTATTAAAGGCTATTAAGAAAGTAACACAATTATCTGGGATAAGTCCTGAAAAAATATACACATTCTATACTAACGCACAGATTAATGTATGCTTGAGACCATCCCAGAATGGCAAATTTTATTGGCCACCACTCCAAATTTTGCACATGGATCTCCATTAAAGATTACCCGGCTACTACATAATTGGCGATGGATTTTTGAAGAAAAGGTTTCTAAGGTTCCTCTTAAAGGACCAACAATCTTTACAGATGCCTCCAAAGAAAATATTTGTGCCATATACTCTCATGATTTAACCATAAAGAGAGTAATCAGGACTCCTTTTCAATCCACTCAACAGAATGAATTATTTGCTATCATGCTAGCTCTCACTTATTACCCAGGAGATGTAAATATAATTACTGATTCAGCCTATTCAGTCGGTGTAGTACAAAGAATTGCCACAGCCCAAATAAAATTTGCAGCCTCCAATATTTATCAGCTCTTTAAGGAACTTCAAGAGCAAGTGAGAAAACATCCAGGCAAGATTTATATCTTGCATGTCCACTCACATAGTGGACTTCCAGGTCCCATTTTTGATGGAAATTCAAAGGCAGATAGCCTTCTAACCATGTTAGCCAGTAGTCCTTTATTTCAGGAAGCACAAGAATCTCATTCTAAATATCATCAGGCTGCTCGAGCTTTACGTTTACAATTTGGAATCACAAGAGAGGAAGCTAGGAGCATAGTAAAAAGCTGTACAGCTTGTCTTCCTTTCCATGCTCCTACACTCCCTCCAGGGAAGAATCCTCGTGGTTTGAGACCCAATGAAATCTGGCAAATGGATGTGACCCATTATAAATCTTTTGGTCGTCTATCTTTTATTCACGTCGTGGTAGACACCTTTTCAGGATTCACATTTGCAATGCCAGCAGCAAAAGAGACAGCCCGAGTGGTCACTGAATTCCTTATACAAGCTTTTGCAATTATGGGTGTGCCACAAGCAATAAAAACAGACAATGGACCTGCATATACGTCCAAACATTTTACACACTTTTGTGCACAGTATAAGATTTTACATACCACGGGCATACCCTTTAATCCTCAAGGGCAGGCAATAGTAGAGAGAAGAAACAGAGATATTAAGACACTCCTCCAAAAACAAAAGAAAGGGGGAGCCACAGGTAGCCCTAGGGAACTTCTAAATTTAGTTCTCTGGACAATGGACTTATGGACATTTATAAATTTTCAATTTATGATTATGTTATATACTTCTAGCATGTGTTATGTTACTATGTTACTATGTGCTTATGTAATTTATGTAATTATCTGTAATACTTCCCATATTGATGGATTTATGTTTCAAGGTCATTTATGTAATTATCTGTAATACTTCCCATATTGATGGATTTATGTTTCAAGGTCATGACTGTCCTATGTTCTAAATCAAAAGAAAGGGGGAGATGTTAGGATTACTAAGTGAGAACTCAGGTTGTCTGGACAGTGACAAGGTGAGAATTCAGGTTTTCTGGACAATTACAAGGTGAGAACTCAGGTTGACTTGATAGAGGGGGCAAGCTCATTGGCTGGGGTGGTTCTTCCCAGAAGCCCTTGCATTATCCCACCCCCATTCTCTTGGAGGATAAAAGAGACAGCACTGGGCCCAGAGATCAGATCGGCCTGGAGAAGGATAAGAGCTGGAGGAGATTCAGAGCCAGGATTCAAGAAGAGGACTCTGAATTGCATCAGGCTTGACGGGACTCTCTGCAGGAAGGGAAGTCACTTCTCTGGACAAGAGTTAACAGCAACTGCCTGGAGACAACGGTTCGTTACAGGAAGAAGAATCTGTTGGAGAGATTTGAGTAGAAGACACAGCAGATCTCTTCCCAGAGAGTGATCCGGCAGCTTCTAGAGACAACAGCACGCTACACATATGCATATGTAATTTTTTTTCACACCATTATCCCTTGTACTCCCTTCTGTTCCGAATTTTTCCCCTTCTTCCCTCCACCTCCTCTCCTAGATGGCAGGCATTCCCATACATATTAAATATCTTATAGTACATCCTAAATACAATGTACATGTGCATAACCGAATTTTGTTGTTGTTGTTGTTGTTGTTGTTGTTGCAAAGGAAGAATTGTATTCAGAAGGCAAAAATAATCTGGGAAGAAAAACAAAACAAAACAAAAAAATGCTCACAGTTTACACTCATTTCCCAGTGTTCCTTTTCTGGGTGTAGCTGATTCTGTCCATCATTGATCAATTGGAATTGGATTAGCTCGTCTCTATGTTGAAGATATCCACTTCCATCAGAATACATCCTCATAAAGTATCATTGTTGAAATGTATAATGATCTCCTAGTTCTGCTTGTTTCACTCAGCATCAGTTGATGTAAGTCTCTCGAAGACTCTCTATATTCCTTTGGTTGGTCATTTCTTACAGAAAAATAATATTCTATAACATTCATAAACCATAATTCACCCAACCATTCTCCAATTGATGGACATCCATTCGTTTTCCAGTTTCTAGCCACTACAAAAAGGGCTGCCACAAACATTTTGGCACATACAGGTCACTTTCCCTTCTTTAGTGTTTCCTTGGGATATAAGCCCAATAGTAGCACTGCTGGGTCAAAGGGTATGCATAGTTTGATAACTTTTTGGGCATAATTCCAGATTGCTCTCCAGAATTGTTGGATTCTTACACAACTCCACTAACAATGCATCAGTGTCCCAGTTTTCCCACAGCCATTCATCATTTTTTCCTGTCATCTTAGCCAATCTGACAGGTGTGTAGTGGTATCTCAGAGTTGTCTTAATTTGCATTGGAACATTCTTTCATATGAGTGGAAATAGTTTTAATTTCATCATCTGAAAATTGTCTGTTTATATATTTTGACCATTTGTCAATTGGAGAATGGCTAGATTTCTTATAAATTAAAGTCAATTCTTTGTATATTTTGGAGATGAGGCCTTTATCAGAAGCTTTAACTTTCAAAATGTTTTCCCAATTTTTACTTCCATTCTAATCTTGTTTGCATTAGTTTTGTTTGTATAAAAACTTTTTAATTTGATGTAATCAAAATTTTCTATTTTGTGATCAATAATCATCTTTAGTTCTCTTTTGGTCACAGATTCCTTTCTCCTCCACAAGTCTGAGAGGTAAACTATCTCATGTTCCTCTAATTTATTTTTGATCTCTTTCTTTATGCCTAAATCTTGGATCTATTTTGATCTTAGTATATGGTGTTATCTTAGTATGTGGTGTTAAATGTGGTCAATGCCTGGTTTCTGCCATACTAATTTCAAGTTTTCCCAACAGTTTTTGTCAAATAATGAATTCTTATACCAAAAGTTGGGATCTTAGGGTTTGTCAAAAACTAGATTGCTCTTTTTATTCACTATCTTGCCCCGTGAACCTTACCTATTCCACTGACCAACTAATCTATTCATTAGCGAATACCAAATGGTTTTGGTGACTGTTCCTTTATAATACAGTTCTAGATCAGGTACAGCTAGACCACCTTCATTTAATTTTTTTTTTCATTATTCCCTTGAAATTCTCGACCTTTTCTTGTTCCATATGAATTCTGTTGTTATATTTTCTAGGTCATTAAAATAGTTTCTTGGGAGTCTGATTGGTATAGCACTAAATAAATAAGTAGTTTAGGAAATATTGTCATCTTTATTATATTTGCTCGGCCTATCCAAGAGCACTAAATTTCTTTCTAATTATTTAAATCTGACTTTATTTTTGTGGCAAGTGTTTTGTAATTTTGCTCATATAGTTCCTGACTTTCCTTTCGTAGACATGTTCCCAAATATTTTATACTATCGACCATTATTTTGAATGGAATTTCTCTTTGCATCTCCTGTTGTTGGATTGTGTTGGTAATGTATAAAAATGCTGAGGATTTATATGGATTTATTTTGTATCCTGCAACTTTGCTAAAGGTCTGAATTATTTCTGAAAGCTTTTTAGCAGAGTCTTTGGGGTTCTCTAAGTATACCATCATATCATGGACATCAAAAATTGTTGGACTTGAAAACCTTCAGGAATCATTGGATTCTCTGAGACATCATAAGACTATTATAGGACTTGAAAGTCCTCAGGAATCATTGGATTCTCTGAGGCATCATAAGACTATTATAGGACTTGAAAGTCCTCAGGAATCATTGGATTCTCTGAGGCATCATAAGACTATTGCAGGACTTCAAAACCTGTAGGAATCATTGGATTCCCTGACACGTGAAGCAATAGACAATAGATTGGTTTTGGACTACCTCCTGGTTGCTGAAGAAGGCATATGTGTGACTGATGTTTACATACCTTCCTTCTAGGAGTTCTGGAAATCTTTTACAAGACTGTGTTGATTTATTTTGTTTGTTATATCACTACTTGCATATACAATTCATATTTATTACACCTCATCGAGCCTGCATTGACTGTGGAGAGAGTCATCATGGAGAGAGTCATCATTAATAGCCTCTACATTATTGCTATGTACTTGTATAATACCTACCATGGTAATGGGTTTGTGCATGCTCATCTCTAATAAGACCCTTCAACCCAGAAACCCACTAGCAATACCCACTTCCCTTTGTTGCTTTTCATCTCCCTTCCTGAGATGTCAGGGAGGGCATGATTATCTCCTTTTAGTGCTTTCCTCTCCCTTCCTGAGAAGTCAGGGGGGGGAGCATGATCACCTTCTTTTTGGGGATCTCACCTCCCTGAGAAGTCAGGGATGGTGTAACCTCCTGTGTTCTAAAAAAAAAAAAAAAAAAGCAGGAGATTTAAAAGGCTAGAACTGAGCAAATGCACTTGGATAATGGAGCATGTGAGACTAATTGCCAATTGGATAATTCTCTATTAACATGTTTGAAGGATGACCCTCCCCAACTATGCAGTGCTGGCTGGATCAGGGGTGTGGATAAAGGAGGGGAAGTGACATGTGTGGGTGGAGTAAAAGGGGGAAATTGAGGCATTCTCCTGGTGGTAGAGAGAGAGGAAGGAGATGTGACGATTACTAGATCTAATCGCCTGACTGGGACCCCAAAAGACCAAGAATAGACTTTTGCTTATCCTGACTCCAGCTGATTTCTGGGAAGACAGAGTTCCAGCAGTCCCAGCTACATACAACTCTATTCTCCCCAAGTGTAATCCCTTTCTGCCATCAAGTTGCTTTCTGGCTGATTGATCATGTCTGAGTACTGAACTTCTAAAGACTCTCTGAATGTAGCATCAGCCTCCATCATGCCCCAAGTGTTTTTTGCCATTGGCTCTGGGGCTGGGCCCTCCATCCAGTATACCTAAATCAATCTACATTCTGATGCCCAATGAAATTCTCTGTTGCATTTTGGATATGGGGTTTTGAGTCTTGTTCTCCTACCCTGTTTCCTCACTCTGTCTCTATGCCAACACTGAGCTTTCAAATGCCCTACTTTACCAATTGAAAGCATTGATGAGTCTCTCTGGAAGTCCCTTTCCAAAAGGGACCCTGTTTTCCCATGTTCAAATCTTGGGAAGTCTGCATCATAACCTGTGTATAAAAGGTATTTGTGCTTACTCTGGCGTAGTGTCTTATGATCTCCTCTAAAGGAACATTCTTGTGTAGTCCTATAATTCTTCTGCAAACCCCATTAGCATTTTCTTTCTCAAGTAATTTCTTGCTGCATTTTCACCAACAGTTCACATGACAAATGTCTGCAGACATCCCACAAAATCAGCAAAAGTTTCATTTGGACTTTGCTCTATTTTAGTGAAGGCTTCTCCTCTATCTTGCCTTTCTGGGAGGGTTCCCCATGCTTTGATTGCAGCAGAAGCAATTTGCTCATATGCTGCTATAGGGTAATCAATCTGTGCTGAATTATCTGCATAGTGACCTGTACCTGTTAATTGGTCACAGGTGATTTGTATATTAACTCCAGTTTGCCTATTTTCTTGTGCTTGTATTCTACAGAGTTTACAATACTCTGAAAGCCACAGCAAGTTTTGTCCAGGTTCTAAACATGTCCTTGCTATAGCTTTATGATCACTAAGCATTAGAATTTCATAAGCCAAATTATCTAATAACAACTTAACACAATATGATGTAGTCCTATAAAGAGTGAAAGCCTTTTTCAGATCTTTGATAATTTATAGATTAAAAGCAGTATATCTTCTTTTTTCTTGACCTGAAGAGTTAAGTTGTTCAATCATAGAATAAATTTCTATTCTCAAATCAGCTGTATTCTGCACTTCCTCTTTGGCTTTAAGTAGTGCCTTTTGCAATTGAGACATTGGGGTGGGGTGGTTACTTGGGTGGATGTGTTGGTGGTATCATCCTTCCCACTCCTTTTCCCACTCCTTCTTCTCTTTCCACCCAAGAAAGTGAAGTTGTTGGGGGAGGGAGGGTCAAGAGCCTTCTTGGATGTAAGTGTTGATGAGCCTGAGCTGTGAGAGTGAGAATCACCACTCCCTTTAAGTTCACTCAAGTCACCATGCCTTTCAGCTATTTTATCACTAGCCTCCCCCTTCTCTTTCTCTTCCTCCTCATACTTCCATGTCTGGGTGTTCTCCTTAGAACTTTTATTTTTTTCCTAGAACTTGCAGGATTCTTTAAGGCCAATTTTATTATTTTGTATATATGGAATATTTCCTCAGAAAATGAATCAGGACCATTATCACTGAAATATTCACTTAGCTGTTCTCCTACTAATCTCTAATTATCTGCCTCTATTTCTTCTTCCTTGATGAACCAAGGGGATGTGCATTCTAATGTTTCTAAGAGTCCACCAATCTCATCCCAAGTTACAAACAAACTTCACCTCTATTAGTCTTAATGTGCTTTCTATAGAACTCTCTCAGGGTGGGGATGTGAATGGGGGTAGGAGAGAATCTTTCCATAATATTTGCTCCATTTCAGCTAGAAAACGAAATTACTATTTTAGCCCTTAACCAAGTTCCCTGTTTGTCTATTTTAATACTCACCCTATTATCCTGCTCACAGGGACCTCTTTACTGAAATTATGGTCCATATCTGGGATAGCTACCAGGAGGGACTCAGGATCAGGCAGAGTCAGGATAAATCAAAGTTCTTGGTCTTTAGAGGGACAAGTGAAAGAGCAGGCAAGCTGCCACACAGCTTGCTAAAGATGTCTCCTGGATTCTGGAGTCCAGATTCTCCAGCCTCTCTTCTAGTCCTGCAACCAAGTGAGAGTAACTTCACTCTCTCTCAGCTCTCCAATCCTTGCCTATGCTTATCTTTCCCCCCATTCAGCATGGGCCAATTATGAAGAGAGCCATCACATTACCATATCATCTAAGTATATGCTTATATAGAGCCATTATCTCTCATCCAATAGATAATTATCCTTAACTGCTCTGCTGTATGATTCAAACACACCTTTTCAGAGTTTCATCCCTCTACAGAAAGGATGTCCATCATTTGGGGAATTGCTGAATAAATTGTGGCATGTGATTATGATATAATTCTTCTATAAGAAATGATTAGTAAGATGTTCTCAGAAAAACCTGGAACATCCTCCATGAACTAATGCAAAATGAACCATACTATGTACAAAGTAATAACATTGTTGTGGGATGACCAACTAAAATTCTCAGCAATAAAATGACGCAAAATTACTCTGAAAGACTTATGATGAAAAATAATATCCATGCTTAGAGTAAGATACTGGATTATTTGCCATCTAGGGGAAGAGAGAGGGGAGAAAATTGGAATACAAGGGTTTTAACGGTTAATGTTGAAAAATTATCCATGCATATGTTTTAAAAATTAAACAGCTTTAATTTAAAAAAAAAGAATTGATTGTGATACATATTGAAGCATACTTTTTTTTTCATTTGGTTGAGGAGGTAAGGGGAGATTTTTTTTTTCTTTTACAACATGACTTTATTGGAAATATTTTGCATAAGTTAATAATTATTTCTCAGTGGGGGGTTGGGGAGAGAAGCAGGCAGGGAAAGCTGGAACTCTGAGTTTCAAAAACATTATTAAAAATGTTAAAAATTGTTTTACATGTAACTGGAGGAAAATAAGATATTTAAAATAAAAATACATGGATGTATAAAACAAAAAAAGAAATTTTGCTTATTAGAGTCTGCATGAAAATTAAATCTTGGTTTAAAATATTGACACATAAGAATGAAATGATATTTAATAGTGTAAACATGAAATCTTATGTTAGGATTTAAATATAAACTTTGGCAATAGAAGATGGGAGAGGCATTGAAAGAAAACTGACTGAAAATAATCTGAATATTTTAGTGGAATTTTGGCTCAATTAAAAGTAAAAGTGTGACTAAGAAAACTAAAAAATACAGGAAATACATTATGCTAGGTTTAAGTGGGCTATGGTCTTGATATATGCTTCTGAAGTCAGACTAAGTCTGAGTAATTATGCCCATTTATGAGGATTACATTTTAGGAGGGAAGTGGATAAATTGAAAGTTATCTAGAAGCATATTATCAAGTGAAGAAGGAAATAGAAGCCATACTATATAATGATCCAATGAAGAATTGAAGATATTTGCTCTGAAGAACTGAAGGCTTAGCATGAAACATAATTGGGAGGTGTCATATCTTCTGTTTTATCTCAGAGGGCAGAATTAGGAACAATTCATGAGAGACATTATAAGACATTGTATAATGGACTCAACGTGACATATACATTCTGCTCATGTGAGACAATGAATTTATGTGGAAAGAATATTATATTTCACATTGACATGGATTTATCATAAATTTGTAATATGTATAACCTCAAGTAATTCACTTAACTCCTCTGGTTATCAGCTTCATTATAATTAAAAATGATTGAATTAAGCAAAATATCCTGTGAAGTCCATTTCCTGTGAGGTCTTAATACAATGGTGTTATAATCCTATGAAGTTACAAAAAGAAATTTAAACTTAATATAAAGGGGAGGGAAATCCTTACAATTTGAGATATGTACAATTATAATAAACTTGTGCATCTTGTGGGTTTTGCTTCACTGAAAAGTTGTGAACAAAAAAATTGTAGCCTCTGTTGTAGAGAGATTCTGATTCTGAAGAGGTGTTGGATAAAATTGCTTCTCTAAGGCTATGTAGAACTAAAAATCAGGCATTTTTTTATTCTATTATTCATACTTGACTCCATTAATAATTTCTAAAATGAATCAGCATATACATGAGAGACAGCATTGGTGGCTCTCAAACAGAATTGGGATTGAGTTCTGTTCTGATACATACTGGCTGTGTCACCAAGGGCAAGCCTCAATGTGCCCAGGCAAGTCTCAAATAATTTTATGTTTTGTTTTATTTTTGTTTGCTTATTCATGAGAGAGACAGAGATAGACAGATAGAGACAGAGAGGCAGAGACAAGCAGAGATAAAACAAGCAGAAAGACAGAGAGACAGATAAAGAGGAAGAGACAGAGAGACACAGACAGACATAGACAGAGGCATAGAGACAGGAGAAACAGGCTGAAAAACATAAACACAGAAAAAAAAGAGAGAGAGAGAGACAAGAGACACAGGTAGACAGAGATACTAACAGATACAGAGAGAAAAGGAGAGAGAATGGGGAGAATGCAGCAATAAAAATTGGACTAATGTTTTTGGAATTCGAAGATGTGAGTTAAAAGCTCCAATCGGATAGTCACAATGTGTGAGACATGGACAGTTCATTCACCATTCTTAACTTTGGTTTTCTCAAATATGTTAAAAATGTGATTAGATTAGATGGTTCTAAGTCTTTTTCAGCTTCAATAATATTTTTCAAAAACAGTTTAATTATGTTTCTTTGTACCTATTAATTAGAGAATGTTACTCTGCTGAAGGAACAACACATGGTGAATGCAAAGAGACAAAATCCACATAAAATGATTTTTAAAATTATAGCGATGTAAATCAAAATAACACACAAAATAATATTGTTGAAGACTCCTATGACTTCAATGTAAAAAGTAAACAAGAAAAATAATGGTTAAAAAAAAAAGTTTTGAAAAATATTACAGGAATCTAAAGCTCTAAAAAACACTAGGAAAAGGGATGATAGAGAAGGCCAAAGCAAAATGGCTACTTAAATTTTAACACAAAGAGTGCACAAAAATAAGGCAAGTGTTTATGAAAAAAAATAAAGTACTGAGGAGAATTTTTGAAATGGAAATGCAAGAGTCAACAGAAAAATCAGACAAACAAACAAAATACCAGAAAACAAAAAGGCAAATACAATTGATCGATCAGATGGAACAACAGTGTGGTCAACATTTTATATTTTTGGGGGGAAGTTGGAGAAACAGGTTTCTTTCTTTCTTTCTTTCTTTTTTTTTTAATGACTTAATATTTTATTTTCCCCCAAACACATGTAAAAATATCAGGTTTTTTTTTTTAATTTTTGAGTTCAAAATTCACTTCCTTCTTCAATGCCCCCTTCCTTATTGAGGAAGTAAGCAATTTGGCATGTTATGCACATTTAATTATGAGACACATATTCAATAATAGTCAAGTGAAAGAAAAACACATATTTTCCATCCATACACTCCCAGCCTTCCTCCAAAAAATAACACAAAACAAATAAACAAGAAAAATAAACATATGTATTGATTTGTATTCAGACCCTAATAATTATTTCTCTGGTGGTAGATAGCATTTTTCACCATAAATTCTTTGGAATTATCTTGGATCATTGCACTGATGAGAATAACTAAGTCATTCACAGCTGATCTTCATACAACAATGATGTTACTGTGTACACTCATTCTTCACATTTTCCTTCTCATTAGTTTATGCAAGTCTTTCCAAATTTGCTTTGTTTGTGTGTGTGTGTGTGTGTGTGAGAAAATGTTTGTCATTTCTTATATAACAATAGCATTCCCTCATAATCATGTAGCATAACCTGTCCAGTTGAAGAACATCTCCACAATTTCTGATCCCTTGCCACCATCAAAAGAGCCATTAAAATGTTTTGTGCATATAAATAATATTCTTTTTTATCTCTTTGGACTGGAGATCTGGTAATGGAATTGCTTGGTCAAAGGGCATTTTTGGTTATATAGTTTTTGGGTACAGTTTCAATAGAATGGTTGACTCAGTATTCCCCTTCACCAATTGTGTATAGTTTCTCAATTTTCTTACATCACCTCAAATGTTTGTTGTTTTTCTTTTCTGTCACATTAATCAATTTGTTAAGTGAAAGGCTAATTTTCATTTCTTTTTAGTGATTTAGTACATTTTTATATCATCATAATTTTGATTATTTTGTCTAGGCCCTATAAGTTTTCAGTTCTCCCAAGGTGAACTTGGGAGAGATGTACTTATTCCTCCTCTAACTTATGCTTTTATCTGTGAATTATCACAAGCCCTTTATTTTGCCATGGAACTGGGAGGAGTATCCCTTCTTCATTATGACTGCAAGCTTTTCTGTGCTAGTGCTCCTTCTTGCCCTAGGACTGCCATTGATGACTGTGACCTGGATCAGATTTTGCATAAAACACTAGAGTTCTGTCTCAGTGATAGCAAACATGCCACCTGTAATCTGAATTCAGTGGCTCTAAGCATTTAGTCCTGGTTTTCTGGGACCAATACTATGCTAGAGTGATCTGAGCTATAGTGTACTCCACTCTCACCTAGGTGCTAGAAACTTTTTCTGCTGACTTTCTATAAATTGTTTTTGACATTTGTTGGTTGAGCGGTCTGGAAACTACCACTGCTACCACTGATTCAGTTCCCTAAATCTTGTTCCTGATTTTCTTGGGCCAGAGTTATGCTAATACAATGTATGATGGCCTGTGTTTCACTCTCACTCTGGTGAGACAGACCTTTTCGCTTAAACTTCCAAATTGTTCTGGACTGGAAAATTGTTTTATTTCATCTTTCTGTGAGTTCTGACACTAAAATCTTATTTAAAATGCTTATATAAAATATTTTCATAGGTCTTGGCTATCTGCTTGGTTGAGTCCCTGCCTTTGCTCTGCCATCTTGGTTCTGCCTCCTTCAGTAAACTTTTGTATCTCCTTTTCCATTTGTCCAATTCTATTTTTAAGGACGTTTTTGTTCAATCATTTTTTGTTAGTTTTAAAATGTCTTCTACTAACTACCCAAATCTAAGGCATTCTTTTTTTCAGTGAATTTTTATGCTTTTTGTGCTTCCTTTCCCAAGATTGTGACTCCTTCCCCCAACCTAATTTTCTTGTATCATTCCTATTTTTCTCCATATTTTTTCAGCTTTTGTTTGACTTTTAAAATACTTATTTAAAATTTCCAAGAGTTCTATTTAGGCCTGGGATGAATTCACATTTTTAGGCTTTATATGAAGCTATTTTGACATTGTTGCCTCCTTGTTGATTTGTGTTTTGATGTCCTTATCATCATAGTGATTTTCTATGGTCAGGTTCTTTATTTGTTCCTTGCTAATTTTCCTGGTACATTTCTTTATTTTTAATGAAGTAAAACTTAGGCTCATTGCATCCTCCCTTACCTTTGAGTTTATATATTTATATACCTATTTTGCTGTATCACCCTGTATTTCTTTTATATTAGTTTTTAATGGGCCCCTCTGCTGTACTTTAGCAAAAATATGGATTTTATGTGGAAAATAGTGACATGTAGTAGAAGTCTTTGTGATTATACCATTATACTAAGGATTAACCTTTGTCCTTATCACATTCATTTTCCTAAGGCATATATATTTTACCTCTACATCTATAACACTCCCCTTCCCACCACTATTCTGAATGTTTGATGCCTTCATTTACTAAATTTTTATGGGAAGAACATCCATTTGTCAGAGAAAGTAATTTTCACATTTTAAAGGGAATTCATTATAAACTTTTTCACATTAATCACCAGATATTGTCCCCATCACTCTATCCTTATTTTTAATGATACCCTTTTATATGACCTTCTAAATTTTGGCCTGCCTTCAATTAATTACAATCCAATTTTTTCCCCCTCTCCACTGCTCTTGTTCTTTTTTCCCCACAACGTTTTATTCATTTAAGGAATAACAAAAAACATTAACTTTTCCTCTACATGGATAGAATCAGTCTCAACTCTTACCTCTTTTCTTTCCTTTCTGTGCCCCATTTACTTTTTATTGCTTTTAGCTACATTTCCTCCTTTTTTTCTTGCTGAGACAATTGAGGTTAAGTGACTTCCCAGGGTCACACAGCCAAAAAGTGTTAAGTGTTTAAGGTCACATTTGAACTCAGGTCCTCCTGACTTCAGGGCTGGTGCTCTATGTACTACACCAATTAGCTGCCTCCTTACATTTCCTCTTTTGACAGCAAACAAAAGAAATTGCTTAACTTACAATGGATTATGGGTCTCTTGATTGTGATGGAATGCTACTGTGATATAAGAAAAGATAAAGTCAAAATTTTAGAAAAAAAATTGAATGAAATAATGTGTAAAAAAAGAAGAATTGAGAAGACATATACAATAATAGTAATTATAAAAACAACTTTGTCAGAATATGTTATTTTTTCTATTATAAACATCCCAAATAACTATAAAAAACATACTAAGAAAGATGTTATCTGTATCTAGAGAAGGAGCTAATAAACATATTAATATTGGGGCAGCTAGGTAGTGCAGTGACTAGAGCACTAATCCTGAAGTCAGGAGGATCTGATTTCAAATTCAGCCTCAGATACTTTATGCTTCTTGGCTGTTTTACCCTGGGCAAGTCACATAATCCCAACTGCCTCAGCAAAAATAATAGTAATAATTAATTAATTAATTAATTAAAATATATAATTATGTATAGGTATCTGTGTGTGTGTGTCTGTGTGTGTGTGTGTGTGTGTGTGTGTCTGTGTCTAATAGTGTCAACTCTTAGGCTCTAGGTTAAGGATGGTGGGGAAAAAAGAGAAGAAAAACACACATATGATAATGTTTTGGGGTAATTGTATAACTGAAAAACAATAGCAAGTTTTGTATAATATATTCATACATTGATTTCAATAATTATTTTTGTTGTACTGTTATGAATATATTTTATTGCATAAATTAAGAAATAACATTTTTAAAAGGGAATGATGAGTGTAAGCATTTTTTTTAACAGAATCTACTTCCAATGCACAGTAAGCTTTGATTTGTGCTGATACATATTTTTGTATAGATAATTATTAATAAAAGTGTTGAAAATACAATAAAACAACTATACCCACATACCAAATATGTATTTATTCAGCCTCTGCTTGGAGAAATTCAAGGAATAGTCACATAATCACTTCTAAAAGTGCCTATTACACTTTGAATTGATTTAGTTGCTAGAAAAATTATCACAGTAACTGGTTATGTCTTCCCAGATTTTTTTGAAATCTGGCTGCTCATCATTTCTTATTGCATGATACTATTCCATTGCATTCATATATATCAAAAGTTGTCAACCATACTTCAATTGATGGTCACCCTTGTAATTTCTAATTATTAATCACTGTAAAAAGAGCTAATCTAAATATTTTTGGATATGTGGGTCCTTTTCTACTTTTTCTAATTTCTTTAGTATGTAAGTCTGGTTGTGGTATTGCTGGATCAAATGCACAGTTTTATAGTGTTTGGGGCATAGTTCCAAAATCCTCTGCAAATTATTTTGCACATTAGCATGCATTAAAAAAATTGTAAATGTTAATTGTGATTTTCCCGCATCCCCTGATGATTTATCAATTGGTCAATGACTGGTATACTAATAAATTTGACTCGATTCTTATTATATTTGTAAAATGAGACCTTTATCAGAGATACTTGCTCTTAATATTGCTCCTAGCCTTCTGATTTTCTTCTAACGGTTATTGTTTTTGTTTTGTTTGTAATGAAAGCTTTTTTTATTTAACATAAAGTGATCTATTTTACATCCCGTAATTCTCTCTATCTCTTTTTTTTTGTAACAAATTCTGCCTTCCACATAGACCTGACAAGTAGACTATTCCTTGCTCTTTTAATTTGCTTATGGTATCATCCTTTATGTCTAAATGATATATTCCTTTTGACCTACTCTTAGTATGCATTGTGACATGTTTGTCCATATTTTGTTTCTGTTACAGAAATAGTAAGAACTTATCACAGAGACTAGGGTGTTTGGTTTTACTGAACACTAAGTCAGTACAGTAACTTACATGTCTTATTTATACAATTTATTCCACTGTTCCACTATAATATTTTAAAGTTTTGATGATTAACACATTATATTATAGTTTGATACCTGGCATTGATAGGCCATCTTCTTTTGTATTTTTTTTCCCTTAATGACTTTTGTCATTAAGATAACGACTTTGTGAGACAGTAAGAATCAGTCCAACAAACTAAAAAGAATAAAAATGGAAGAAATATTTGAAATACCTCTTTGGAGAAACAGCAGACCTGGAAAAGAGATCCATAAGGGGCATCATAGGGAATGAAAGTGTGGTTGTGAATGGACTCAAATGTGATGACATCAGAAAAGAAGTAAGGTGTGGAAAAAAAAAATCTGTATTAGAAAAAAGAGGAAAGAAGAGGCATAATGGGACAATTAGTTCATACCAAGAGCCTCAAAAGATCTATTACAGTCCAGGCAAAAAAATGGTAGGGGGATGAGCATTGTCTGAAGCTTAGTCTTATCAGTTCTGGCTCTAAGAGGGAATAACTTACTCATCCAATTGGGTATATAAATTTATTTAATAGTATAAAGAAGTTGGAGGAGAAAAAGGAAAACAAAAGGGAGGGACAGGATAAAAGCAAGGGCAGAAATATTAGGGTAAAACATAAGAGAAGAGATAAAAGGTTGATAGTAGATAGTAGGTAAGTTGGATTAAAAAACCACTGGTAAGAAAAGTGGGAAGGAGTGATAGGATATAGGGGAGTGGGGGAAAACACTAGTAAGAGAAGGAAAAGGGATAATAGAAAATAAGGTAGTGGGTGGGCTGGGTTAAAAAAAAAAACAAACTTAACACAGTACTACTGGGCTTATATCCCAAAGAAATTTTAAAGAAGGGAAAGGTACCTGTATGTGCAAGAATGTTTGTAGTGGCCAGATACTGGAAATTGAGTGGATGCCCATCAATTGGAGAATGGCTGAATAATTGTAGTATATGAATATTATGGAATATTATTGTTCTGTAAGAAATGACCAGCAGGATGATTTCAGAAAGGTCTGGAGAGACTTACATGAACTGATGCTTAGTGAAGTGAGCAGGATTAGGAGATCATTATATATTTCAATAACAACTATACTGTGATCAATTCTGATGGACATTGCCCTCTTCAACAATGAGATGAACCAAATCAGTTCCAATAGAGCAGTAATAAATTGAACCAGCTACGCACAGAGAAAGTTCTCTGGGAGATGACTATGAACCACTACATAGAATATTAAGCCAGATAAAAGAAGAAATATACAGCAAAATTATATTAATTATTAGTGGGGGATCTTGACATTCTCCTCTCAGAATCAGACAAATCTAACCACAAAATAAAGAAGAAAAAAATTAGGAAGATTAATAGTATCTGGAATACCTAGATTGACAAATCTAACATGAATACACCTAGTATTACACAGTTGTTCCTAAGAGATGTGGCAGTAAAATAGGAAAAAGCTTGCACTATTCAAATCAGAATTTATGAAAGAAAATTCTTATTTGAAGTAAAGGCTCAGATCTCTCTAGTGGTGTTGATGTTACTTATGGCAAGTAATATACTTTTGTATTTGCATATGGTTTGCATTTGCATATGGTTTTATGCCAAGACTATTTTAATTCAATGATTACTAAAACCAAATATTTTCTTTTCCCTTCTCCTTTTACACAAATAAATAAACTCAAATTGTCCTTTAAAAGAAAAAAAAAAGGCATTGCATAAAGTGTAGTAATATCTTCCATAATTTTAGAAAATCAAAGGTTTTTCTTGATAATACAGTGGACAGCATCTTTCTGGATCTACTTTTGACACATTCAGTATGATGATGAGCAAGTAATTCCCCAGAATTCTGTTTTTCTGTATTCTTAAGTCGTATATATTACTTTTAGAATTCTTTTTTTTTAATTCATTTTTCCAAATTATCCCCTCCTTCCCTCCACTCCCTCCCCCCGATGGCAGGTAATCCCATACATTTTACATGTGTTACAATATAACCTAGATACAATATATGTGTATAAATATCATTTTCTTGTTGCACATGAATTAATAGCTTCCGAAGGTATAAGTAACCTGGGTAGATAGACAGTAGTGCTAACAATTTATATTCGCTTCCCAGTGTTCCTTCTCTGGGTATAGTTATTTCTGTCCATCATTGATCAACTGGAAGTGAGTTGGATCCTCTTTATGTTGAAGATTTCCACTTCCATCAGAATACATCCTCATACAGTATTGTTGTTGAAGTGTATAGTGATCTTCTGGTTCTGCTCATTTCACTCAGCAACAGTTGATTAAAGTCTCTCCAAGCCTCTCTGTATTTCTCCTGCTGGTCATTTCTTACAGAGCAATAATATTCCATAACCTTCATATACCACAATTTACCAAACCATTCTACAATTGATGGACATCCATTCAACTTCCAGTTTCTAGCTATAACAAAAAGAGCTGCCACAAACATTTTGGCACATACAGGTCCCTTTCCACTCTTTAGTATTTCTTTGGGATATAATCCCAATAACAGCAATGCTGGGTCAAAGGGTATGCACAGTTTGACAACTTTTTGAGCATAGTTCCAAATTGCTCTCCAGAATGGCTGGATTCTCTCACAATTCCACCAACAATGTATCAGTGTCCCAGTTTTCCCATATCCCCTCCAACATTCATCATTATTTGTTCCTGTCATTTTAGCCAATCTGACAGGTGTGTAGTGGTATCTCAGAGTTGTCTTAATTTGCATTTCTCTGATCAGTAGTCATTTGGAACACTCTTTCATATGAGTGGAAATAGTTTCAATTTCATCATCTGAGAATTGTCTGTTCATATCCCTTGAGCATTTATCAATTGGAGAATGGTTTGGTTTCCTATAAATCAGGGTCAGTTCTCTATATATTTTGGAAATGAGACCTTTGTCAGAACCTTTCCTTTTAAAAATATTTTCCCAATTTGTTACTTCCCTTCTAATCTTGTTTGCATTAGTATTGTTTGTACAGAAACTTTTTAGTTTGATGTAATCAAAATTTTCTGTTTTGTAATCAATAATGATCTCTATTTCTCCTCTGGTCATAAATTCCTTCCTCCTCCACAGGTCTGAGAGGTAGACTATTCTCTGTTCCTCTAATCTATTTATGATCTCATTCTTTATGCCTAAATCATGGAACCATTTTGATCTTATCTTGGTATATGGTGTTAAGTGTGGGTCCCTATCTAATTTCTGCCATGCTAATTTCCAGTTTTCCCAACAGTTTTTTCCGAATAATGAATTTTTGTCCCTAATGTTGGTATCTTTGGGTTAGTAGAAGACTAGATCGCTATAGATGTAACCTTTTTTGTCCTTTGTATCTAATCTGTTCCACTGATCTACGGTTCTATTTCTTAGCCAGTACCAAATGGTTTTGGTGACTGCTGCTATATAATATAGTTTCAGATCAGTTACACTCAGACCACCTTCCTCTGACTTTTTTTTCATTAGTTCCCTTGCAATTCTCGACCTTTTATTCTTCCATATGAATTTTGTTGTTATTTTTTCTAGTTCATTAAAATAGTTTCTTGGGAGTCTGATTGGTATAGCACTAAATAAATTGATTAGTTTGGGGAGTATTGTCATCTTTATTATATTCGCTTGGCCTATCCAAGAGCACTGAATGTCTTTCCAATTCTTTAAATCTGACTTTATTTTTGTTGCAAGTGTTTTGTAATGTTTCTCATATAATTCCCAACTATTCTTTGGTAGATGGATTCCCAAATACTTTATACTCTCAACATTTGTTTGGAATGGAATTTCTCTTTGTATCTCTTGCTGTTGCATTTTGTTGGTGATATATAAGAATGCTGAGGATTTATGTGGATTTATTTTGTATCCTGCCACTTTGCTAAAATTCTGAATTATTTCTAATAGCTTTTTAGCAGAGTCTTTGGGGTTCTCTAAGTATACCATCATGTCATCTGCAAAGAGTGATAGTTTGATTTCCTCATTTCCTACTCTAATTCCTTGAATCTCTTTCTCGGCTCTTATTGCCGAGGCTAGCCTTTCTAGTAATGGTGATAGTGGGCAAACTTATTTCACTCCTGATCTTACTGGGAAAGGTTGCAGTTTGTTTCTATTGCATATTATGCTTAGTGAAGGTCTTAAACATATGCTCCTGACTATTCTAAGGAATAATCCATTTATTCCTATACTCTCAAGAGTTTTTAGTAGGAATGGATGTTGGATTTTGTCAAATACTTTTTCTGCATCTATTGAGATGATCATATGGTTTTTATTAATTTGATTATTAATATGGTCAATTATACTAATAGTTTTCCTAATATTAAACCAGCCCTGCATTCCTGGTATGAATCCTACTTGATCATAGTGTATTATCCTGGGGATGATTTTCTGAAGTCTTTTTGCTAATATCTTATTTAAGATTTTAGCATCAATATTCATTAAGGAAATTGGTCTATAATTTTCTTTCTCAGTTTTCGATCGACCTGGTTTAGGTATCAGTACCATGTCTGTGTCATAAAAGGAGTTTGGTAGGACTCCTTCATTCCCTATTTTTTCAAATAGTTTATATAGCATTGGGGCTAATTGTTCATTAAATGTTTGGTAGAATTCACATGTAAATCCATGTGGTCCTGTGGATTTTTTCCTGGGGAGTTGACTGATAAATTGTTCTATTTCTTTTTCTGAAATGGGACTATTTAAGCAATTTATTTCCTCCTCTGTTAATCTAGGAAGCCTATATTTTTGGAGGAAGTCATCCATTTCACTTAAGTTATCAAATTTATTGGCATAAAGTTGGGCAAAGTAACTCCTTATTATTTCTAATTTCCTCTTCATTGGTGGAAAGATCCCCCTTTTCATATGTAAGACTAACAATTTGATTTTCCTAGTTCTTTTTTCTGATCAGATTTACCAAAGGTTTATCTATTTTATTGGCTTTTTCATAAAACCAACTCTTGGTTTTATTTATTAATTCAATAGGTTTTTTTTTTTACTTTCAATATTATTGATTTCTCCTTTTAATTTTTGTATTTCAAGCTTAATTTTTGATTGGGGGTTTTTAATTTGATCTTTTTCTAGCCTTTTAAGTTGCAAGCCCAATTCGTTAATCTTTTCTTTCTCTATTTTCTTCAAATAAGCCTCTACAGATATAAAATTTCCCCTTATTACTGCTTTATCTGCATCCAGATTTTGGTATGATGTCTCATCATTGTCATTATCTTGGGTGAAATTATTAATTGTTTCTATAATTTGCTCTTTCACCCAGTCATTCTTTAAGATGAGATTATTCAGTTTCCAATTAATTTTTAGTCTATGTATCCCTAACTTTTTACTGAATGTAACTTTTATTGCATTGTGGTCTGAGAAGAAGGCATTTATTATTTCTGCCTTCCTACATTTAATTTTGAGATCTTTATGTCCTATTATAGGGTCACTTTTTGTATAGGATCCATGAACTGCTGAGAAGAAAGTATATTCCTTCCTATTGCCATTCAGTTTTCTCCAAAGGTCTATCATACCTAGTTTTTCTAATGTTCTATTGACTTTTTAAATTTCTTTCTTGTTTGTTTTGTGGTTTGATTTGTCTAAATCTGAGAGTGCAAGGTTGAGATCTCCCACTATTATTATTTTACTGTCTATTTCTTCTTGCAACTCTCTTAACTTTTCCTTTAGAAAGTTAGATGCTATACCACTTGGTGCATATGTTTAGTATTGATATGGCTTCATTATTTATGCTACCTTTTAGCAGGATATAGTTTCCTTCCTTATCTCTTTTAATTAGATCAACTTCTGCTTTTGCTTGATCTGAGATAAGGATAGCTACCCCTGCTTTTTTGGCTTTACCTGAAGCATAATAGGCTCTGTTCCAAACTTTTACCTTTACTCTATATGTATCTCCCTGCTTTAAGTGTGTTTCCTGTAAACAACATATTGTAGGGTTCTGATTTTTGATCCAGTCTGCTATCCGTCTTTGTTTGGTGGGAGCGTTCATCCCATTCACATTTACAGTTAAAATTACTAATTCTGTATTTCCTGCCATCATATTATGATGGCAGATTATGCTTTTTATTATGATCAGATTATGCTTTTTCCCTTGACCCCCCCTGAACCCCTTCCCCAATATTTAATTTATAGACCCCCCTTGTGATGCACAGCCCTCCCTTTTTTTATTAGTATCCCTCCCCCCTGCCTCCATGTCCCTTCCCTTATTCTCCTTTTCCTTTTCCCTTTTCCTTTCCCCCTTTTAATGAGGTGAGAGAGAATTCTCTGAAAAACAATTATTTACTCTTTGAGCCTCTTCTGATGAGAGTAAGATTTACACAATGATTCTCCCCCTCTCTAAATTCCCTCAGATATGGTGTATTTTCTATGCCTCTTCCTGGGATGTAGTTTCCCTCTTTTTATCACACCCTCCCCTTTTTCTGATACTACCCCCTTCCCTTTACTACACCCCCTCCTTTTTTTTTCTTTTATATCAGTAAAATCAAATTATCCATGTGTATTTTCTATATACCCACAACAGAGATATAGTTCTCAGGGCTTCTGGGTACTTTTTCTGTTTCTCTTCAGTCTTGTGGATGTAGATCCAATTTTTTGTTTAAGTATGGTTTTTTTCTTAGAAACATATGGAATTCCTCTATTTCATTGAATGACCATCTTCTTCCATGGAAAAAGATGCTAAACTTAGCTGGGTAGTTTATTCTTGGTTCCAATCCTTGATCTTTTGCCTTTCGGAATATCAGGTTCCAGACCCTTCTATCTTTTAATATGGAGGCAGCCAGATCTTGGGTGACCCTTATTGTGGCACCTTGGTATTTAAATTGTTTTTTTCTAGCTGCTTGCAGGATTTTCCTTTGTGTGGTAATTCTGCAGCTTAGCCACAATATTCCATGCTGTTCTTTTTTTAGGGTATATTTCAGAAGGAGTTTGATGAATTCTTTCAACATCTACTTTCCCCTCTGTTTCTATTATCTCTGGACAGTTCTCTTTGATAATTTCCTGTAAAATAGAATCTAGACTCTTTTTTTGGTCATAGTTTTTGGGAAGTCCAATGATCCGCAGATTATCTCTCCTAGATTTATTTTCCAGGTCTATAGATTTTCCCAGTAAGTATTTTACGTTGTTCTCCAACTTCTCATTTTTTTTTTTTTTTTGTTTTGTTTGTGTGATTCTTGAGTTCTCTGTCAATCATTCATTTCTATTTGTTCCATCCTGACTTTTAAGGAGTTATTTTCTTCATTCACAGTTTTTAGTTCTTTTTGTAAATGCCCAATTTCGTTTTTAAATGAATTATTTGGCTCTATTGAATTTTTTTCCATTTCCCTAATTTTTCTTTTTTGAGAATTATTTTCTTTTTCCAATTTAGAAATCCTATTTTCTTGGGACGTTTTTATCTTCTCCAATTCAGAAATCCTACTTTCCTGTGATTTTTTTACCTTTTCTAATTCACTAATTTTGTTTCCCTGCATCTCCTGTGAATTCTTTATTTTTTTACAACTCCAATTTCAGAACGTTGTTATTCTCTATCATAGCTTCCCTTTCCTTTCCCCATTTTTCTTCAAACTCTCTTAACTTTTTAATAGTGTCTTCAAGGAGAGAGTTATGTGATGGGGGGCAGGAATCATTCCCCTTTAGGTTGTTATCTGCTGACTCTCTGCTGTTAACTTCCTCTAGGTTGGATACCCGCTCTTTCTCTGTGTAGAAAGAATCTATGGGTTTTTTGGGCTTCTTGCTCATACTTAAAAAATCTTTTGGGGTCTGTCCCTGGGGTAGGAAATTATTTATTTATTTCTTTATCAGCTTCCTCCCAGACTGGATAGATGCAGCAGCCCCTGGGCCTGAGCTCTGAGAGAGAGTTCCCCACCTCCTCCCTGGAAGTGCCTCAGAGGTGACCAGCACTGCTGTGCCCTGAGGGCGCTGTGTTTTAGCGGCTTCCCTGAGGTTGAGACTGAACAGTAAAGGCAACTCAAAGCCTAGCCTATGTGTCCCAGTGGGATGTCTGCAGCAGGTGATGTGAAAAGCCCCTGTGCTCAAACTGGGAAGTGTCTGCCAGAAACCACGGTCCCTAGTTCAAAGGATCCGCTTCTCTGGGACTTCTGTTCCACAGCCTCCAGCCAGCTGAGCCAGGCACTATGAGTTACCGCCCCGCCCACTCTTCAATCTCTTAACTACCCTGAGGCGAAAGCCTGGATTGCCTATGTCAGCCACACCCCGGTGACGAGATCTGCTGAGTCACCCTTGGGATCTGGGAAGATCCAATCTAGTTTTAAATTTTAAAGTGGCTTATATTTCTCCTCTGAACTGCTGTTTTATAAGCAGAGAAGAGCTAACACCCTGTGCCAGATTCTTTTATCTTGGTGGATTCTCTGATCACAGAGCCCTCCCCAGTGCAACCGGCACAGTGTGCCACTACCCCACCGTCTATGCTGGCCTCTCTTCTTCCTCCCCTGGGAGCTGACCTTTCCTGATGAAACAACAGATTCTCTTCAGTTGGTAAGTTGTGCTTCCAGTCCTTGTGGATTCTATCAGTCCAACGCTATTTCTGAGGCTGATTAAATCTAGTTGGTTGTGAGGGAAAAAGGAGCTTACACAGTGGCGTGTATCTTCTCTGCCATCTTGGCTCCTAGAATTCTTTACATCGATACATGCTCCCAAGTTCTTGGTTCCTCTAGAGTAACAAAGCTTTAGGAGTTTTCCTTTTTCAGTCAGGTGATCTTTAAAGAAATATTTTTTTTAAGTTTTTCTTTACATTTTCTATTATATTTCCTGTTTTTCCTACAACATTTTTTCACAGTGTTTGAAGTTTTTGTTCGGTTGTGGATGCTATTTTCTTGGTTTCTAATATGGCATTATTCATAGTCCCTTATCTTTCCTTTTGGCTCCTACCTATCTTTTCTATTTTTCTTCTATCTAGTACCCAATTTATATATCTGAATATTATGTATATACATACATATTATATATGTGCTTATGCATATATGCACACATATGTTATAATTTATATTATCATGCTATTTTCACTTTTTCTCTATTTTTTCTTTCGTAGTTTTCCCTTTGTTATGATTTTTCTCTTACATTATTCATGAAGAAATATGTATTTTAAAAAGTTAAACCAGAAAAAATAGTAAAGAACAAAAAAAATTGCATGCTTATGTATATAATTATATCTAAGTAATGTGTACTTGCACACATATAAACATAAAATATATGTAAATTTGTGTTTATGCATGTGTTTTGTCTCTGTGTGTGTGTGTGTGTGTGTGTGTGTGTGTGTGTGTGATTTATTTTGTTTTTGCTTTTCCCAAGTGCTTCCTTTTCTAAAATTGTGATCTGGACTTTTCTATTAATGTTCTATATTACTCTTCTTAACCATGTTGTTACCATGTTTAATCTGGGGTTCATCTACAGATACTGTTTCTGAGGTGAGAATTGTTTCATTAACTTTTATTGTTTCTGCTCACTCATGTAAGAGTCCATATGACAGAAATCCTCTACTATACTCTGATAAACTTTGTGTGCCTTCCTACTTTCAATTACTCATCTACTTTTATGCAAAATGATATATCTAATATGTTTACACTTTCATTTCTTTTCCACAAAACCGTGAATTAGGTTTCTTTTTTAATGGTCTTACTAATTGCTAAATAATAAAATAAATTCAAATTATTTGTGATTTGAATAATTTCTTTAAAATATATATTTAAAAATAATTGGAGTAATGTTGTAATTTCAACCCGGTAAGCATATTTTTGTGTACTAACTTCAGAGTACATTTTAAAAATGAATAACTATTTTAAAAGTTGGGTAGTGAAGATATAACTTTTTTTCTCTGTTATTATTTGTTAACTTTTATACAACAAATGCCACCAACATGTCCTGATAATATAACAAAATATAAATGTTGTCAAATTTAAACAAATATTCCTCACAAAGCCCATATCTGTATTGTAAACTTTTCATCTGGAGTTTTTGCTTCCAGCTATATATGCTTCTTCCATATAGAATGATGATGATGATGATGATGATGATGATGATGATGATGATGATGATGATGATAAGCTTTTATATAGTACCTTAAGGCTTAAAAAGTACTTTAAAAATTTATTTTGTTTATTTAAAAATATCACTTTTGTGAAATGCCAATTAGAGACCAGCTGTATTGTCTCTCATAGAGACTATGAAAGCAAGAAAAGAGAGAAACAATGATGTATATTGTCAAGACAAGTTTATTTTATCTATTCTCTTCACACTTAAGCCTTAAAACCACAAAATCACAAAGGAAAGATAAAGAAACATAAATCAGAAAAATCAATCAGTGCATGAAGGGATAATGCTTTGTATACTAATAGAAACTAATAGAAATTTCCCTATAGAAACAGCTTCACCCCCTTGCCATCCTGATTTATTATACATGCCCAACACATTCATTCCTAATTCTTCTCAATCTTTGCCAATCTACTGGCTGACACTTAACGTTGTTCAAGGCAGGTTAAAAGCCAGGCAAAGATGATCCTGAATCCTGCAACTAAGGAGGTATTGCTAGGTAGGTGTTCTTGCCTGGAGAGGCACAATCTTCACAACAACCCTGGTAAACAAGTGTTGTCATACATTATATAAATGAGGAAAGTGAAGCAGATAAGACTTCAAATGACTTGATCAGAAATGTAAACATCTAGTGAGTATTCAAGGCTCTATTTGAATAAGGGTTTTATCTGTTTGTGGGGTTATTATACCATCTGTTAACTAGTGGTTTTAAAGTAGGTAATTAATAAATCCTATGGATCAGTGGTCCTCAAAGTTTTTAAATAGGGAGCCAGTTCACTGTCCCTCAGACTGTTGGAGGGTCGGACTATAGTAAAAACAAAAACTCACACTGTCTCCTCCCCTCAGCCCATTTGCCATAACCCAGTGGGCCTCATAAACTTCCTCAGCAGGTCGCATCTGGCCTGTGGGCCACAGTTTGAGAACCCCTGCATTAGATTGTACTGAAAACTTAATTGACTTCATTTATTTAAATTTGGGAAAGTCTCCTTGGGATTATAAGAGTAAATGTTTTGACAACATTGTCAAAAATTCAGTAAAGTAAACCACTGAATTTTTTATTTACCCATTTCTATTTTTAAGTGTTTGTTTATTGTTTCCTATTCTGGTGTATCATTTAGCTGAATTGGCTATCTCAAGTGATACTGAGATAAATAAAAAATAAACTATCTAGATTAACCATGTTGAATTATACTTAAAAATGAACACCCCGAGAATGTTATCTTATAAAGTAGATTTTTTAATCAACTAAAATATTGTTTAAGTCCAAAATGTTTGCAAATTTGAAACTTCTGTACTAGAGAAATGACTTTCCCTCCATACTTTTTATGTCCATTAATGAGTTATTGTTGGTGTGTCTTTCTTCATAGATGTCTTTCTTGGATGACAGCAAAAGACTTTGAAACTTGGAAGTTAATTTCCAGATTTCATGTGAATTCATTTTCTATGCATTCATAACAGCTGTCTTCATTACATTTCAGTAATCTGTAAAATCTACCGTTTGTAGATCACAAGACAAAAACAAGAGTATTTGTAGGAATTTTTGCTTTGCTCTAATCAGTGACAGTAATATTATTCTTTGGAATTGATAATTGAGATATATATATATATATGTATATCTCTATATAGATATATATATATACATACATACATATTTAATTAGAGATATTTATTATAAGAAGGAACTATTTAAGAGTTCTTATACATTGCATTTTTGATTTGTTACTTTGTATGTATTATAGAGATTTTAAAAGGTCAGTAGTATCAAATGAATATAATTTGCTCATTCACCCTGTTATTGATGAGATATATAGTTTATCTTTTGAAAATTGATTATATGTAACAAAATAATTTGCTATGTAACACAAAGAAATAATCATATATTCTAATTTAAAATTGTTTTGTCCTATTTGATTCTATAGACCTAAACTAATATGTTGTAAAATAATAAAGAACTAGACTGAATTTAAACCTAACATCTAATTGAGACTGAAAATTCATTCAAAATATATAAAACTATGATAATACAATACAAATTTTATACAACATATCTAATCAAAATTTTCTATAACATTATGTACATTACAAAATTCTTCTTTTTTCTTTCTCATTTATTTTTCTAAGTGCTTTTTAAGGTCCAATCCATGATTTTCTTGCTGTATGGAACTGCAATTAAATTGCATGGAAAATTTGCATTTCTTCTGCAATTTATAATCTTTGACAGTTGTTTGGATTATTATAAGTTAAGTTTCCTCCTGTACCTTAGCTAGTATGTTAGAAGCATAAACCCACAACTTTGCAACTACTTAGGTCCAATTTCTACGCACATTAATCCATTTTGTTTTATCACCATATTTAGGCACAAAAAACATCATATAATTTTTAGATATAGGAATGAAAGATTTTTAGAGTACATCTAAACAATTTCTGTTATGTAGGTGAAGAAATTTAAGCCAGACGAAAGAAGAATACATATCTGAAGTTACAACTGAGGATAATCTCAAAAAGAGATTGTCAGAACAGATTCTCAATTTGTCACATATCATATTAGATATGTGGTTTGATATTATGTCTATATCTCTATGTGCATATCTACATATTGACTTGGTATTTTTGAAATATTTAACTATCATTTTTGTCAACTTCAAAGAAATCTCCCAGTAATTAAAATAATCTCTTAGATATGATTATTTATTGACTATATTAAAAATAATACTTTCTGAACCAAATTATTAAGACATTTAAAAAATAATTTTCAGAACTAAATTAAAAGGATTCATCTTCAAATGTTTTGATAAATATATTTATATTGTTACACGGTTTATGAAGTTAAAAAAAAGATTACCATTAATGATTGCTACCTAGACTTTGAAATTTTTCAAAAAACAAACTTTATTTTTACTGATCCTATTAGCATAAATTTGTGGTCACTAATAAATATTCCATTTCCTCTCTTTCTATGTCATTCTTCCTGCTTTAAAAAAAATCTCCTTTTTTTGGTATCAATCATCTGTCTTTATAAATATAATATCTTGATATCCTTAGGATTCAACTACTAATATTTAGAAATCAATCAATGAGTGATTCTGTCTTGTAGCAGATGTTACCTTTTATTTTTTATTTAAAAAAATGTATCACTTATTCCTTGCACAGCAAGCTCAGACCTGCAAAAGCAGCTTAGATCATCTATTAAAATTCAGACTTGAGCAAAATAGGAGCTCACAGCACAAGCAATTGGGGAAGATTGAAATGCCAAAATCATTTTTAAAAATAATTTCACTCCTTCAGGCTTACTACCCTAACTTAATCTATTACAATCAAGCACATTCAAGAAAATATCATTACAATCAAACATATCCCAGAAATGTCATTAGGTAAACTATCATTTTTAGATAAAAAAATGGTAATAGAACAGTAAAAAAAAAAAAAAAGAAAGAAAAAGAAAAAAGAAAACAAAAAGTGCCTTCATGATGTTCATCAATTATTTTCTCTAAGTCATTTTTGTCTTTAGTTAAGAAAGCCAAATATCCTGACACACATATATCTACTTAGGACAAAGGAAATCTATATTTTGTCCTAAATTTATATTATTTGAAGGTAGAGAATAAGTATTTTCCTATATTTAGTTTTGTTTTACTAATGAATATACCAGAAAACAAGTTTCTTTGCAAAGAAGCCATTTTCAGGATGCCACAAACATCCAAAGAAGGTGAAAATACAGGGAAATAATATATATTTTAGTCTAAGGCTTTCAATTTTCCAGCAAAAAAAAAAAAATCAATTTTAACACAAACCCCTTGAATTATAGCAATATTTGTTGGTGGTCTTTGCAGTTTTAGCATTTAGTAGATGACATTCCCTCCTGGCAGTTACAATTACTAGTCTGTCCTAGGCCCAACAGAGTACCTTTGACCACTGACCTTTGCAGTGTCAACTCTACCCAGCTTGCCTCCTCTGAGGCCTTCAAAGGTCTCTGGCCACAATCTCTTGAATCTATAGCTTAGTAATCGGTAGCACGCTCAAGAACAGCCACGTGCAGTCTTAAAAGCCTTTATTATACCTACTCACATAATGCCCTGATTTGATACCCTGACTTGTTGGTTCCCTAGTAAACACCTGGTCAGAAGACCCACGTGTTCACTACCAAAATCCTTACCTCTCTGGGCTATCCATTCGCTTGACTCAGGGAGCATAATAAATAATACTTGAATTTTATTAAGATGAATTAATTCAGACAAGATTAATGTTATATATTAACTACTGTAAAATTTTGTGACCTTGTCCTATAGTACAATCTAACCAGAATGATTAAACCAATATAGAACACAACACAAAATGATTAAACACTAATAATAATGTTTCACATTTATAGGACATTTTAATACTCACATGGATCTTCCCCCTTGCAAAAACAAAAACAAAAACAAAAAAAAACTAGTAAGTTAGTAATGCAAGCTTTGTTGCCACTACTTTATTGATAAGAAAACTAAAGGTCAGAGAGGCTAAATTATTTGATAATCGTTTCATCACCAACAGTGAGGTACCACAGTGAGGAAGATCTAAAGTCAAATATGGCCTCAGACACATTCCAGTTGTGTGTCCCTGCACAAGTAACTTAACTTTATTTGCCTCAGTTTCTTCATTTGTAAAATAAACTGGAAAAGGAAATGACAATCATTGTTTTCTATTTATCAAGAAAACCCCAAATGGGGTAACAAAGAGTCAGTACAGAGTCAGACAAAACTCATGTACAACAAAACAATAGCAACATAAAAGACTTTGTCCTCAAATTCAGGACATCTGACTTCAAACTCAGTAGCTTTTCTTCAATCACAAACTGTCAATATCACAATATATAATCAAAACACCCAAACTGTATTGTATAGAGGATTTCAATAAAAATAATTCTGAAAAGTAGTTCCAGGAAGAATGAAATTTGTTGAGGAAGATTTCATGGAAGAAATGGAAATTCAGTTGGATATTTTAAAAAGTGGGTATAGAGAGAGCTAGATGGTTGCAGTGAATAAAATACCCATCCTGAAATCAGGAGGACCTGAGTTCAAATCTTGTTTCAGGCACTTATCATTTACTAGCTGTGTGACCCTGGGCAAATAACTTAACCCCAATTGCCTCATCCCTTCTCCCCCCCAAAAAAAGAAAAAGAAAAATAAAAGAAATGGAGGGATATGGACAAAGAAAATTGAGAAAGGAAGATATTATTAGTTCAACAAAATGAAGACTCAAGAGTAAGAATAAACAAATTATATCTAGAGAATATAGATTTATTTAATGTAATTATTGAAGATTGTAGCAATTAATAGAAATACTCTTTGAGGATTTTTAAAATAAATCATTTTCTTTGGTTTTATTAATGAAAGCTTTTTTTTATTTTTAAAACATATGAATAGATAAATTTCAACATTCACCGTTACAAAACCTTGTGTTTCAATTTTTTCCCTCCCTTCACCCCACACTCTACCCTATACTGAAAGTAATCCAATATATGTTAAACATGTGTAAATTCTCTTATATATGTTTCCACAATTATCATACTGCACAAATAAAAACAGTTGATCATTTTTTTGCAATAGAATGCCTTCAAATTTGAAACTAAATTTGTTATTAAAATATCACTGGAATATTTCTTATCTCAAGAAGATTTTTTTAATATATTATGAACTCAATTTCAATCATTGGAAGTATGAGTTTTAAGGAATTTTGACAAATAATGTGTAGATATATGGTGTTGGTTAAGAATGGTCTTAAAATCTGGAAAATGGACTATGATCTTGAAATATTAGAATAGAAATATTAGAATATAAGTACACAGTAATTTTGTCAGGAAAGTGATGTTAAAAATATGAAAAATTAACATGTACAGAAATAACAACTAGAATCCATTTTTGTATTCTAGGGAACAGATGCTGGATCCTCAAATTAAAATCATAGCACTAAGATAGAAGAATAAAGTATACATAAAAAGAAAACACAAAATTAATTTTTTATTTTCTTTGCACCTTAGGTAAATTATAAAGTTGGATGGAAGTTTCAGTTGGGTTCCACACTAAGGACCAAAAGAAAGATGTAAATGATGTTAAGAGCATTTCTTATTTTTTTCAACAAGTTTTTTTCTAAGCTCTGACTTGTTACAAATCTGGATATGAGACCCCAAAAAATAGATTTGACAAGACATAATAACTAAATTAAGCTAAATTTTTAAAAATCTTAATTGGGTTATGTTTTAGTGAAATGGTAAATTTGGCAACAGGAGTAGTAATATGAAATAAATTTCAGAGAGCAATACATTGTAAAGAATATTATATAAAATAGTATAATAAAGATTCAATTAATAGCATAATGAAATTATATCATAGACATCTATCACACGTTATAAAGGTTACAAATTTATGTGAAAAAAATAGCTTCATGGCCTCAATCAGATACAGCACAGAGGGCAGTCCATGCTGAATAAACAATTTTCATTTCAGGGTACACAAATTTTAAAATCTCTGGCACACAGAAGAGGATGAGAGATCTCTAGAATAAGGGGGAATAATCAAGGAGGAGCTAGGTGGAATCTATCTGAGTGACCATGTCTCAGAATTATCTAAAGATATGCTAATCAAAAATTTGAATGCAGTTGTGCCTGTATTTTTAAGACAGTTTCAAGAAGTTAGAAAAACAAATGAATAGATTTAGGACATTGGAAACAGAGAATGAATGAGAAATTTTGATCTCTCCTTATTGTAATAAGAGAGTCTGAGAAAATTGACCTGATTATGATTTTCATTTTAATAATTTCTAAGTATAAGCTTGTTCAGGGTTCATAGCATGAAGAATATAAATATAATTATTACACAAACTTCTTCTGGAAATGTGTATATTTTGGAGAAAAAGAAAGGATATGAGTCTTTTATCCTTTATAAATGAAAACTTTAAGATCATAAGTAGAAGACAAGGATACTGCCAGTCTCCCGATCTTTGAACTCTTTCAAATTCATCTAGGGTTAGCTCACAGATGCCAAACACTTTGCAATAAATTAGATCCACAAAATCCTTTGCTTTGATAGTTCAATGATTTTTAAAGATACTAAGATTCTATGATATTGCTGGTATGTTACTTCTTCCTTATCCATAATATTTCTTCCATCTTCATGCTTTTGCACATGTCCTGTGTCTGATATGTACTATCTTCCTTAATTTGATTTCTAAGAAAATTCGTTTTTAAATAAGACCTCTTGAAGGAATATTGTCTTGACATTGAAACTGTTAAATACACTTTACCTCTTAAAATTACTTCCCATTATTTTGCAGTTTAAAAAAAAAAAAATATCTCTCCAGTGAACTACAAGTTTCTTGAGTACAAGGTTTTATATATCTACTCTCTAGGACAGCACTTTACAAATAATAGATGCTTAAAAATTTTTAGATAGATTCACTTGAATACTAATAATTTACTATTGCCATCCCTATGTTATTTGAAATAGCTTTCTAGCTTTCTCAAATATTCTTGGATATCCACATCAAATTTTGTTTTAAATTTCCCTTTTAATTGTGTCACTTATTTCTGGTAACTTAAGAGAGAAAGCATTGTATAAACTCAATAAATAAATATTAATAATGATCATCAATATATGGTGAAAAAAGAGCTAGTTTGAAGTAGGAATATGGTGATTCATGAAATTTCTTTGTCAAGTACCTTAATGACAGAACTATATACCTTTCTAATCAAATCCTTCAGTAATTGTTTTTTGGTAAGGTGTTGACTCTTTTTTTCACTGAAGTGCTTAGTCAAACCTACTAAGTAGGGCTAATTAAAAAAGAAAAAGAAAAACTGATCTACTCAATCAAGATTTCACACATATTCATTAGCTGTAAAGTTTAGCAGGAAAGTGTCATATAATATTGACTACAACTGAAAGTCAAATGCTTTGGCTTGTACAAAAATAGCAAACTGTGAAAATAATTAAATTTAATTATTTGTTTAATTTTATTCATCTATTTTATTTATTTTTCAGTACACACATTTTTGGATCATGGTGGGAGACAAAATTCAGAGCAAATCATTGGAGATATTAAAAAAAAAAGAAGTGAACATAACATGTGTTGATCTATAGTGTGTCTCAATTCTTTTTCTGGATGCAGATGCAAGGTCTATAGGGATTGCTTTGGATCACGAAATCACTGAGAAGAACTAAGTCTTTTGTGGCAGATTATCTCTTGCTGTTTTTTGTGCAACATATTCCTGGTTTTGCTTGTTTAGTTCAGTATCAGTTCATGTAAATAGTTCCAGGGCTTACTAAAATCATTGTTCATCATTTTTTATAGAATAATAATATTCCATTAATTTCATGTACCACAACTTGTTTAGCTATTCCTCAATTGATGGGCATCTACTTCTTTTCCAATTCTTTGCTATCACTAAAAGAGCTGCTACAAGCATTTTTTCTCCTCCTTTATGATTTCCTTGGGATATAAACCCAGTAATTGGACTGCTTGGTCAAAGAGTTTATATAGAGAGCTATTAATGAATAAGTCTATGAACAGGAAGAGTCTGGTCCAGGTATTACTTAAGACCTGCACTCTATAAGGGCTGAACAATTCAAAGCATTGGTTCACCATCTCCCTAACAATGAAAAACATATTCATGAATTTAGGATACTCTTGATAGAGAATGAATGTGACAGAGACAAGGTATCACAATTATGCTATTTATGACTCTGTCTTGGTGCATACATTGGTATGATAATTTCTGCTATTTACACCTCTGTTTTGATAAATACTTTGGTACTGATAAACATTACAACTATTCACAATTCTATCGTTATTATTAAGCATCACGACTATGCTAGTTACAATTCTATTTTGATAAATACCTTGTATATAGAGTTAAGGTGGATACTGAAATGCCTAAGTATGGTTTATGCATAAACCCTGATATGTATATGGCATCACTTGGAGATAGCCAATGTTAATGTAACACTAGATTAAAGAGTATATAACCTCTAGATCTCAGACTAATAATTGGAGATTGCAAAGCATATCTTCTGCCTGGCCTCAAATGATCATTCAGATTCACACTTACTTTCAATGGAGCTGGGCTCCAATAAATATTCACAGTTATATAATCTTTTAGCCATAGCTCCAGATTGCTTTCCAGAAAGGTTGGATTATTTTACACCACCACCAACAAGGCTTTAATGTCCCAGCTTTCCCACATCTCCTAAATTTATCATTATCTTTTCCTGTCATCTTAGCCAATATAAGAGATGTAAGGTGGTATCTTAGATTTGTCTGAATCTGTATTTCTCAAATCAATAGTGACTTAAAGCATTTTTTTCATATACCTATCAATGGTTTTAATTTCATCATCTGAAAATTGTTTATTCATATGATTTGATCATTTATCAATTGGGGAATGACTTGTATTCTTATAAATTTAACATATATAAATTTATATAATTTAGAACTGAGACTGTTACCAGAAATAATATTTGTAAAGATTTTTTTCCAAGCTTTGTAGGCCCCTTTTAATCTTATTTCTGTTGGTTTTGTTTGTGTAAAAACTTTTTAGTTTGATGTAATCAAAGTGTCCATTTTATCTTCCATAATGTTCTCTAGTTCTTTGGTTATAAATTCTTCCCTTCTCTAAAGATCTGATAGGTAAATTACACCTTGCACTCTGAATTTGTTTACAGTTTCATCATTTTTTTACATCCAAATCATTTATCCAATTAGAATATTTTGGTGTATTGTGTGATATGAATATCTAAGCCAAGTTTCTGACATTGTTTTCCAGTTTTCCCAGCATTTTTTATCAAATATTGAGTTTTTATTCCAGAAGTTGGAGTTTAGGGGTTTATCAAATACTGGATTGCTATAGGCCTTGATTATTCTGCCATGTGTATATTATTTATTCCACTGATACACTACTCAACTTCTTAGCCAGTATCAAATGATTTTATGACTGCTTTATAATATCATTTTAGATTGGATACTGCTACCATCCTTTTCATTTTTTTCCATTAGTTTCCTTGACCTTTTGTTCTTCCAGATGAATTTTGTTATTTTTTTTTCTAGTTTTATAAAATAATGTTTTGGCACTTTGGTTGACATGACACTGAACAAGTAGATCAATTTAGGCAGAATTGTCATTTTTATTATATTAGCTTGGCCTAGCCATCAACAAGCAATATTTTTCCAATTGTTTAGATCTGACTTTATTTGTGTGAGAAGCATTTTGTGACTGTGTTCATATAGTTCTTGGGTTTGTCTGAGCAGATACATCCCCAAGTATTTTATTTTGTCTAAAGTAATTTTAAATGTATTTTCTCTTTATATGTCTTGCTGATGGACATTGTCATTCATATATAGAAATGCTGATAACTTGTGTGAATTCATTTTTATATTCTGCAATTTGGCTAAAGCTGGAAAATGTCTCTAAGCACATCATAATATCATTTGCAAAGAGTGATAGTTTTTCAAATGCCTTTAATTTATTTTTCTTTTCTTATTGCTAAAACCAATACTTCTAGTATAATTCTGAATAATAGTGATGATAAAAACCAATACTACTGCTTATTATTTTAAGAAATCTCCTTTTATAATGTTCTCTAATGCTTTTAATAGGAATGGGTTCTGTTTTTTTTTTTTTTTTTTTTTTTTTTTTTTTTTTTTTTTTGTGGTTTTGTTTTGTTTTATTTTGTTTTGATGATAATGAGCATCATTGTTGAATACTTTTTGGTTAAGGAAGGAAGGTATGCAAAGAACATTAGTAGTTTTGAGGAATCATTATAAATTCTTAATGAAGAATGTCATTTTCTAAGAATTGGACAAATAAAATGGAATGATACATGAGACATAAGGAAATATCAAAACCAGGTCAAATTACCAAAAAAGTGAATTGCTGTAGAAGTTTTGTTTGTTTGTTTGTTTGTTTGTTTGTTTTTAATGACCTCAAAAATAGATTAAGGACAATAATTTAAAAATGATTTTATTATCTGAAAGTCCAAAATAATAAAATATTATTGGTGTCATTTCTTAATTTGTTTTGGGTTTTTTTATTGGCCAAATTTTCTGAAGGTGCTGTGCATAGATGGGAAATAAGAATTTTTTTATTATTTTATTAATTCTTGTCTATAGATTAGAATATCAAAAATTTAAAAAATAGTATTTATTTATTTTTTTCTCTTATTTTTATTAGGTTTATCTAATTCTCTCAGGAGTATACTAAGTATTACAGTTTTACAATTTTTGGTATTATTCATTTAAATTTAAAAAAATACAAATGTTCTCCCATTTTGTGCTAATATGTTTAGTGTAAGTTTTAATTTATTGTCTATGAATTTCAGGAAAATTCATTCATTGCTTTAATTAAATAATTCATTGCTTTAATTAAATATATTTTTTTAAATGAACAATATGGCTACCCTTTTTCTTTTAACTTGAGCTGAAGCATTATTGATTTTGAGCTGTCCCCTTATTTTAATTTTTTTTCCATTCTAAGTTTATTTTTAAAAATTTTCTACCGTCATCATTTGTCTCTTTCCTCAGGCTATCTTATAAATGGTGTAATCCTATTTATACTTAAAAATATGATTGCTCATGTGTGTTTCATTCTATTTTACTACCATATAAATTTATTTTCCTTTTTTTCTGCCCCCTATTTAATTTGTTTTGTTTTTTCTTCTGTTTTCCTGTGGGACAAATTTTTAAAAAAGAAATATTAAAGTTTTGATAAACCTTATGAAATAAAATAATTTTATAAAAATATGAAATAAAAAGCAAATGATTTGAGTAAAAGATCTAAAACTACATGAAAATTAAATAACAATGTTAATAATGGATATAACAAAGAACAAATGTAAACTCAATATTTTCAGAAAAGTGATGCACTACTTAGAAAAAAAAATGTATGGCTCCAAAAGTTTTTATCAATAAAAAACAGAAAGTGCCATCTGCATCTAAGAAAGAACTATGGAGACTGAATTTGGATCAAAGCATAGTATTTTCATTTTGTTGTTGCTTGTTTTATTTTTTTTTTTCTTTCTTCTGTTTTTTTTTTTTTTTTTGTCCTTTTAATGTGATTTTTTTCTTGTGCAACATTGTGAATATGGAAATATTTAGAAGAATTGCACATGTTCACTGTATATCAAATTGCTTACTATCTAGAGGAGGAAAGACAAAAGAGAAAAGACAAAAACTTGGAATACAAGGTTTTGCAAAGATAAATGGTGAAAATTATCTTTGCTTATATTTAGAAAAAATTATATTTTGAAGTAAAATAAAAGATTTTTTTTAAATACCCAGAAAATGAGCAAATTAAAAGCTATTAATTAAAGATCAAAAGAGAGCTGTTAAAGTTAAAGGGTTTTTTAAAATAAAATTTAAAAATTCAACTAATTAATAAAACTAAGAGCTTTTGTTGCTTTTTAAAGCAGACAATAAAGGGGATTAGCCATTAATTATTTTGGTTCTTCTTAAAAATAAGGGAAAGGTGCTACTAGTATTAAACATTAAAAAAGTGAATCCACCACCAATGAAGAGGAAATAAAAGCAATCTTTAGGAACTATTTTGCCCAAATATATACCAATAAAACTGACAATCTAAATAAAATTAATTGATAATTACAAAAAATATAAATTATTTACATTAATAGAATAAGAAATGGAAAACTTTTAAATAACTGAAAATTTTTTTCAAAAAAGAAGAGAAATTGAGTTTATCATAAGTGCACTTCCAAATGGGGGGAGGAAAGACCAAAATTATTTACAGGGTCTCAAGATTATATATTTAAAACTTCTTTTTTTTTTAATTTATTTTTTTATAATATTATCCCTTGTATTCATTTTTCCAAATTATCCCCTCCCTCCTTCCACTCCCTCCCCCTGATGACAGGCAATCCCATACATTTTACATGTCTAACAATATAACCTAGATACAATATATGTGTGTAAATAGTATTTTCTTGTTGCACATTAAGTATTAGATTCCGAAGGTAGAAGTAACCTGGGTAGATAGACAGTAGTGCTAACAATTTACATTCACTTCTCAGTGTTCCTTCTCTGGGTGTAGTTATTTCTGTCCATCATTGATCAACTGGAAGTGAGTTGGATCTTCTTTATGTTGAAGATATCCACTTCCATCAGAATACATCTTCATATAACATTGAAGTGTACAGCGATTTTCTGGTTCTATTCATTTCACTCAGCATCAGTTCATGCAAGTCTCTCCAAGCCTCTCTGTATTCCTCCTGCTGGTCATTTCTTACAGAACAATAATATTCCATAACCTTCATATACCATGATTTACCCAACCATTCTCCAATTGATGGACATCCATTCATCTTCCAGTTTCTGGCCACTACAAAAAGAGCTGCCACAAACATTTTGGCACATACAGGTCCCTTTTCACTCTTTAGTATTTTGGGAGGATATAAGCCCAATAACAGCAATGCTGGGTCAAAGGGTATGCACAATTTGACAACTTTTTGGGCATAGTTCCAAATTGCTCTCCAGAATGGCTGGATTCTTTCACAACTCCACCAACAATGTATCAGTGTCCCAGTTTTCCCACATCCCCTCCAACATTCATCATTATTTGTTCCTGTCATCTTAGCCAGTCTGACAAGTTTGTAGTGGTATCTCAGAGTTGTTTTAATTTGCATTTCTCTGATCAGTAGTGATTTGGAACACTCTTTCATATGAGTGGAAATATTTTCAATTTCTTCATCTGAAAACTGTCTGTTCATATCCTTTGACCATTTATCAATTGGATAATGGTTTGATTTCTTATAAATTAATGTCAGTTCTCTATATATTTTGGAAATGAGACCTTTGTCAGAACCTTTAACTTTAAAAATATTTTCCCAATTTGTTACTTCCCTTCTAATCTTGTTTGCATCAGTTTTGTTTGTACAGAAACTTTTTAGTTTGATGTAATCAAAATGTTCTATTTTGTGATCAATAATGATCTCTAGTTCTCCTGTGGTCATAAATTCCTTCCTCCTCCACAGGTCTGAGAGGTAGACTATTTTCTGTTTCTCTAATCTATTATCTCATTCTTTATGCCTAAATCATGGACCCATTTTGATCTTATCTTGGTATATGGTGTTAAGTGTGGATCCATATCTAGTTTCTGCCATACTAATTTCCAGTTTTCCCAACAGTTTTTTTCCAAATAATGAATTTTTATCCCTAATGTTGGTATCTTTTCGGTTTGTCAAAGATTAGATTGCTATAGATGTACCCTTTTTTGACCTTTGTATCTAATCTGTTCCACTGATCTACCGTTCTATTTCTTAGCCAGTACCAAATGGTTTTGGTGACTGCTGCTATATAATATTGCTTTAGTTCATGTACACTCAGACCACCTTCCTCTGACTTTTTTTTCATTAGTTCCCTTGCAATTCTCGACCTTTTATTCTTCCATATGAATTTTGTTGTTATGTTTTCTAGGTTATTAAAATAATTTCTTGGGAGTCTGATTGGTATAGCACTAAATAAATAGATTAGTTTGGGGAGTATTGTCATCTTTATTATATTTGCTTGGCCTATCCAAGAGCAATTATTTAAATCTGACTATTTTTGTGGCAAGTGTTTTGTAATTTTTCTCATATAATTCCTGACTATTCTTTGGTAGATGGATTCCCAAATTCTTTATACTCTCAACATTTGTTTGGAATGGAATTTCTCTTTGATGATACTCCCCAATTGACAAATTATCAAAGGATAGAAACAGGCAGTTTCAGGTGAAGAAATTAAAGATATATAATCATGTAAAAATACTATTTATTAGAGAAATGTAAATTAAAATAACATTTAGATACAACCTCAAACCTATCAGATTGGTTAATATAACAGAAAAATAAAATGATAAATGTTGGTGGAGATATGGGAAAAGTAGAACAATAATGTACTGTTAGTATTGTTGTGAATGGTATACTATTCTGGATATCAATATCCATAACTATTTAGAACTATGCTCAAAGCTGCATATACCCTCTGATTAAGCATTACTATTGCTAGGTCTAATTTCCAAAGAGATTTTTCTTAAAAAAGGAAATGGTCTCCCATGTACAAAAACATATTTATAGTAGCTGTTTTTTTTTTTAATTGAAGGGTTTCTTATCAGTTGAGTAATGGCTAAACAAGTTGTGGTATATGAATAGAAAGTAATACTCTTATTCTAAAGGAAATGATGAGCTGATGGATTTCAGAAAACCTGGACTTGTATGAATTGTTTCCAAATAAAAAATGAGTAGAACCAGAAGATGGTACACAGTGATAGCAACATTTTGTAATGATCACCCATGATACACTTAGCTCTTCTCAGAAATACAGTATTATCCAAGACAATAATGTTATGCCACAGTTCTTCTCAGTTTCCATAATTATCCTGACCCTGTCCTGACTCAGTTTCTCTGCTTCACTTCAAAGCTCAGTCCTGCAAAACCTCCTCTAGCTCTTTATCAGAATATCTGATAAGGATAAAAGATCTTATGTTTTAGAATATCAGAATGCCTCTCCCTATCCCAAGCTCATGGAATGTCAGATACTGTCTTATCAAAATGCCTCTCTCCATCTCTGGGGTTCTCCCCCCATGCCTCCCCTCACCCTGTCAGAACTGGATTGTCAGAGTCCCATTCCCACTGTCATCACCCTGACTCCACCCCCACCTCATTCTACCCCCTGAGCCATGTGTATATAGGCCATTGAGAACTCTCTTTGTTTGCTGGATTCTTGGAGATGATAGTCTCATTCAGCCCTGGGACCAAAACATGGATTCATTTGGTCCCAGTAAATTTCTCCCATTAAATAAATTATTAAATACTCTTCTAATCTCTATTTTGACTCAGTTTCTTCAGCATTACAGTACCAAATGAGCAGAAATGGAAAATGTCATCCATATACAATGAAAAAGCTATGGAGTCTGCAGATTGAAGCATATTATTTTCACTTTTTGTGTGTGTGTTTTTCCACTTTTGTTTTTATTCTTTTTTCACAACATGACTATTATGAAATATTTTTAAACATGATTATGCATGTTTAGTTTATATCAGGTTGTTTCAAACCTTTATTGTAATCTTGGATAATCATTTATCTGTAATCTACTTTTTTACTGATGAAACTAATTCTGTCCCCTTAAAGGCAAACTTACAGAAATATAGCCTTATAATTGTGAAAAATTTATTCTCATGCCTTAGTTGTTGTCAGGGTTACAGGATATTTCTGGGGATTCTACATGTTGACAGTGCATTTTTTCTTCTTTTCTTCTCCCCCCGCCTTAAACCAGAAAGAGAATACCCAAAAAGATTTACAGTGACATTTTTACAACTTTTCATTCATGGTGCATTTGGAGAAATCTAAAGAATTCACTTGTCCAATACACACTTTGGTCAGTCCATCTGTCTTAATAGTTTCCTATTCTGGAGAGGTCAATTGTTACCTCCTTAATGATGCCAGCTTCAAGTGCTTTGAACAAGAGAAGGCCAATGTTGTCTCCTGAATGCTAAAGTCTTGCATAACAGTGTGGTGCTCTGCTGCCATGACAACCAACTAGCAAACATCTATTTCAACTGACAATAGGCACATCTCTCCCACTGATTTTGCCCCAAGCTTTACCCATTCTTTTGACTTTCAACCTAAGAACTATACAATTAGAAAATGATATCACAATTAAGAATTTCACTCTCCACACTTATATGGAAAGAAATGTGTAGAGCATTTTTCAGTCTTAATATTGATAATTCCAAATCTTTTAGTGTTGTATAATTATTCCTGAGAGGTGCAGTATGTGTGCTGTTTATAGGAGATGAATGGAACCATACATTTATAACTACATGCTCCATTACACTCATAGTGGATTGCTTCTTAATTTACATCTTGCTTTGGGCCATGCAAGAGATTATTCCAGTAATTTCTGTAGAACTGTTTCAGATTCTGTAGATTTATCTCCTAAAGCTGCATTTACTTCTGTGATTTGAAAGTCATTTGGTAGGCAGAAATTTTATCTTACATTTGTCAGATAAATTTCTCACTTATCTTATTTTGCTTATAGCAATATGGTAGTTTAAGGAGGAGGAGAAAACATAAAGACCATGACTTACTCTAAAGGCACAAGAATACATAGAGCTTGAAAACAAAGAATATAATTACACTTTTATGAGCCATCATGTAAATATATTACAAAAAAAAAAAAGTTTCTTTAAATAGGATAGTCAAATAGAGACAAGAAAAAAGAAAAAGAAAAAAGAAAAAAGAAAAAGACTGAGACATTCCTTAATCTATTTTCCAGACTTTTCTTCCAAAGAAGAAATTTGAAAGTATTATCATAAAATGTGCAAATTGTTTTTTTTTCATTAATTTTATAATTATAACATATTTTGACAGTACAAATGCATAGGTAATTTTTTGCAACATTATCCCTTGTACTCCATTCTGTTCCGAATTTTCCCCTCCTTTCCTACACCCTCTCCCCTAAATGGCAGACATTCCCATACATATTAAATATGTTATAGTATATCCTAGATAAAATATATATGTGCAGAACTGAAAATTTTTTTGTTGTTGTTGTTGCAAAGGAAGAATTGGATTCAAAAGGTAAAAATAATCTGGGAAGAGAAACAAAAAATGCAAACAGTTTACACTCATTTCCCAGTGTTCCTTCTCTGGGTGTAGCTGATTATGTCCATCATTGATCAATTGGAACTGGATTATATCTTCTCTATGTTGAAGATGTCCACTTCCATCAGAATAAATCCTCATATAGTATTGTTGTTGAAGTGGATAATGATCTCCTAGTGCTGCTCCTTTCACTCAGCATCAGTTGATGTAAGTCTCTCCAAGCCTCTCTGTATTCATCCTGCTGGTCAATTATTACAGAACAATAATATTCCACAACATTCATATACCATAATTTACCCAACCATTCTCCAATTGGTGGGCATGCATTCATTTTCCAGTTTCTAGCCACTACAAAAAGGGCTGCCACAAACATTTTGTTACATACAGGTTGCTTTCCCTTCTTTAGTATTTCCTTGGGATATAAGCCCAGTAGTAGCATTGCTAGATCAAAAGGTATGCACAGTTTGATAACTTTTTGGGCATAATTCCAGATTGGTCTCTGGAATAGTTGGATTCTTTCACAACTCCACCAACAATGCATCAGTGCCGCAGTTTTCCCACATACCTCCAACATTCATCATTATTTGTTCCTGTCATCTTAGCCAATCTGACAGATGTGTAGTGGTATCTCAGAGTTGTCTTAATTTGCATTTCTCAGATCAATAGTGATTTGGAACACTCTTGCATATGAGTGGAAATATTTTCAATTTCTTCATCTGAAAACTGTCTGTTCATATCCTTTGACCATTTATCAATTGGAGAATGACTTGATTTCTTATAAATTAGAGTCAATTATCGATATATTTTGGAGAGGAAGCCTTTATCAGAACCTTTAACTGTAAAAATGTTTTCCCAATTTGTTACTTCCCTTCTAATCTTGTTTGCATTAGTTTTGTTTGTACCAAAGCTTTTTAATTTGATGTAATCAAAATGTTCTATTTTGTGATCAATAATGATCTCTAGTTCTCCTGTGGTCACAAATTCCTTCCTCCTCCACAAGTCTGAGAGGTAAACTATCCTATGTTGCTCTAATTTATTTATGATCTCGTTCTTTATGCCTAAATCATGGACCCATTTTGATCTTATCTTAGTATGTGGTGTTAAGTGTGGATCCATATCTAGTTTCTGCCATACTAATTTCCAGTTTTCCCAGCAGTTTTTATCAAATAATGAATTCTTATCCCAAAATTTGGGATCTTTGGGTTTGTCAAACATTAGATTACTATGGTTATAGACTATTTTGTCCTGTGAACCTAACCTATTCCACTTATCAACTATTCTATTTCTTAGCCAATAACAAATGGTTTTGGTGACTGCTGCTTTATAATATAGTTTTAGATCAGGCACAGGTAAACCACCTTCATTTGATTTTTTTTTTCATTAATTCCATTGAAATTCTTGACCATTTGCTTTTCCATATATATAAATTTTGTTGTTATTTTATCCAGGGCATTAAAATAGTTTCTTGGGAATCTGATTGGTATAGCACTAAATAAATAAATTAGTTAGTATTGTCATTTTGATTATATTCGCTTGGCCTATCCAAGAGCACTTAATGTCTTTCCAATTTTTTTTTATTGGTCTGAAAACAAAGGCAATATTTTATTCAAGTAACTGAAAATGTATTTCCAGAAATATAAACCAAAAGCTTTGATTTATATGTTTTCCATCCATTTATTTTCCTTCTAAGAACAATTATGAAATAAAATACAGGACATTTATTTTTCCTCATAAGAATAAACTTAGTTCCATGGCAAAAAATAAATAAATAAATAAATAAATAAATAAATAAATAAATGAATAAATAAATAAAGCTCAACTTCACATTTTTTAAAATTCTGAATCAGATTAAATTATTTACACTTTCATGAAATGTTCTACAACTAATACAGCTGCTCTTATCCCATTTTAAGAGAGAAAATATGCGATTCTAAGCATTAGATGTTGTAGTTCCTTAAGTCATCTAGAAGCAATATTTATAAGAAATATTAGAGAAATTCATACTGCAGTATTTGGGCAACTCAGACAAAAAAAGAGATCCATTTCTGCTAAAGAATCCAGTTGTCTCAGTCTCTTCTTGATCTATCTAAAAAGAGAAACCATGCTATTTCTATTGATTTTTCACCTGTTATTAACATGGCAAAGTGACAGTAGAAACATCTCTATAGAGAGAATGTTTTTTATATTCTCATCAAAAATTTTAACTTTCAGTAAATTGCCCGGGGATTCTTGGTGCTGTAGTAGGCTTCACATGCAGCAACATAAGCAGATTTCATCATGCTATTCAGCTAAAAATCTCAGGAAAAGCTCAAAGTGCTTAACTAGAGCCTTAAGGTTCTTATCAGAAAAGCACATCTTCCCAAGGATTTCTGGAAGTTTTACAAGCATTCACAACAAATGCTGTGACACATAAATATATGAGGGAGGAGGAGGCTGATCACTTTGGGGATAATTTTCTGGCATAAGTTTCCAAGAAAGCACCTCATTTAATTCATTATTTCTTCTACCTTCAAAGCCAGCACACACTGCATTCCCTTCTTTGCTAGGAGTCAAAGTAATAGCTGAAGATGATCTACTATGTACTGGGGTTTTTCTTTTCCAAATGCAGAAACAATTTTGGCATTGTGGCAGATGTGTCAAGATGCCTTTGCTTAGGCTGTGGAGAAGCACTGCTTTCAGACAGCCTGTCACAGCTGGATGTGTCACCTGTAGAACACCTTAGAGATTGTAACATCTCTGGTTCTGCTTTTTGTCTTTTGGGTGTTGCAGGCTCTCCTGTAGTAGGCTGACTGTCTGTTGACTGAGGTGTTGGTGGATTTAGCAAGGGTGTACTTGGTGACAGTTCCTCCTGATTCCTATTTGTATTCGTTGCACTTTCCTTGGCTGGAAGAAAAAATTTTGATGAAGTCACCTTTTTATTGAGCTTGTTCATATGGATAAAGCAAAATCAATGGCAGAGTGAAGTCAAAGGTTATCCTTAATCCATCAAGCATTTCCTTACAAAGCTCAAAACTGGCTTGGAAAAGGGTACTTCCAGCAGGTCCATGTTTGTGGTAAAGTTCAGTTCACAAACTGCTTGAAATGGGATTGAGATTCTACCTTTTATTTTTATTTTTTGGTGGGATGTAATGCACATTCATGTTCACATGTGGAGTGGTTTGGTGGTGACGAGATCTTTCCTTGGCTGAGAAAGCTGCATTTATGGCAAAGTGTTTCACATATGATTCCAGAATGGTTATTATGTTAGTTTGGCATGGAAGTTTCATAAGACGTTTTCACCTATTAATATAGTAGCAATCTTCTTCAAGTTTCTTCTTCAAAACTTCAGGTATTTCTATACTTATAGTTCTTTCTTCCATGTCCCTTTTTGTATGAAACTTCTGTTCTTCCATTTCTGTTTTCTCTTCAATGTCACTTTCTTCACTTCTTATTTTCTCATCTGTTTCTTCACTACTATCTTCAGAAGAGCTACTTACTGAATTTTCATCATTTTCATTTTTTTTTTTTCAGCAGGAAGACTTTTTAACACAGAGTCAACACCAGGCAACCTGCAGTGTCTCTTCTTCCTTCCTTTTCTTCTCATGCAAGCTACAGCTTTTCTTGCTAATTTACGTTGTAATCTACGATTTTCATCTGTGTCCCGAAGAACATGATCTTCAGCTGCCCATCTATCCCAGCTTCTGTTCCAACCATTTAAAATGGATCAGCTATTTTGGGATCTTTCTGCCCTTCTCATCTTTCCCAACAATAACATCAACAATCTTGGCATAGTACAGGACTCCTGCCTTAGTGGGGTGAGGCTTGAAGCACAGCACTTTCTCCCCAGACAGAAATTTAAATTTCATTCCCCCACAGGAGCTCATTTGTTCATCAAGGCAGAGGGAGAAAATCCAGGTTGCTAGGAGCAATGCACAAGGTGGGGGTGGGGTGCGGTGTGTGTGGGGGGAGCTGGGAAAGAAGTGGGGAGGGGGAGGTGGTGAACAGTGAGCAGGGGGGGTAGGGGGGCGGAGAAAGAGGTAGCTCTGTCCCGGATTTCCCCCCCTCCCTCCTTAGCCCTCCCTCGGCTCCCCCCTGCCCCCCATTTCCTTTCCAATTATTTAAATCTGACTTTATTTCTGTGGCAAGTGTTTTGTAATTTTGCTCATATAATTCCTGACTTTCCTTAAAGTAGATATATATTCCCAAATATTTTATACTATCTACCGTTATTTTGAATGGAATTCCTCTTTGTATCTCTTGCTGTTGGATTGTGTTGGTAATGTATTTTATGTGGATTTATTTTGTATGCTGCAACTTTGTTAAAGTTCTGAATTATATCTAATAGCTTTTTAGCAGAGTCTTTGAGGTTCTCTAAGTATACCATCATATCATCTGCAAAGAGTGAAAATGTACAAATTGTACCTAATAAATTAAAAATAATATAAATGAACAATCAATTCAAAATAGAGCTTTCTATATTCAAAGAAGATTTTTCAAATTTGTTCAAAAATTTTGGTTATCCTTCTTTGTAAGAGATTAAATTTACTTAGGAAAATAAAATAGGCCTCTCTCAAAGACTCATAAGTCCACCTTTAAAAAATAAAAAGTCAAAAAAATAATGAATGTATTAAATGTAATACGTTTTTATGATTTATGACTAAGCATAATTTAGTCTAAAGACTATTGAGCATATATTCTGTATAAATGGGATTGAATCTTAGCTCAACTATAAATTAGAGTGAAGCTGGATATATATCATTTGATGTTTCCTGAGCATTAATTCCTCATCTTTAAATGAGGAAATGATATTTTCAGTATCTTTAACTCACAGGTGAACTACATGAGGTGAGATCTTTCAAGACAGTTGTGAAAATCGAGTAAGACTTCATCTACTTCAGAGTTTTGAGTAGGCCTGAAGGACTTTGAAGATTGAGTCAAGGGTATACTTAATTCCCCTTCCTGTTATCCTCCCATGACATCATTTTCTCCCTATTTCAGGCAAATATGGGCAAGTTCAACTTCTCAGGTAGATCTCATGTTTAGAATGTAATACCCTTAGCCAATGAGGATGAGGGTTAGTAGTGGGAAGGGGTATTTCAGTTAGGGATTAAAAGGTGTTAATCCTGCCCAGAAGATGCTTCCTCACTTCCATTGTCTGCTAAAGGGTGGGACATCATATTCTCTAGAGAAAGTACAATAAACTTTGCTTTGCTTCTAGAGATTTCTCTAGCTTTTTTATTAAATGGTGATCCCTCACCATTTCTGTACCACAAACTGGGGAAGTACTTTTTTGTTTGTTTTTGTTTAGAATGAAGATAACTAATACTTTCACCTCTCCTTTTTGTTGCTTGCTTCCCTTATCTATAAAATGAGGAAATTGACCTAGATGAAGAGTGCATACTCACTGAAGATAGGGACACATTTTGGTCTTAGTATTCTCAATTTTAATGGACAATATCTAGATCATCATAAGCACTAAATAATATTTATTTGATTGAAAGGGCTGATCATATTCAATGCTATGATTCTATCCTCTTTATAAATGAAAAATTTTAAATTAGACATTTGGTAATTCTGATAGTTTATCTATAATAATAATGAGACTTTCTATTTCTGAAGGTATTTTTACAATCATCTGATCTGAGTTTCAAATAGTCACCTTGGACCAATGCTTTTGAGAAAATATTTAAAATACTTTATTTATCTATATGAAATGAAAGGGTCCTTATTTTATAGCATGAAAAATTTGCCCATATGTGTCCACTGTGATTGGATATAGTTTGGTTTTCTCAGGGACCTGGAACTCTATCATTATAGGAAATTGTCACAATGGTTTCATCCACCAATGTAAACTGACACCTAAATCATTTTTACATTATAATTTTAAGAGTTTCCTGGAGCTCTAGAAGAAGAGATTTGGCCAGAGTCAACATAGAAAGTAAGTGAAAAAATGGCTATATTTTTCACGAAAAGAGAAGGTGAGCATGAGTGATAATTACCTCATGAAATTCTGAACCAAACAGCTCTGGTGTTGCCTTTTTTATTTGGTAGAATATGTTCACAGTGTGACACATCTCCAAAAGACTGTGATCAATTTTATGAAATTGCATTTTATGATTTTTTTTTTCCCAACAAGGATGGTGAAGGGTCTTGAATTCAAGATATTTGAGGCAACTGAATGACATATTGGATAGATTCCTGGATCTGGAGTCTGGAAGATTTGAATTTAAATTTGGTTTTCAACATTTACTGTGACATATCCCTCTGTTCCCTTACCCTTCTCTAGCTCCTCAATGATTACCGTGTGGCACTGAATGCTCCAAAATCTCATCACGATTTATGGATTAAAACTAATGTGTACAACTTACCATTAGGCTAAAGAGAGGCAATTGAGATGTAGAGCAGAGAGAATTTGACTTGGAATCTGAGGAAATAGACTGGAGTTCCATCCAGTTGTGCCACCAAGTAGTGGTCTGCTGCCACTAGGCTTTCTTTTCTTTTCTTTTTTGATTTATTTATTTAGGAAAAAATACTTTCTAAATATTAAAACAGCGCAACAATTTGACTTTTTATCATTCTTATTTAATATATGAACAAAACTCTGACTGAAAAATTTAGTATGAAAATTAATTCCTGAATTGAAGTACTTATTATTTTCCCATTCTGTTTTTTAAAACAAAGTTAATAAAGAAATGTTCTGTGTCTTTGCTCTTTCAGAATTTTATAATTTTATTCCAGACCCCCCCAAATGTAATTTTTTATAAGTCTAAAGACAAAAATGATTCATGTTCAAAACCTGAGAGCTTCATCTTTGGTACCTTTATTTTTTCAGCAGAATCCAATATTGGTTTAGTATCAATTCTATATTTTCAATATCCCTTGGGTCTCCCCCTCCTTTTAGCATTCTCAATGAACCCACTCTGCAAACTACATTATTTCTTTCCATAAGTAATTGTAATAGCTTCCTAGCTTATATTCTCTCTTACCTATGTTATAAACTTTAGTTATACTAACTTTATAAATTCATAATTCTAATTCATCATTTTACTACTCAATTGCCATTAGCTTCCATTCACAATTCGTTTAAAAAATCTTGCTTCCCAAATAACATTCATATGTTACAATCTAATTGTAACATATTTTGCTATTTTCACTTTACACTGATCCTCCTATACATTTAAAAGTCTTGCCTCATCTCTTTTATTTCCTTAAGTATCCCAATAGATCAGTAATATAATTTATTGAACTATTTCTTCCAATGATGGAGGGAATAATTCACTTATGTTTTCACCCTCACTCAATTCTCATAAATGTTTTTCCACGAATTCACTGCAGGAAATGTACTAACACGAGGTCTTCTTTACAGTGCCCTGACATTGAAAGGATATGAGTATATCGTTTAGTGAGGCTGTATACTATTTTTCATCCTTTCTATTTGACTGTTACATCTCATATTTTGATCATGTAGTTCATATGAAAATCAATATAAATCCATAATTCCGTCACTAGGTTGCATCTAATATCCTTCCAATGCATTTATTGTATTATATTTTATATTATAGCCTGATTCTTTAAGCCAGAAAAAAATTTCTATATTGTCTTATGAAACAATCTGATCCAATATCATTCATATGCACTTACTATATTCTGTTTTATATTATAGTAATTTACATGTTACCTTTACTATTAGGTATGTACTGTTATATTGCTGTTAGTAACCAACCTGGATTATCCTGGTAGTATAGAACCACATATGGATAAAACCCTTTTTTTGGCAGGGAGGTGAGGTGAAGGATTTAGTGACTTGCACAGTCACATAGCTAAAAAATGTTATGAGTTTGAAGCTGGATTTGAACTCAGTTCCACATCAATGCCCTATTCACTGTATCATCTATCTGTCCCAGGATAGAATTCTTTATAAGCCTCCATTGTCTATTCTTCCAAACTCTAAGCATCTGTAAACATTCTTTGTGATATTGATTATCATATCTTTAGACAGATGAATTCCAATTAGCTCCTCCTCTATCCCTCCCTTTGTGCTATCAAACTCTTCCCTGGTGCTTCCTCTTCTCCCCATAGGTTATCTTTCCCTTATAAATTTGTCTATGGACTATACCATCTTTGCTGAATTTTTTGAGCAATTAGCCCCTCACAACATTCTTTTATGTGTCTTTCCTCTAATCTGCCACTGTAAAGTTGGAGAAACTGAAGCAAGATAGAGATCAGAGAGTATTTAATATTTTATTTGAAAGGAAGAGATTTGCTGGGACCAAAAGGATCCATGGTTGGGTCCCAGGACTGAATGAGACTATTATCTCCAAAAATCCAGCAAACAATGTGAGTTCTCAATAACATATATACACATGGCTCATATACAGGAAGTAAACCGAGGCAGGAGCTGAGTCAGGGTGCTGAGAGTACGAACAATCTGGTTTTGACAGGGTGAGGGGAGGTATGAGGGATATCTGATAATTGGGATTACAGAATGGGAAGAGGCACCCTACATTCTGATAAGTTGGAATGGGGAGAGGCACCCAACATTATGATGATGTCTAAGATAAAAGGTCTTTTTTTTTTTTTTTAATCTGGATCATCATGATTAGGAGGGAGGGGTGATTTTGCAGGATTGAGCAGAACAATTAAGGCAGAATAATTCAGGGAAACCAGGGCAATTAGGGAAACTGAGTCAGGACAATAAAAAAGAACTGTGGCACAACATTACCATTCTATATATCTTTCGGCTTGTTATAGTTAACACTTTTAGAGTGCTAAACTCCTCTATGGTTTTAGTCTACCAGTTAAAGGCATACTCATACCTCAGGAAAGATTTCTTTAATGGTGTATTCTAAACTTCTTTCCTTGGTAACCCTATTGCTTTCCTAAATCTATTCATATATACTACTCCTGGTATCTATTTTACATCTCCATTTTGTCTCTAACCTCTTCTCATAAAGAAATGTACCTCCTAGCAAAGAGGAATGCCATTGTGAATTTGTCACATGTGTATTTTAATTGCTATTTGGACCTCATCACCTAATACAGTTGTTTGAATATATGAGAAACTTTATAAATGTCTATGAACATTTGAAGATCCATTATTAGAAGCATTCATAAGTTGGTTTTAGTTCTCAATCTTTAGAAAATAGTCATATTTTTTCCCTTTCTCTAGGATTATTGCTGGTTTATAATATAGTCTTGGGTTTGATACTGTTAAGTCACCATCCTTTATTTATTTTTTTTTTTTTTCCCAGTAATTCCCTTGATGTTCTTGATCTTTTATTCTTCCAGATAAATTTTGTTATTATTTTTCTAGTTCTATAAAATAATATTTTTGCAATTTGATTACTAAGGCATTGAACCAATTTAAGCAGAATTGTTATTTTTAGTATATTAGGTCAGTTTAGCCATCAACAACTGATATTTTTCTAATTGTTTAGATCAAATTTTATTTGTGTGATTATGGTCATATAATTGTCTTGGCAGGTATATCTCCAAGTATTTTATTTCATTTTCAGAATTTTTCAATAGAATTTCTCTATCTCTTGCTGATGAGCTTTGTCAGTAATATGTAGAAATGTTAATTAATTGTGTGGGTTTATTTTATATCCTGCAACTTTGCTAAAGCTGTGAATTGTTTACAGTAAGTTTTTGGATGATTTTCTAAAATTCTCTAAGCATATCATCATATCATCTACAAAGAGTAATAGTTTTATTTCCTCATTGCCTAATTCCTTTAATATATTTTTTGTTATTGTGAAAGCCAGCATTTCTATTAAAATGTTAAATAAAAGAAGTGATAATGGTCATCCTTGTTTCAACCCTGATCTTATTGGGAATGAGTCTAGCTTCTCTCCATTACAAATAATGCTTACTATAGGTTTTTGGTAGATACTGCTTATTATATTAAGAGAAGCTCCCTTTATTTCTATGATTTCTATTATTTTTAAAAGGAATGGGTTCTGTGTTTTGTCAAAAGCGTTATCTACAACTATTGAGATTATCATGTGATTTCTCTTTTGTTATTGATATGGTCAAAGATGATAATAGTTTTTCTGATATTGAAACAGCCCTGCATTACTGGTGTAAATCCAGTATGGTCATAGTGTAATAACTTGCTAATAAGTTGCTATAATCTTTCTTAATATTTTATTTAAAATAGTGCATCTATATTCTTTAGGAAGATTGGTATGTAATTTTTTTCTGTGTGTTTTGGCCCTTCCTGTTTTAAATATCATTGTTGTGTTTGTGTCATAGAAGGAATTTGGCAGTAGTTCTTCTTTACCTATTTTATCAAATAGTTTATATAGTACTGAAATTGTGTTTTTTAAATGTTTGGTACAATTCACTTGTGAATCCATTTGATCCTGGAAAATTTTTCTTAAGGCAATTCATTGACTTGTTAAATTTATTTTTCTGAAATCAGATTATTTAAGTATTTTATTTCCTCTTCTGTTAACCTGGTCAATTTATATTTTTGTAAACATTCATTTCACTTAAATTGTCAGACTTGCTACCATAAAACTGGGCAAAATGGCTCCTAATTATTGTTTTAATTTCTTTTTTATTTGTTGTGTTTACTCCTTTCATTTTTGATGCTGGTGATTTGTTTCTTTGTCTTTTCTTTTCTTTTTCTGATCAAATTAAGCAAGTTTGTCTATTTTGTTAGTTTTTTCATCAAACTAACTCTTAGTTTTATTTATTAGTTCAGTAGTTTTCTTAGTCTCTTTTTTATTGATCTCTTCTTTGAGTTGCAAAATTTCTAATAGATATATGTATCTAACCTCCCTGATGTTCTGCTGGGTACATGGCATTAAAAAAAAAAAATTAAAAAAAAAGTTTGCTTTTTTTATTTTTTTCTTAGTTTGTATTTAGTTCTATGAAAAAAGAAATTAAAAGAAGACTGTGTTTTTAATGGAAACATAAGTAAGAGTGAGAGGAAAGAGATAAGAAAATATAGGGTATCACTCAGTGATCACTTTACCACATGTAAAACTGATACTCCCAAAATGGGATTGGGAATGGACAGGAATAGTTAATATATACAACCTGGAAAGTTGATAGAATCTTCAGGACAGTGATATTAAGTGTACAGTTTAAAGATAAAATCTACAGTTATCTAAAAAAGACTGCTTTCAGAACTTGATGCTCAATTATAAACACACACTGTTTATAATAATTTATGGGCTCATTCTGCAGGATAATTCATACAATTATGAATTATTGATGAAAAGCTTTTGACGAAAGCAACTTAATTATTTTATAGGATTTACTAGGGAGAAACCATTTTCAGGAAAGTCTGATTGTTTTCCTACCCTTCAGATCACAAACAGTATCATCACAATCAGATTGAGAATTGAGTTTTTGTTTTTGTTTTTTTGTTTTGTTTTTGTTTTTTTAGTCTCAAAGCTTGGAGATATAAAAGATCAAGATAAGAAGGGAAATAGCCTAACCTAACAAAATATTTTAATATCATTTGTGCTTTATTCTTTCTTTGCCTAAGTGTTTAATTATTATTGTTTTTGTTTTATTATTCATGAAATAATTTATTTCCAAGTTGATGATGTAGAAATAATTAATTTTGTATAAATGGAATTCATACTTATTGGGATTCAAGAAATACATTTACATGTATCTATGGCTCAACACACATATATAAACATACCTGACACAAACTTTGCAATGATAGAAAATGGTAATTTTTTGTAGGATAGAAAACCTGACTGACACAGGTGAGAATCCCTGATTTACCCCTGTGAGTTAAGGTTAAAAAGAGGAGATAGGGAGAAGCTGTATCTGTGCCATGTATATATTATGTATATATACACTTGAAATGAACAACAGACTGTAATCTAGCATAAATTTCTTTTCCTTGATATTGACTTCCCTCTAAAAAAAATACTGGGTGAAAGATATTTGTAGAGACAACCCATTTGTTTCCTAAAAAAATTCTTTTCAAATTGTCTGGTGTTTATGTCTGATATAGTTTACAATTAAAGAAAAATTTTCCAGCTGAGTTATATCTTAAACTTCATTGTTTTTGCCATTGCATTTTAAGATAGAAGTGTCTGTTATGATAAATGTTGGTAGCAGATGTCTTAAGTATTTTTTTCTTTTAATTGTAATTTTTCTTTGTTTCTTCATTTAGAATGACCAATAAAGTCTCACTATGGGACCATATCATAGTCATGACTTGGAGCTTAGTCTGATCCCAGTGATATGAATCCACTGATTAATCAATCGGGTTGGTGTTCGATGAAATTGCTGTAGGCATAAAATAAAGCATAAGGTCTTAGACTGTTAAAATGGGAAGGAAGATTAAGGGATATTTGCTGATGAACCATACTTTTCATATAATAACCAATACATGCTCATCTAATTTTTTCCTTGATTTTATCCAGCAAAATCAAAACCCCCTTTTAACAAAGCCATAATTAATGTTTTTTTTTTCCTTTTTTAAAATTTTTATTAATATTTTTTATTAACCAGATATATGCATGGGTAATTTTACAACATTGACAATTGCCAAACCTTTTGTTCTAATTTTTCCCCTCCTTCCCCTTCACCCCCACCATGGCAGGTTGACGAATACATGTTAAATATGTTAAAGTATAAATTAAGTACAATATATATATATATATATATATATATATATATATATATATACATGTCCAAACAGTTGTTTTGCTGTACAAAAAGAATCAGACTTTGCAATAGTGTACAATTAGTCTGTGAAGGAAATACAAAATGCAGGCGGACAAATTTAGAGGTATTGGGAATTCTATGTACTGGTCCATAGTCATCTCCTAGAGTTCTTTTGCTGGGTGTAGCTGGTTCAGTTAATTACTGCTCTGTAATTCATGTTTTTAAAATATTTTTTACTCCATTATCAAGTCTAAAAATTCCTCTTATTGCAACACATACCTAATAAACCTAATTCTTCTCTTTAGGACCAAACAGAACAGATAAAATCCTCCATGTTAAAGATATTCCATCTTTTGCTTTTCTAATTACCACCCCTTCTAGACCTCAACTTCACATTCAAAGAATAACTTCATTCCTGCAGGAGCCTGATAACTTTAAGAATATGTTAGGATCTTTTGCTCACTTTCTTTGACTCTTTTGAGAAAGCATCCACAAAAAATATCAGCTGTCTCAGATATGAAAATGCCTTGGATGGCAGAAAGTGAAGAAGAACTAAGAAACGTATTAATGAGAGTAAAAGAGGAGAGTGTAAAATCTGGGTTTAAAGGTTTACATAAAAATATCTTTGTGACTGGTATTCACTTCTTGGCAAATAGAGGGAAAAGAAGTGGACATACTGTCAAATTTATATTCTTGGACTCAAAGAGCATTGCCAATGAGGATTGCAGTCATGAAATTAAAAAGACACTCATTACTTGGAAGGAAAATTATTGCAGATACCGATAGGATACTAAAAGAACAGATGTCATCTAGCCAGTGAAGATCTATATAGCTACTTTTTTTTTCCCCAGAATCAGGATTGTAAAAACTGGATTATAACAAAAGCTAAGCATTCTAATTTGAAGCTTTTCATTGTTGTGCTGGAAAAAAACAAAACAAAACAAAACAACAACAACAACAACAACAACAACAACAACAACAAAAACTTTAGAGTCCCTTGAACAGAAAGGAGATTAAATCTGTCAATACTTAAAGAAATTAATTCAAACTATTCAATAAAAGATTAAATACTAATGTTGAAGCTTATTTTGATTGACAAGAGAAGAGAGGATTCTGGGGATGGGATAAAAGGAGAAATTGATGTTGGAATGTTGGGAAAGATTGAAGAAAAAAGCAAAAGAGAAATGGGAGAGGATGAAACGGAAAGATAGTGCCATCTAAAAAATAAACACAAATTTGAAGACTTTGAAAGATTGTAGGGAATAAAAAGACCTGGCAGACTTTAATTACTTGTAGTAATGAAGCATTTGACATGACTGAATGACTGAATAACAAATTGGTTCTTTTCACCATAGCCTTTATACTTACATCTTCCTGAGCAAAATTGTGGAATATAATGTGCTTGGAGAAAAATATTTTATAGTTTTAGTCCTAAATTCTCAATGTAAAATAAACAGGAGGAACTAAAGATTTAAACAACTTTGAATAAAGATATATATGCAATATAGTTAGGCTATGTTGTTCTAAGAACATTTGGAAATGAAACTAGAAGGAAAACAGATGGATGGAATGGAAAAATGGAACAGATTTGTCAGAATTAGTTAAACAAAATATTTTTGGGGTGGATCCAAGATGGCAGAAAGTAGACACATCTTAATCTGAACTTCTCTGAGCTTCCCTCACATAACAGCACATTAAGCTTCTGAACTGGTTTTGAAGTGACAGAACCTGCAAATATTTGGAGTAAAACACATTTCCAGAAGAAGATAGTTTGGAAGAACTTCAAAAAATGTCTGTTACAATCAGGCAGGGAAAAAGATTGCTAAGCCCAGACCACAACACAGGGAGACCAGGGCAGGGAGCCTGGGTGGGGGTCCAGGATGTTGAGCTTCTGTACACCAGGTTCTTAGGATACTCTGCCCTGGTTACAAGCCAGTGGTTTTGCACATTAGCTGTGAGACACACAAAGCAAATACAAAAGGCAAATTGTGAGTTATTAAATTCCATAATAATTCAGGATCTGCACATGTCTACCCAGCACTGAAAGTCAGTCAGAAACACTGGCCACAGGGCAAACTAAAACATCTTAAGAACAGACCTCAAGCCTTTAAAAAATGAGCAAAAAAAGCAAAAAGAATTCTAACCATAGACAGCTTTTATGAAGAAACAGAACAGACCTCAAACCCTAAGGATCCTACAGGCATATCAGCTCCATGTGGAACCTCAAAAAGTGATATGATTGGTACCTGTTTCACCAGACTCTCTTGCCAGAATTTTAAAAGGATATTAAAAGAGAGAAGAAAAATGGGGAAAGGAAATGAGATCTTTTCAAGAGGGTATGGGAAAAAAAAATTACGTGAAGAAAGCTCCTTGAAAAATAATTTGTTGAAATGGGAAAATCATTAATACTTTACAAAATAGATACAAAAAAGAAGCCAATTAGTAAAAAAAAAAAAGGAATTTGTGAAATGGAAAAACATGCCATGAAGAAAACACCAATTTAAAAGTTCAATTGGCCAAATATAAAAGGAGACAAAAAAGCTAATCATCAAGGAAAACTGCATGGATGTCCTAGAACCAGAGGGGAAAATAGCCATTGAAAGAATTCACTGATCATCTCTTGAAAGACACCCTAAAATGAAACTCCAAGAAACATCACAGCTAAATTTCAGAATTATTAAAAGAAGGAGAAAAAATTGCAAGCAGCCAAAAGGAAACAATTCAGATTTTGAGGAGTCACAATTAGAATAACCCAGGACCTAAATGCTTTCATTTTAAAAGATAAAAGGGCATGGAATTTGATATTCTAACAGACAAAGGAACTTTGATTGTAGCCAAAAATCAACTATCTAGCAAAACTGAGCATCATCTTTCAGGAAAAAAAGGGGGATATTCAAAGAAACAGGTGAATTTCATCTGATTCTGATGAAAAGACAAGAGCTCAATAGAAAAACTGATCTTCAAATGCAGAAATACAGAAACATAAAGAAGGAAAAAGGAAAGAATAAATACACTCCTTTTAAAAATTAAAAAGTTTATATCCCTATATAGGAAGATGATAAGTTTAAGTCTTAATATTTGGATCTCTGTTATGGGCATTCTTAGAGGATGTAGGTATAATTTGATTTTATTGTGATGATTTGAAAAAAGAAACTAGAAGAGGAAAGGTGATTCTAATGGAAGAACACGAAAATAGAGTTAAAATAAGTTAAATGTCATCTCATGAGGAGACATAAAAGACCTATTGCAATTAAGGAATAAGGGGGAGAGGAATGAGCATTGTGTAAGTGTTCTTCATTAGATTTGACTCAAAGAGAGAATATCAGACAAATTTCACTTCATAGAGATCTTTGTTACACCATCTAGGGAAGTAGGAGAGGAAGGGAGAAAACAATGAGGGAGGCTAATAGAAGGGAGAACAGAAGGAGAAGAGGAAAGCTATAAAAGAGAGAGAGGGGCTGCAAAAGGGAAAAGATATTTGAGGAAGGGGGAGATCAATACCAAAATACTGAAGAGGAGAGAAACAGAGAAAGGGAAAATAAAAAAAATAACTGGGGGCAAACAAGATGGCAGGAAATGCAAAGTTTATAATTTCATATGTGAATGTGAATGGTATGAACTCTCTCATAAAATGGAAGTGAATAGCAGACTTGACTGAACGTCTGACTCTTCTAATGAATATGGATGCTAAAATCTTAAATAAAATATTAGCAAAAAGACTACAGAAAATCATCCCCAGCATAATACACTATGACCAAGGGGGATTTATACCAGGAATGCAGGGCTGGTTCAATATTAGGAAAACTATTAGCATAATCGACTATATCAATAACTAAATTAACAAAAACCATATGATCCTCTCAATAGATGCAGAAAACACATTTGATAAAATCCAACTAAATCCATTCCTAATAAAAACATTTGAGAGTATAGGAATAAATGGACTATAACTTAAAATAATCAGGAGCATATATTTAAAACGTCAGTAAACATCATATATAATGGCAATAAACGGGAATCTTTCCCAGTAAGATCAGGAGTGAAGCAAGGTTGCTCACTATCACCATTACTATTCAATATTGTACAAGAAGTGCTAGCCTCAGCAATAAGAGCTGAGAAAGAGATTCAAGGAATTAGAGTAGGTAATGAAGAAATCAAACTATCACTCTTTGCAGATGACATGCTGGTATACTTAGTGAACCCCAAAGATTCTGCTAAAAAGCTATTAGAAATAATTCAGAATTTTAGCAAAGTTGGAGGATACAAAATAAATCCACATAAATCCTCAGCATTTTTATACATTACCAACACAATCCAACAGCAAGGGATACAAAGAGAAATTCCATTCAAAATAACAGTCAAAAATATAAAATATTTGGGAATATATCTACCAAAGGAAAGTCAGGAATTATATGAGCAAAATTATGAAACACTTGCCACAAAAATAAAGTCAGATTTAAATAATTGGAAAGACATTCATTGCTCATGGATAGGCCGAGTGAATATAATCAAGATGACAATATTCCCTAAACTAATCTATTTATTTAGTGCTATACCAATCAGACTCCCAAGAAACTATTGTAATGCCCTGGAAAAAAATAACAACAGAATTCATATGGAAGAACAAAAGGTCAAGAATTTCAAGGGAATTAATGAAAAAAAAAATCAAAGGAAAGTGGCCTAGCTGTACCTGATCTAGAACTATATTATAAAGCAACAATCACCAAAACCATTTGGTATTGGCTAAGAAATGGACTAGTTGATCAGTGGAATAGGTTAGGTTCACAGGACAAAATAGTGAATAACTATAGCAATCTAGTCTTTGACAAAACCAAAGATCCCAAATTTTGGGATAAGAATTCATTATTTGACAAATACTGCTGGGAAAACTGGAAATTAGTATGACAGAAACTAGGCATGGACCCACACTTAACACCACATACTAAGATAAGATCAAAATGGGTCCATGATTTAGGCATAAAGAATGAGATCATAAATAAATAAGAGGAACATAGGATAGTTTACCTCTCAGGCTTGTGGAGGAGGAAGGAATTTGTGGCCACAGGAGAACTAGAGATCATTATTGATCACAAAATAGAAAATTTTGATTACATCAAATTAAAAAGCTTTGGTACAAACAAAACTAATGCAAACAAGATTAGAATGGAAGTAACACATTGGGAAAACATTTTTACAGTTAAAAGTTCTGATAAAGGCCTCATCTCCAAAATATATCGAGAATTGACTCTAATTTATAAGAAATCAAGTCATTCTCCAATTGATAAATGGTCAAAGGATATGAACAGACAATTTTCAGATGAAGAAATTGAAACTATTCCATTCATATGAAAGAGTGTTCCAAATAACTATTGATCAGAGAAATGCAAATTAAAACAACTCTGAGATACCACTACACATCTGTCAGATTGGCTAAGATGACAGGAAGAAATAATGATGAATGTTGGAGGGGATGTGGGAGAACTGGGATACTGATGCATTGTTGGTGGAGTTGTGAAAGAATCCAACCATTCTGGAGAACAAGCTGGAATTATGCCCCAAAAGTTATCAAACTGTGCATACCTTTTGATCTAGCAGTGCTACTACTGGGCTTATATCCCGAGGAAATACTAAAGAAGGGAAAGCAACCTGTATGTAACAAAATGTTTGTGGCAGCCCTTTTTGTAGTGGCCAGAAACTGGAAAATGAATGGATGCCCAATCAATTGGAGAATGGTGGGGTAAATTGTAGTATATGAATGTTATGGAATATTATTTTTCTGTAAGAAATGACCAACAGGAGGAATACAGAGAGGCTTGGAGAGACTTACATCAACTGATGCTGAGTGAAACGAGCAGAACTAGGAGATCATTATCCACTTCAACAACAATACTGTATGAGGATGTATTCTGATGGAATTGGATATCTTCAACATAGAGAAGATCTAATCCAGTTCCAATTGTTCAATGATGGACATAATCAGCTACACCCAGAGAAGGAACACTGGAAAATGAGTGTAAACTGTTTGCATTTTTTGTTTTTCTTCCCAGGTTATTTTTTACCTTCTGAATCCAATTCTTCCTTTGCAACAACAACAACAAAAAAAAAAATTTCAGTTCTGCACATATATATTGTATTTAGGTTATACTATAACATACTTAATATGTATGGGAATGCCTGCTATCTAAGGGAGGGAGTGTAGGAAAGGAGGGGAAATTTTTGAACAGAAGGGAGTACAAGATTTAGTGTTGTAAAAAATTACCTATGCATATGTACTGTCAAAAATGTTATAATTATAAAATTAATATTTTTTAAAGTATGAATCTTACAATTTGTAGTTTAGAAGAAATTCATTTAAATCAGAGTGATATATTCAGAGTAAAGGTAAAAGACTGCAGCAGAATCTATTATATTGTAGCTGAGGGGAAAAAAAAATCAGGGTTAGTGATACTGATCTCAGTTCAAGCGAAAGCATAAAAAGATTTAATTAAAAGACACAAGGAAGGAAACTACATTCTACTTAAATTCCATAGTACCATAGATAATGAAGTAATATGAATATTAAATATATGTGCATCAAGTGTTACAGCATCCAAATTCCTAGAGGAAAAGTTAAGAGCACTACAAGAATTAGACAGCAAAATTATACTAATGGGGAATCTCAATCTTGCTACCTCAGAATTAAATAAATTGAAGAACAAAACAAACTAAGAAAGAAGTTAAGGAGGTAAAAAGAATCCTGGAAAAGTTAGGCATGATAGACCTTTGGAGAAAATTGAATTGAGACAGAAAGGAATATATTTTTCTCTCAGCAGTACATGGAATCTGTACAAAAAGTGACCATGAATTAGGGCATGAAATCCTCAAAATCAAATGCAGAAAGGCATGAATAGTAAATGCATTTTCTTTTCAGATCATGATGCAATTAAAATTACATCAGTAAAAGGTCAGGGGAAAATAAACCAAAAGTTAATTGGAATTTGTAAAAATAAATGTGAGAACTAAAACAAAAATGCAAGTAAACAATAACAGAAAGAGTGCAAATGCTATATTACGGTTCACACTCATTTCCCATAGTTCTCTCTTTGGTGGTAGTTAACTCTCTTCATTACTGAGCAATTGGAGCTGCTTTGAATCATCTCATTGATGAAGAGAGCCACATCCATAAGAATTTGCATTTCTCTGATCAGTAGTGATTTGGAATACCTTTTCAGATGAGTAGAAAGAGTTTCAATTTTTTCATATGATCCTCTCAATAGATGCAGAAAAAGCATTTGATAAAATCCAACACTAATTTCTATTAAAAACAGTAGAGTCTATAGGAATAAAAAGAACTCTTCCTAAAAATACTCAGTAGTATCTATTTAAAACCATCAATTAGCATTATGTGTATTGGGGATAAATGAGAACCATTCCCAATAGCATCCGGGGTTTAACAAGGTTGCCCACTATCACCATTACTACTTTGTTTGGATCTGCTTTTAGGACAAGAAATTTCCAAGCTTCCTCTATAGTTTCCTCGATAGACACCAGGAAGCAGCAGTGGCTGTGCTGGGATCGAACTGAGACACTACTGGGGCTTGATGTGTGTGGCCAAGTCCTGTGAGACTCCAGTGCTTTGGGGAACACACTTTATTTTTTGTATTTGTGTTTGTGTTATGTTTTATAACTTCTCTGATGATTTACTGGCTTGCAGCCGGGGTAGAGAAGCCAACACTGTGGTAGAATCTTCCCAGTAGATTCTCCACCCTGCAGAAACTGCACCCCACCCTGGATCTGCTCAGCATGCACTGGCCTCTATGCACTGCCTCCCTCGCTGTGCCTGGCCTCCTCCAGTGCCTAATCAATACAGACCTTTTCTGGTGATTTTCAAAATTATCTTCTGCTGCTAATTTACTGCACTCCTAATATTTGTGGATTCTGCCAGTCCAGCACTATTTCAGAAGCTCAATTTTGTAATTAGTGTGAGGGTAGTGGTAGAGCTCAGAAAGATATTTGTGTCCTCTCCGCCATCTTGGCTCTGTCCCCCAATTGAATCCATTTTAATCATATGAAAAAATGCTCTAAATCATTATTGACCAGAGAAATGCAAATTAAGATAACTCTGAAGTACCACTACCGATCTCTCAGACTGGAAAACATAATGATGAATGTTGGAGGGGATGTGGGAAAACTGGGACAGTAATATATTGCTGGTACAGTTGTGAACTGATGCAAACATTCTGGAGAGCAATTTGGAACTATGCCCAAAGGGATTTCAAACTGTGCAAACTCTTTGATATAACAGTGTTTCTACTGGGCTTGTATCCCAAAGAGATAATAAAGGAAGAAAAGGAACCCACATGTGCAAAAATGTTTGTGGCAGCCCTTTTTTGTAGTAGCAAGAAACTAGAAACTGAGTGCTGCAAATTAATTGGAGAACAGCTGAATAAGTTATGGTATGTGAATGTCATGGAATATTATTGTTCTATAAGAAGTAATTACTAGGATGATTTCAGTGAAGCCTGAAGAGACTTACATGAACTGATGCTAAGTGAAATGAGCAGAACTAAAAGATCATTGTACATAGCAACAGAAAGATTATATGATGATCAATTCTGATGAATGTGGTTCTTTTAAAAAATCATTGAAGGCACTTTCAATGGTCTTTTGATAAAGAGAGCCATCTGTATCTAGAGAGAGGACTATCAGGGGACTGAGTATGGATCACAATATAATATTTTCCCTCTTTTTTTTGTTTGCTTGCATGTAGAGGGCTGAAATTCCAAAAAGGTATGCTTGAATCAGACAACTGAGCACTTAAGGCTAATTACCTATTTGATGTGAGACAATGACTCTATTAGCATATGTTTGGGTAAATGGCACTTCTCACTGTTGGGTGCTTGCTGAGTGTTTGGTATTAAGATAATCACAAGATTGGAGGGCAGAGAGAATGGGAGCAGAGGAGGAGAGAGTCTGGACTTAGGACTCTAGGATCCAGGAGAGATCTTTGGGAAGCCTTGTGGCAGTTTGTCTGTCTCCTTCACTTCTCCCCCTAAAGATCAAGCATTTTGATTTATCCTGACTCTGGCTAACTCCGAGGCCCTCCAAAGAACTCGCCTGTACTTCACACTTGCATTTTTTTTCCTTTCTCATTTTTCTTTTTCCTTTTTGATCTGATTTTTCTTGTGTAGCATGATAATTGTTGAAATATGTACAGAAGTATTGCTCATGTTTAACATATATTGAATTACTTGCCATTTATGTGATGGAGTTGGAGGGAAGGAGGGGAAAAAATTTGGAATACAACGTTTTACAAGGGTGAACGTTAAAAATTATCCATGCATAGGTTTGAAAATAAAAAGCTTTAAAAATAAAAGGAAAATAGACTAATCCAAAACACATGATAGTTCTGTTTTCAATCCAAATTTTGCCTTTCCTATTATCAAAACTCTTCTTGTATCTCTATTTTCTCATCTATAAAATAATGTTGTTCTAGTAAGTGACATATGGATCTTTACCCTCAGAATCATAAAATCTGAATCAAAATTCGCAACACACCTTAGGTCCTGTTGCACAAATTCTCTATGTGAAAATTTCTACAACATTTTGCTTTTTACTGAATTACTTATTAGTGGTTAATAACTACTAACTACCTATTGAAGAAACTAAATTTAGGTGGGGAAATTACATTTCTAGTTTTTTTTTTTTTTTTTTTAGAAAATTTATCTTCTTTTAGTTTCTATTAGGTCTCCAGCTCATTCTTTCCTCTGTGACCAAGGAAAACAAGTATTCCCCATCCACACACATATTTGAAGATTGCTACTGTATGTTTCCAGTCCCAGTCCTATCATCATTTTCTTCATAAATCCCCAGAATATACTCCTTTTTTGTCAATGTTCTTCCTAAATTGTTGGTTCACAATGAAGGATTATATTCCTGATTGCCTACCTTATTAAATGTGCATATTTTTGTTCTATAACCTAAGATTTATCAATTTTTGGCTGTCATATTACCTTAGACAAAAATTATATGTAATTTATGAAACTCACTAGATCTTTTTTTCCCAATCTCCTTTATTTTTATCCCTAATTACCCTAAATCCCTTGTTTCTTTTTTAAATGATCGATTTTATGTTTCTGTCACTCCATTTGTCCTTATCACATTTTCCATTTTTAATCAGAGTTCCCATTTTTCTACTTCTCTTTGTTTCTATGCTTGTCATATTACACTGGTTATTAAAATTAGGAGACCTTTTTGTAATTTTACCTCAAAATAGCACTTTCAAATAAAATCAAATTTAAAAGTAGTGAATTTTATTATTTACTCAACATTCACTTATTTATCCACTCATTCATCCATTTGTGTTTATGAGTACTTTTTATCTATTCATCCAACTATTTTTTTTCCCTTGTTTTATATGAGACACAGTATAGTAAGGGAAAAGTATGCAAAAAAAAGCAAAGCATATCCTCTAATCTTGAAAAGTCCAGTCTAATTAGAGAGATGCCATGCAAATAAATATTTACAAACAAGATATATACAGAACAAATAAGATATAATCTTTTTTAAAAATGGTATCAAAGGTGGATTGGGAGAAATATCTTATATAAGTGAAATTTCATTTTGACAGTGAATTTGAATTAGAGTAAACAGAAGAATTGAATTAGAAATTGCTAGGGAACTGAGATATTAAGTTTGGGGTCACCAAATACGCATTAATGGTGTGATTTGATCCCTTAACTTCCTCATTTTGTATCCTACAGCCCATTCAAAAAGTCTAAATATTCCAACTTTTTTCATATTTCTAAAATCAGAAGAGTAATTTGTTAATTTTCCTAGTTCTTTAGCATCTTTCCACTAACAAAAATGTGGAAGTCATATCTACCAGTTCTTTCCTTATTTTGAGATATAGCTTGTTTGAACCTAGTGACTTGGACTCATTTGGGATCACATTTTCTTCCGATTACTTTTTCAGATATTTTGAAAAGAAAACAAAATATGATTAAAGAAACATCTAAAGAAAAGGGAAATAGTGAACTGAGTTATTTGCTACCATCATTCATAGGAGAAGGAGACTTCAAAAAAATTCTTTGTATTTTGAAGATAAGAAATTTTTTGTCCCTTTAAATAATATAATTTCAGCAGAATTTTCAACTTAAGTTTGAAAGTTTGAGAGTGTCACAAAGTAGTGATATCCATGAGTGCCCCCCCCTTTTTTTTTTTAGAAGTTTAGCAGTACAAAACAAATGTTATTGTAAGTTTCTTTAATAAAGGCCTCTTTTCTAGATATATATGGGACTTAACTAAATTTGCATAAAAGAACAAGGAATTCTTCCCCAATGGTCATGGACAGTTTTCAGAAAAAGAAATCAAAGTTATCAATTGTCACAATAAAATGATCCAAATCACTGTTGACTAGAAAAATTAAGATTAAAACAATATTGAGATAGTTATCACCTCAGAACTATAATGATAAAAAAGAAAAATAACAAATGCTGGTGAGTTTGTGGAAAAATAGAGACACTAATTCATTGCTAGGAGGGATATGGACTGATGAAACCCTTTTGTACAACAATTTGAAACTATGACTAAAGAGATATAAAACTGAGAATACCTTTTGAACCAGCACTATCACTATTTGTTCTGTATGACAAAGAAATAAAAGAAAATGGAAAAGGACCCATTTGAAGGAAAATATTCATAGCAGCTCTTTTTTAAATGGCAAGAAGTTGAGAACTGAGGAGATGTTCATCAACTGGGAAATGGTTGAACAAGCTGTAGTAAACATAACTTTGATGGAATATTATTATACTATTAGAAATAATGAGCAAGATGTTTTATTTGGGAAAAAAAATAAAGCTAGTATGACTTTTATGAACTGATTCAAAATGAAGTGAACAGAACCAGGAGATCATTGTATAGAAGAACAGCAATTTATTGTAACAATGACCAACTGTTAAACACTTAGCTACTCTCATCAAAACAATCATAGACGACAAAGCCAAAGGATCCATGATAAAAATGCTATCTATCTTCAGAAAGCAAAATGGGGGATTCTGACTGAAGACTAAAACATAGATTTTTAAATTCCTTTATTTTTCTGTGTGTGTGTGTGTGTGTGTGTGTGTGTGTGTGTGTGTGTGTGTGAGTTGTCTGTGAAGTTGTCTTTTACAACATGGTGATAGAAAAAATAATTTTCCTCACTTTACATATGTAATCATTATCATAATACTTGCTTCTCAAGGAGTTGAGAGGGGGGACAGAAAATATTGTGAATTCAACATTAAATATGTAGGTTCAGTTTTTATGTGTAATTGAAAAATATGTCACTACATATAAATGTTTATATTTTATCTTTAGAATTAAACACACATGACAACATATATATATATATATATACATATATATAAACATATATATTTATATGTATAGAATTTTAAAGATGTTTAGAAGTGAAAGAAGAAAAAAAAAGTTATAAAGTAATGGATTCAGGGGCTCATCATCAAATATTTGTAATCTAGAAATCTACTATTCCAAGGACATTACAAATAAAAAGATTTTTTGGTGGGAGGGGTTGTATATTTTGTTTGCTTTTCCTTAGTAGGTTAATGCAAGCAACAGAGAATTTTGTCAAATCAATGGAATTTTTGGAAACTATTTCTGATGGTGTTACATGGTGGTAAATAGCTGTTCACAGAAAAATGTGAATAAAGTGACCCACAAAGTAGTTTCAATCTTTGATTCTTATGAGTTTTTGTTAGCTATAAATAATGGATTATACATGGACACCAGCAACAAAAGCTTTTCTTTTTTATTTTGCTGACATACAAGACCTAACCACTAAAAATCATAGCTTACCCTACTGTATTTTAAATAACAGTAGTATTTCTCTCTTAGATTAAGTTTTCATGTAATCTTGGTTGCTTTTTTGAATTTTATATAACATGGTAAAGCAGTCATACAATAAAATATCTATTCATTTCTATCTTGCAGACCAATCTAGGTGTATATATTTGAAAATATTGCTAGACTTTCTGGTGATCTCCACTTTTTTATATTGACTTTTGTAAAAAAAAAAAAAAAAAGATAAATGAATTAAAGGAAGAGAGGAGTAAAAAAATAAAATCATTTAAGAACAAAGTTTTCAGGAGAAGATTGTGTAGGAATCACAATAAGTGGGAATACACAGCAAATAATAGAGCTATCTGTGATTTAAATATCAATGATAGTAATCATATTTGTGAATAAACCACTTTCATCAAGTTCATTCTTCGTGATCTAATTAGGAATCTACATCTTGGTATGTTGACACCAAGTCTTTGTTTGTAAAAGGAATTTAGTATGATGAGACTTTAAAAAGAATGAAAGGGAGCAATTTTGGAAAGAGTTATCAAGTAGGGTTTGGAGTCACTTCCACATTGATTTTTAAAATGCATGTCATTTATATGAAATGATAAATATTTATTCTTGTGGATGTAAAGACAGTTAATAGAGAGTTTGAGTTAGAGCAAATAGAAGAGCAATCACTGTACAGAAACTTTTCTCCTCAGAGTTGCTGATGATCTTCACTTCCGATACCTTTTATTAGTACATTTTGTCCTCAACCAATCTTAGTAACACATAAGCTCCTATAGTGTTAATCATCATTCCACTGATTCAAAGATGTATCATCTATCTGTCAACAGATCTGTCATCTATCTATCAATCTAACTCTATATATCTATTTGACTGGAAATCTATTTGTCTATATGAATACTAATCTCTCCCCTGGACTCCAAGTTGCATCACTAATTACCTATTGAACATTTCACACTGAATGTACCAGAGAATTCTCATGCTTATAAATGTCTAAAATATTCTAAAATATTATTTAAACATTATCTTTAAAAATCTCTATTTAAATTAGTTAGTGCCATTCTTCTAGTCACATAACTTCAATGTTATCTTCAACTCTATACTGACTGCAACTCCATGTATTTAAAGAGTTGCTAAAATGTTGCTTTTTCAATCAGCATTACATTTTAACACTTGAAACTTTCCCTATACTCACTTAGCTACCACCTTAATTTATATCCTTATCATCATTTATATATATATATATATATATATATATATATATATATATATATATATATATATATATATATATATATATGTATATTGTTATAATAGTGTCCTAATTGGTATACATTCCTCAAGTTTCTTCCTACTTCAATTCATCCTTCACTCAAACTATAAAAGAAATAGCTGAAACTTGTTCCCTTCCCTGCTGAATATTAGAATGTAAAATTCTTTAGAAGATAATCTCCATTTTTCTATTTTTTTTTTACTTTTAATACCTAGCACAATGCTTGGAAGATACATACATAAACACAAACATAAGCATCCTTTTAGTGTTTTTATTTTTAAAGACAAACAAATCTATGCCAATGACCATCATTATCTTCCTCACACTTCTTTCCGTAGGGGTCCTTCCACCCCTCACCGGTTTTATACCTCGATGACTTATCTTACAAGAACTTATTACCAACGGTAATATCACAATAGCTACCATAATAGATCTCTCAGCCCTACTAAACCTATTCTTCTACAATGCTTTGACATGCAGCACTAAAGAACCTGGTGTTATTTAAGGTGAATAGGAGGAAAGATCAAGTTTGTGAACACAGTGGATTCACACTACTCATTCCTTCTAGTTATTGTGCTAAAACTTTAAAAAATATGCTGCATTGTTTAGGGTATAGCCAATAGCAAGAGACAAGGAACTAAATAAGCTAAGTGAGTCCACTTAAGAGATTGGAAAACTATGGCAGCATTAATGATATATAAAATGTTACAATGAATTGAACTCCTTAATAGGCAAATAAGAGACCATCATTCTTTTCTTAGGATGGAGAGGATAAAGGATAACAGACTTTTGGTATTTTTATTTTGTTAATATTTTATTAATGTGATTAAATGCTTAATGTAATCATTTAAGTGAGGTTTGAATGACAAGATTTCACTGATTACAAAGAAAGTTCTAGTGGGCAGAGAAAGACTCAAAAACTGATTGACATGTAACACAAAATAACATAATAATTCAGAAACTTAAAGCTCAGATCTGGATATTCACCTTAATAACACCAGGTTCTTTAATGCTACCTAAGTATTGTCTTTTTTTTTTCCTTTTAAATAGGGCTTCATGAATTTTCCTTTGTGACAACTGCCTCTACATAAATTCCTCAACCAGTGTATAAACATACAGAAACAAAAATATAGCAAACCACCACATTATTATATAATCTCTATCAACAGTAAAAACAAAACAAAACAAAACAAAAATATTGGCTATTTTTGTCATTATAAAAAAAACCACTAAAAGGAAGTATACCCACACATATACACACCCCCACATATACACACCCCAAAACATGGGATGCTTTGGAAGACTTTAGAGAAACAAATAGCTGGTTGAACATCTCCACAATGTCACTTCCATATTACTCAATATTCCTACCCAGGAAATCTTTATTCCTTATTATTATTGTTAGTATAAAATGAGTGTATATATGTGTATACACATGTATGTTGGTGTGTATTTAGCATTATTACCATTAATTTTTAGAAGGAAAACTAATCAAGCATAAGTTTTCTCAATATCACAAAGTAAGTAAATAGTATCAAAAGAATCTAATTTCTCTGACTTTAAAGGCAACAACCTCTCTATTTTTTTTACAATAAATTCAAAATTATAATTAAAAGAAAATAATCTTAAAGTCAATAAAATACTCTTACAAGTTCAGTAAGACTGCTTTATGAGTACTTTTATTTAACAAACATTTATTAAGCTCTATATTAGAGGCTGGGAGAGATACAAACATAAATAAATGACAAATTATTTGCTGTTGCTAATTGTCACCAGGGCTATGGAGGATCAATAGAGAAATTCTTCTGGTGCTGATAATTGTCGGACAAGTAGAAGTTAGGAAACATACTGTTCAGATTAAGGAATAAAGAGGATAAGGAAAACAAAATGTAGGTAGAGTTAATGTTCAGGTCACAATGCTTAGTGTCAGCCCAATTGAAAGAAAGTGGTGGAAATTCATAAAGCATAAAAATCAATATATGTGTTTGTGGGTATGGTATGACAATATAATTATTCAATTATATATATCAATAATGATATATATGTATATATATATATCAAATCAATACATTCAATAATTAATAATAGTAAATTTATAAATATGTTTGGTTTTAAGATATCTTTAAGATCAATTATTGTTTTAACTTAGGAATTCTGTAAAAGTTAGGGAATAACCTGGATTCAAGGAGTTTAAGGAGATTACCAGGAGCTGATTACTTATTCTGTGTTTTAATTTATTAAATTCACATTAAACTTATTAAATTTATTAAATTCTTTAGTAACCAGTCCATTAGATAATAACAACATTAAGAAGAAGGAATAAAAGATCTTTAACAGTGCTATCTTTAAGATCAGAGTATCAAAAATTTATATTTAATCATTTTCGATTTACATGTAAAGTTATTTTTATCAATCATTTTTAAAATTTTGGAGTTTCAAATTTTCTCCCTTCCTTTCTCCTCTCCAATTTCCTCTTCTCTTTATGAGATGGTTAGCAATTTGATATAGGTTATATATGTGGTTCCACTGCTAGGTGTTAGAGAAGATACAAATTTCAAAGTAAACATAATCCTTATCAACAAGTTATATAGTATTAGTTGTGGAACTTGTCATACACATTTATTTGTTACAACACTGATACATCTAACTGAATTCAGAATTTAAGGACTAGGGGAGAACAGGTTAAATTTCAAGTGAGATTCTCTAAGTTTTTAATGACTATGCTTCTCAATGAATCAAAGGTGCATTATTCCACTAATACAATTTGACTATATATCATAAAATATCACAAAATCAAAATTGAGATTAAAGTGAAGATTAAAGGACATATAAATATTGGGCATAAGTAGTTTAAAACATGTTACAAATGAAGAATTGTATGACAAAAATGCCATTTAAAAATGTTGGGGATTTCTAGGCTTATGGTGTGTGAGACAAGGCACAGGTGAAGTAAAAGAATTTACACAATTTCTAAAATAAAAAGTTCACGTGTGGTCCAGACTACTTCTGAATATGGCCCAACCTAGATAAAAACTTATTGGAAAATAGTTTAAAAATTAAGTTAAAATATAATAAAATATAGGTAATATTAATACATTCTTTTCTAAATCAATATGTGGCCCAGGCATTCTTATGTATACTTTAGTGGATCTAGTACTATTTGAGCTTGACACTACTGGCATAAACAACTTCTTCAATTTGAAAAGGACACAATGAGTAATGTAGAAAAAATGAGGGACAACCAATGAAGAGACTAGTGCTATATGGATATCCATATAACATTAGAGAAACTGAAGGAACATTTTTGACAGTATAATACAGCTGAAAGCATACTAAACTTGGAGCCAGTCCTAAAAAGACATGTGTTTATCTCCACACTTGCTAGTTGTATGACAATAAACAAGTTGCTTAATATTCCTGAGATTCTTTTTTTTTTTTTTTTTTTTTTTTTTGCAGGATGGAGTTCTTAACACCTGAAATGTCTATTTTATAAGATTGATGTGAATATTAAATAAATGATGTATGTACAACACTTTTCAAATGTTAAGTGCTATAAATATTGTAGATGACAGGTAAACATGTTACAGTGGATTTACATGAGAAAGACTTGAATGAAACTTACACTGAATTAGAAACAATCCAACTAGAATTTAATCTGTAAAGAGCTTCAGTTAACATTCATAATACATTATAATGTATAAGTGTAAAGTCTGGACTACTCCCTAGAGGCCTCAGAATCAACCAGACTCAGTATAAGCAAAAGTCCTTGGTGTTTAGGGGGAGAAGTGAAGGAGATGAACAAAACTGCCAGGAGTTTTGCCAAGGCTCCTTCCTTGATTCTAGAGTCCAGAATCTCCAGAAATCTTTACACAGTTCTCCTCATCCTGAGGCCAAGTGAAGTTCTCTAACTACTCTCACTTGACCCCTTAATCCTTACCTAAAATTCTCTTAACCCCAAGCTTAGAGCTAGCATCTACTGTGAGAAGATAAATTCCAAACATATGCTAATAGAGTTATTGTCCAATAGGTAATTAGCTTTAAGTGCTCAGCTGTTTGATTCAAGCACACCTTTTAAAAGCTTCAGCCCTTTACATATAAGAGGTTAATTTTAGATCCAGTATTTACATTTAAATCATTTTTGCTTTTATATTTTCTTAGGGAAAGTGAAGAATGACTTCTAGTAATATATTCTCCAACTAAACTTTTCCTTCATCTTCTGGATAGTTCACTTTTTTCCTGGATAGAACAACAAGAATTTGTAGGTATACCATCCACATATTGAGTGGGAGTCAGAATCCATACCTATATGCAAGCTTTTTTGCCCTCTTCTGGGGACTGAGCCAAGAAAAATCAAGCAGATTGAGAACCACAGGGTACAATGCATGGCATTTTGTTCATCAGTTGTGGGGATACATAAAATAAACCCAATTTTTCCCCTTAAGCAGAATATATTATAGTAGCCTTCTTTCACAAATCACTTGTCTTTTTTTTTTTTTTTGTCTTTTCTTTGCTGTTGATTTTCTTTCTCTATAAAAAATAATGCCACCAATAACTCACAATAATATACTCATTAAAGAGACTAAAAAGCATAAAAAGTCTGTCAAACATCAAAACATAGCCCCTCATTGCACAGTTATTTCCTCATTCCCCCCCAAGAATCAGGTGAGATTTCGGACTGGCTATTTTCAGACACTGGATAACCTAGAATGAATGAAGAAAGCAAGATTCCACAATCACCCTTCTGGGCATTTTTTGCTCCCTTTGTGATTTTTGCTGGTGAGTGGGCCATAGAATTCTTGGAAAGTGAAAACACAAAAACAAGGCTTGTAATAGGATATTATTCACACAACTGACTTTTAAATTTCACACGTATTTTCACATGTAAATTGTTTCACTGCTAAATACTGACATTGATAACATAAAAAGGAGTCAAATGAGATGATTATGGAAACTTATAATCAGTAAATGATGAACAGAAATTATTTATTAGACAGTAAATCTATGAAAGCAGCTTTTGCCTATTTTCATGTTGTCACACACATAATAGATAACAAGGCATAATCAATAGAAAGATAATTTCTAGAGGACCTAAGAAGTGACTGATTTTATAAATATTTATGTCTTTGATATATCAAAGTGGCACAAACTCTTTTTGAAAACATTAGAATTCACTGGATTGACCAATACTTGTATATATGCATAAGCTATTTAGGAAGACAAAAGAATAAGTAAGTTTTTCATTATATTCTATTTTGAAATCTTATCCTGCATAATAATTTCAAAGAAAAGCAGTTCTCTATTATCTCACTAACAAGCAGTATTAGTTGAATTTAAATGTAGGTACCTGAGATTTGAGGAATTTATAAAATTTGGGGTAAAAGAATGAAATACTCTAAATTTGGAGCTTCTCCATATTATTCCAGTTCAACCCTCTCCTGTACTTCATTCCCTCTTAGTTATTCCTTTATGTATATTTAGATTGGATTTTATTACCTCTGACTCTGGATTCATAGGACAAGAACTCATCCTCTGACTACTACTTGCTATGTATGCAATTTGGAGCAAATCATTTAATTTCCCTGTACCCCAGCAAGTCCATCTATAAAAATAAAAGGGGGGAGAGGAATTGTATGAAACATATCCTTAAGTTTCTTCCAACTCTAAATCTATACTCTTATTATTTCAGAACAATGCAACAGTATACAGCAGCTAGATTTTTTTTTACTTATTTATAAGTCATATTTGAAATATCTTTCTTAAAAGACTAGAGTGGGAAGAAACTTACATGACAATATAGGAAAAATATCCAATATTCAAGAGAGGCAAATTCAGAAAAAGGCTATATGGAACCAAAATGTGAAATGCTCAGTTGATCAAAATTTTCTTTAAAAGCAACACACTTAACTAACTGAAATGCAAGTGAATATGAATATGAATTTAAAAGCAATATTGAACAATTTGCTGAAGTTAATATATAAATTATAATGTCTCCCTCTACTGATTCACATAGTAGAAAAACTAAAATCCAAAAAACCCCGATCTTAGCTGAGCAAATAATTAGCCCAATCATAAGATATCCATCACCTCTGTAAACTTTGGTTTACATATAGAATAATGACATTGGTTTAAAAGACATGAAATAGCAACCTACAATAAATACTACATTTAATATAGCATTAAAGTGCTACATTTAAGCATCTTTCAAAGTGCTTAATGTACATTTTAATTGATACATACATTAGCCTCATCAAGTCAGCCCTATGAGTATCATTACCCTCATTTTACAGATTTTTTTAAAATTAATTTTATAATTATAAAATTTTTTTTGACAGTACATATGCATAGGTAATTTTTTACAACATTATCCCTTGTACTCCATTCTGTTCCGAATTTTTCCCCTCCTTCCCTCCACCCCCTCCCTTAGATGGCAGGCATTCCCAAACATATTAAATATGTTATAGTACATCCTAGGTAAAATATACATGTGCAGAACCGAATTTGTTGTTGTTGTTGTTGTAGTTACAAAGGAAGAATAAGATTCGGGAAGGTAAAAACAATCTGGGGAGAAAAACAAAAAATGCTAACAGTTTACACTCATTTCCCAGTGTTCCTTTTCTGAGTGTAGGTGATTATGTAAATCACTGATCAATTAGAATTGGATTAGCTCTTTTCTATATTGAAGATATCCACTTCCATCAGAATACATCCTCATATAGTATTGTTGTTGAAGTGTATAATGATCTCCTAGTTCTGCTCTTTCATTCAGTATCAGTTGATGTAAGTCTCTCCAAGCATCTCTGTATTCATCCTGTTGGTCATTTCGTACAGAACAATAATATTCCATAACCTTCATAAAGCATAATTTACCCAACCATTCTCCAATTGATGGGCATACATTTATTTTCCAGTTTCTAGCTACAACAAAAAGAGCTGCCACAAACATTTTGGCACATACAGGTCCCTTTCCCTTCTTTAGTACATACTTGGGATATAAGCCCAGTAGTAGCAATGCTGGATCAAAGGGTATACATAGCTTGATAACTTTTGGGGCATAATTCCAGACTGCTCTCTAGAATGGTTGGATTCTTTCAGAACTCCACCAACAATGCATCAGTGTCCCAGTTTTCCCACAGCCCCTTCAACATTCATCGTAGTTTGTTCCTGTCATCTTACCCAATCTGACAGGTGTGTAGTGGTTGTCTTCATTTGCATTTCTCTGATCAATAGTGATTTGGAACACTCTTTCATATGAGTGGAAATAGTTTCAATTTCATCATCTGAAAATTGTCTGTTCATATCCTTTTACCATTTATCAATTAGAGAATGACTTGATTTCTTATAAATTAGAGTCAATTCTCTGTAAATTTTGGAGATGAGGCCTTTATCAGAACATTTAACTGTAAAAACGTTTTCCCAAGTTGTTACTTCCCTTCTAATCTTGTTTGCATTGGTTTTGTTTGTACAAAAGCTTTTTAATTTAATGTACTCAAAATTTTCAATTTTATAATCAATAATGATCTCTAATTCTCCTTTGGTCACAAATTCCTTCCTCCTCCACAAATCTGAGAGGTAAATTATCCTTTGTTCCTCTAATTTATTTTTGATCTCATTCTTTATGCCTAAATCATGGACCGATTTGGATCTTATCTTAGTATGTGGTGTTAAGTGTGGGTCCATGCCTAGTTTCTATCATACTAATTTCCAGTTTTCCCAGCAGTATTTGTCAAATAATGAATTCTTATCCCAAAATTTGGGATCTTTGGGTTTGTCAAACACTAAATTGCTATTTTTATTCACTATCTTGCCCTGTGAACCTAACCCATTCCAACTAGTCTATTTCTTAGCCAATACCAAAGAGTTTTGGTGACTGCTGTGTTATAATATAGCTCTAGATCAGGTACAGCTAGGCCACCTTCATTTGATTTTTTTTTTCATTAATTCCCCTGAAATTCTTGGCCTTTTGTTCTTCCATATGAATTTTGTTTTTATTTTTTTCCAGGGCATTAAAATAGTTTCTTGGGAGTCTGATTGGTATAGCACTAAATAAATAGATTAGTTTAGGGAGTATTGTCCTCTTGATTGTATTCGCTTGGCCTATCCAAGAGCACTTAATGTCTTTCCAATTATTTAAATCTGACTTTATTTTTGTGGCAAGTGTTTTGTAATTTTGCTCATATAATTCCTCACTTTCCTTTGGTAGATATATTCCCAAATATTTTATACTATTGACCATTATTTTGAATGACATTTCTCTTTGTATCCCTTGCTGTTGGATTGTGTTGGTAATGTATAAAAATGCTGAGGATTTATGTGGATTTATTTTGTATCCTGCAACTTTGGTAAAGTTCTGAATTATTTCTGATAGCTTTTTAGAAGAGTCTTTGTGGTTCTCTAAGTATATCATAATATCATCTGCAAAGAGTGATAGTTTGATTTCCTCATTACGTACTATCTAATTCCTTGAATCTCTTTCTCAGCTCTTATTGCTGAAGCTAGCATTTCTATTACAATATTGAATAGTAATAAAAAAAAAAAAAGAAGAGTAATGGTGATAGTGGGCAACCTTGTTTCACTGATGATAGTGGGCAACCTTGTTTCACCTGATCTTACTGGGAAAGGGTCCAGTTTATTGCCATTACATATGATATTTACTGAGAGTTTTAAATATATGCTCCTTATTATTTTAAGGAATAGTCTATTCCTATACTTTCAACTGTTTTTATCAAATGCTTTTGGATTTAATCAAATGCTTTTTCTGCATCTATTGAGATGATCATATGTTTTTGTTAATTTGATTATTGATATATCGATTATGCTAATAGTTTTCCTAATATTGAACCAGCCCTGCATTCCTGGTATAAATCCCCCTTGGTCATAGTGTAATATGCTGGGGATGATTTTCTTTAGTCTTTTTGCTAATATTTTATTTAAGATTTTAGCATCAATATTCATTAGGGAGATTGGTCTATAATTTTCATTCTCTGTTTTCAGTCTACCTGGTTTAAGTATCAGTACCATGTCTGTGTCATAAAAGGAATTTGGTAGGACTCCTTCAATCCCTATTTTTTCAAATAGTTTACATAGCATTGGAGTTAGTTGTTCTTTGAATGTTTGGTAGAATTCACATGTAAATCCATCTGGTCCTGGGGAATTTTTCTTAGGAAGTTGGTTAATAGCTTGGTCTATTTCTTTTTCTGAGATGGGACTATTCAGACTACTTACTTCTTCCTCTGTTAATCTGGGCAAGCTATATTCCATTTCATTTAAGTTATCGAAGTTATTGGCTTAAAGTTGGGCAAAGTAGCTCCTAACTATTGTTCTAATTTCCTCTTCATTAGTGGTGTATTCTCCTTTTTCATTTTTAAGACTAACAATTTGCTTTTCCTCTTTCCTTTTTTTTTAAATCTTATTTACTAAGGGTTTGTCTATTTTGTTGGTTTTTTCATAGGACTAACTCTTAGTTTTATTAATTAATTCAATAGTTTTTTTACTTTCAATTTTATTAATCTCATCTTTTATTTTTTGAATTTCAAGTTTTGTGTTTGTCTGGGGGTTTTTAATTTGTTCCTTTTCTAGCAATTTTGATTGTAAGCCCAATTTGTTAACCCTCTCTTTCTCTATTTTATGGAAGTAGGCCTCTAGAAATATAAAACTTCCCCTTATTACTGCTTTGGCTGTATTCCGCACATTTTGGTATGATGTTTCATTATTGCCACTTTCTTGGGTGAAGTTATTAATTATCTCTATGATTTGCTGTTTTACCCAATCATTCTTTAGTATAAGATAATTTAGTTTCCAATTATTTTTTGGTCTATTTTCCCCTGGTCTTTTATTAAATGTAATTTTTATTGCATTGTGGTCTGAAAAGGATACATTTACTATTTCTGCCTTACTGCATTTGATTTTGAGGTTTTTATGTCCTAGTATATGATCAATTTTTGTATGAACTGCTGAGAAGAAAGTGTACTCCTTTCTGTCTCCATTTAGCTTTCTCCAAAGATCTATCCTATCAAACTTTTCCAGTATTCTATTTACCTCTTTGACTTCTTTCTTATTTATTTTGTGGTTTGATTCATCTAATTCTGAGAGTGCAAAGTTGAAATCTCCCACTATTATAGTTTTGTTGTCTATTTCTTTTTGAACTTCTCTTAATTTCTCTATTAAGAATTTAGATGCTGCACCACTTGGTGAATATATGTTTAATATTAATAATGCTTCATTATCTATGCTACCCTTTGGCAGGATATAATGCCTTTCCTTATCTCTTTTAATTAGATCAATTTTTTGTTTTTGCTTGATCTGAGATGAGGATGGCTACCCCTGCTTTTTTGGCTTCACCTGAAGCATAGTAGATTCTGCTCCACCCTTTTACTTTTATTTTGAATGTATTACCCTGTTTCAGGTGTGTTTCCTGTAAACAACATATAGTAGGATTCTGACTTTTAATCAAGTCTGCTAACTGCTTCCTCTTTATGGGGGAGTTTACCCTATTCACATTAATGATTAGAAATACTAATTCTATATTGCCTGCCATCCTGTTAATCCCTGCTTATGCTTTTCTCCTTTCCTTCCCTCTTACCCCCCTACCCGGTATTAAACTTGTACGCAACACTTGTTTTTCACAGCCCTCCGTTTTTAGTATCCCTCCCCCACCTTAAAGTTCCTCCCCCTATTTTACCCCTTTTCCTCACAATTTCTGTATTCCCTTCCGCTTAGCTTACTCCTTCTCTCCCACTTTTCAATGAAGTGTAAGAAGTTTCACCATAAATCGAATATGTCTATTGATACACACTATGTTCATCCCCTTCATTTCTTTCTCTCAGATATAATAGGTTACCTTTGCCTCTTCATGAGATGTAGTACCACCACTTTACCATTTTTTATGATATAATTTCCTTTCCACCTCTAGTTTCTAGGATAAATTATACATGTGTTCTTTATATATCTTTCTGGCAGAAATATAGTTCTCAAGATTTCTTTTTACCTTTTTAGCAATCTCTTGAGTTCTGTATTTGAAGATGAAATATTTTGGTTAGACCTGGTTTTTTCATCAAGAATAGATAGAATTCATTTATTTTTGTTAAATGTCCATCTTCTTCCCTGGAAAAGGATGCTCATTTTTGCTGGGTAAGTCATTCTTGGCTGTATACCAAGTTCTTTAGCATTTTGAGATATCCTATTTGAGGCCCTTCATTCCTTTAATGTGGATGCTGCTAGATCCTGGGTTATCCTTTTTATAGCTCCTACATATCTGAATTGCTTTTTTCTAGCAGCTTCCAATATTTTTTCCTTTGCCTGATGGTTTTTGAACTTGGCCACTATGTTTCTTGGCATTTTGATTTTAGGGTCCCTTTCAGTATGTGACCGATGAATTTTTTCAATATCTATTTTACTCTCTGTTTCCAAAACATCTGGGCAGTTCTCTTTGATAATTTCCTGAAAAATAGTGTCCAGACTTTTTTTTTTCTCATATTTTTCAGGGAGTCCGATTATTCTCAAATTGTCTCTCCTGGATCTTTTTTCCACGTCTGTTGTCTTTACAGTAAGGTACTTGACATTCTTTTCAATTGTTTTGTTTTTCTGGTTTTGCTTGACTACTTCTTGGTTTTTCCTTGAGTCATTCATTTCTACTTGTTCAATTCTAATTTTCAATGGTGTATTTTCTTCACTCACTTTTTTTTATATCTTTTCGTAATTGTCCAATTGAGTTTTTATATTCTATGGAATTTTTTTTCCATTTTATCAATTTTATTTATTAGAGAGCTGTTTTCTTTTTCCAACTCACTAATTTTATTTCTCAATGATTTGATCTCTTTATCCATTCTGGGTGACTTCTTCAGACTCTCTTGCCAAGCTTCCCTTTCCTTTTCCCATTTCTCTTCTAACTCTCTGGTGAGAGCCTTTTTTGATTTCTTCTATGAGTTTTATGTATTGAGAAGCAGATCATATCCCCTTAGGGAATTCTTCTGGAGGCAGTCTGCTTTTAGTTTCCTCAAGGTTTGAAGTCTGCTCTCTATCCATACAGAAGTTGTCAATGGTTAGAGCCCTTTTAAACTTTTTGTTTATTTTGTCAGAGAGGGAATTGAAGGAAACAAACTGACAAGAGAAACAATTGTTCTGTTTCTGTGGGGGGATGGGACTGGAAGGTGTTCCGGGCTTCCTTTACAGACTGTGGGAGACAGCAGCAAGGCACTAACAGGACAGTGATGGCTGTGCTGAGTCTGTGCTCTGAGGCTCTAAGAATGTGCTGAGTCATTCTGGGTGGGGGTGAGGGTAGCCAGGTCTGGAGAGACGCTACTTCTCTGGGGTTTTATTCTTTATCTCCAGTGTTTACACCTTCTTTGGTTCTCCTGGCTGGCTGCCAAGACCTAATATCCACACTGGAATAATGGTCATTTCACAGAAAAGGAAGAGATAGCTCCCCCTCCCCCCTCGGGTCTGAGCAGCATGAACTGCCTGCCTTGCTCTTGCTCCTGTCCTCAGCCTGTGCCCAGTCTGTTTGTCCCCTCCCCCAGCAAACACAGATCTTTTCTGGTGAATTTCAAGGATGTCTTCTGTTCGTAATTATTTGTGGGTGTTTTTTTGTTTGTTTGTTTGTTTGTTTGTTTGTTTTCTGGTCAAGCATTAATTCTGAGGCTCATCATAATGTAAATTCTGAGAGAAAACACTGAGCTCAAGCAGCTGTGTGCATCCTCACTGCCATCTTGGCCAGAAGTCTTATTTTACAGATTAAGAAGACAAGCTTCATCAGCTACACCCAGAAAAAGGAACACTGCGAAATGAGTGTAACCTGTGAACATTTTTTTGTTTTTCTTTTGTTTTTTTGTTTTGTTTTGTTTTTCTTCCCAGATTATTTTTACCTTCCAAATACAATTCTTCCTTTGCAACAACAACAACAACAAAATTCGGTTTTACACATATATATTGTACCTAGGATATACTATAAGATATTTAATATGTATGGGAATGCATGCCATCTAGGGGAGGGGGTGTAGGAAAGGAGGGGAAAATTCAGAACAGAATGGAGTACAAGGGATAATGTAAAAAAAAATTACCTATGCATATGTACTGTCAAAAAAAATTATAATTATAAAATTAATAACAAAAAGAAAAAAAAATAAAACTTCCATCTCCTAGGAAGAAAAAAAAAAAAAAGAAGACAAGCTTCAGTGACTATCCAAGTATCATCCAAGGTGACAATCAATCAATAAACATTTACTAAGCACTTGCTATGTGCCAGGCACTGCACAAATGCAAAAAGAAGCAAAAGATAGTTCTTGTTTTCAATTAACTTTTAGTAGAAGAGAAAGCATGAAGACACATACAAAAAATGAAACTATATATAGGATAAAAAAAATTGGCTAAAAGAAAAGTGCTAGTGTTAAAAAAATATTTGGGAAGGTTTCCAGTAGAAGGTTAGATTTTTTCGGTGGACTAAACTAGGAAGATCAGTAATCAGAGTAGAGAAAAGAAATTTTTCCCAAGAATGGGAGAGTCAAAGAGAATGTCTGGGGCTGACAGACAAGTGTTTTATTGATGGGGAAAAAATAAACACACACACACACACACACACGCAACAATGATCAAACAATATAAGATCAGGAGTATTACAAAAAATGACTGAAAACATCAGAAGGGGATGAGGGTAAAAAGTATTGATTTTAGAATGATTCCTAGGTTGTAAAACTGAGGGACTCTTTAGTAATAGTGAAGGTAGATGGTTGGGAAGGCTTTGTCATGTTGTAGCATTTAAAATGTCTATTGGACATCTACTTTGAAATATTTAAAATAAATTTGGAGATATGATATTGGAGACTAATGGGGACTATGAGGCAGGACAGATAGATTTGAGAATCATCACCATAGAAATGACAGTTAAATTAATGGAAACTGATGATATAGTATACAGATATAGTAGAGAAGGAGGAGAAAAGAGGCCCCAGGATGGAACTTTGAGGAATACTAATAGTTACAAGGAATAATCCAAAAGAGGTTTCAGGAAAGGAGATATGGAAGGATCAGTCAAATAAATGAGAGGAAATCTGGCAGAGAACTCAGCAAAGGAGATGTGGAAAGATAAGTCAAAAAAGTGAGAGAAAAGACAGTATTAGGGAGAGGAATGTGATTAGTAGTGTCAAAGACTGCAAAGACATCAAGGAGAATTGGGATTAAGAAAAGACCTTTGAATTTAGCAGCTAAGAGGTCATTAAAAACTATGCAGAGAATAGTTTTGATGGAAAGATAAGATCAGAAACCATGTTATAAGGGATTAAGAAAAGAGTAAGGGGAGAAAAAATGGAGATACATATTTAAGATGGACTTTTCAAGGAGTTTAGCTATAAAGGGCTGAAGAATTATAGGAAGATAATTAGCAGGGATGACAGGATCAGGTGAGTTTTTTCAGGGTGGAGAGATGTATGCAGACATATTTGTAGGCAGTATTTTAATCAAAATAACCTTCAAACTCATGTTTTTTCTAAGTTTACAACCAACATTTCCCCACATTACAAAAAGGAGACATTTTTCTTTATGGGTCCTGTGTCTTCCCAAAGAATCTAAATAAATAGATGCTAGATACAAATAGGCATAGAATAAAAAAAAAATAGGCATTCATTTGTGCATTTAGTGTGTGTATTTGCACATATATGTAAATGTTAATGTACACACATGTATATACACATGAATAAATATATTCTCCATTTCAACAGCATAGATACATATATAGGTATATAAAATATATGATATATGTACATAATGTGTATATCTTATGCACAAATATACATATTTATATAGTTGAGGTGAATAATGTGTGTCTGAAAACAGATGAATAGATAGATAGATGTACACATATATATATATATATATATATATATATATTTTTTTTTTTTTTTTGTATGTTTATATGCTCTCACTCTTCAATTTTTTAAATATACAATGGATGACCAATTTTGGAAAGTTGTTCAAGATAAAATTAGGTACAAAAAATAGGAAAACTATAATCAATAATGGATATTCATTCAACAAACACAGTAAATAATATATTCATGTGTAAATATAAATGATAATCCATAATAAGTGTTGTAGAATATAAAGATATAACTAGGCAAGGTCATACTTAGAAGGATTCTAGAGAGTTTTTAATCTAGTAGGAGATATGAACACACAAATATAAACATTACTATAAAGTAAAAATACAAAGTATATATAACAATAATTATGACATGAAATAGAGTATGGTGAAACATGAACAAATTAATTTCTAAGTTATACTTACTTTTTGTGAATAATAGAGGGCTCATATGTAAACTTCTCTTATCCAACTGATTATGTATTGTTTATGGCGGGAGACATTTGTTTTTCCTTCTACTTCTTGCATTTAGTGTCCTACCTGTAATAGCCACTTTCAAAATGCTTATTGAAATTGTAAATATAAGTCCCACTGCTTCTGTCATGTTTATAATATTTGAGCCTTGTCAATACAGATCCAGAAAGAATACAGAGCAGGACAAAAAGTGTTAATTCATAGAAATTACAATAAAGAACTTATAAAGTAGAAATAGATGAGGTGAGAATCATAAACAAATGGAATGTTGGAAAGAAATACAGAATTTCCCATTTGTATATGACTTTAGGTTCAAAGCAGAAAAATGATAATGGTAATGACAAATAATTATCAATAGAGTAGGCAGATTAACCCATTATTACTAAAACTAACATCTGCAGCAAAAACAATATAAGGAAATGAACAAAAGTTAAGCCAAACACAGAATAGGTTGTACATTAATGGATAATATATATATATATATATATATATATATATATATTACAAAAATAAATGGTATTTCATGATGTGGCTTTTTTATTTTAATGAAATTACCTATGAAATATAAATAATAAAAAAAGAAAAAAAGACATCAGCATTATGTAGCATAAATATTGGACTTAAAACTTGTTCGGCATTCCAGGCTCACTTCCATAATTAGTTGTGGACTACGATCCACAGTTTCACCTCTTTCATTTTGTCCTTCATATTTAAAAGAGAAGTTGGACAATATTATTGCAAAGCTTCCTTCTAATTCTAACAATGAACATTTCTGTTCCTTAGTCATTTTATTTCTTGTAAGAAAGAAAGAAAGAAAGAAAACAAAATGCAGTTTAATACCTCACATAAATTTAGCAGAAATTTGGTACTAACAGCAACTCTAAGTACAAAAGAAAGGGAGAAGAAAACAAAAAAAGAAAAGAATGATCAATTAAAAAGAGACCATATATGTACAAAAATAACAGAAAGAAGGAGAAGGAGAGGAAGAGGGGGGAAAAAGAGGGAGAAGGGATAGAAGAGGGAGAGAGATTAAAAATAAGAAAGATATGGTACCATGTTGTAGGATGTCAGCAACTATACTAGTTGTCTCTACTCACTGACAACCAGATTAGCTCTAGCCCAAAGTTAATTTGTAATATTTTTCATCTTCTATTTGTAAGTGTCCTGCAAAAAATTCAATATTTATTATTTCTGAAGAAAACTTATGAAAGACATTAAACAGTATGAACTGCAAATTTTATTGCCATATATGATTGAGAATCACTATACTACTTTGATCCTTCTGTTTTGTATTGATTCTACAGTATGTGTTTCACAAGTTATGCACTGAAACTTATTCCAAATACTTTACAGATTGGTTAATGGCTCAGAAGCTGTGGCTTTGTACCCAAGGGACTCCACCAAAATATACTACTGAATGGGAGGAAATAGTCATTAAATTTACTGCTAGCTATCTTGATAACTGATTGATGAAATATCAATAGGATTCATAATCTGGGTAGATTTGGTCGGGTCTAATAAGATGTAACAAACTGTCATATATTTCCATTCCTTTTGAGGACTCTATCAACATCCATTAATTCATTTGTTCATTGCTTCTCCTTAGAAGAACTAAGAGGAAAGTGATATTGTGATTTACAGGTGAATTAGATTTAAGTGAAGTAGTTCTGTGCAGTCACCTGCCTCTCTCCTATAGAGTCATCGGAGTCGATTGGCATTAGGTGACAATAGTAAAAAGCACAATACTGAAAATAATATATTTAGGGGTTAGCACTTCAGATCTGACATTTATTTGCTTTTTCCTTTTTAACCTCAAGTTCTTCTTCATTAAATTGATAATGATTATTGTTGAATTATTTGTTTTATGTGGGGACTATGAGTAAAGAATTTGGGATAATAAAGCAGAACTTGGAATCTGGAACCTTCAAACTCAATAGTGTCTCTCTTTATAAAGAAACTGAGGTGAGAAAATTTACTTCTTTTTTTTTTTTTCCAGAGTGAGCAGATCATAGTTTTATAAGATGCTGAATTTAGATTCTTGAGAAAATTTAGTCCTTTAAAGTGTTTTTGAAGATGTGGAAATTGGGTTTAAGTGATCATAAATAGGTATTCACAAGTATTAACTTTCAGAGATGGATTTTGAACCTAGGCCCTCGGCCTATATGTCCTATATTCATTGAAAGACTTTCTATCATGCCACACTGCATAATGATTACCATAATAAAGCTTGGGCTAATACATGGTAAGTAAAATGAAATCAACACCTCTGGGGACCACCATTTACTATAGATGTGTTCCTTTCTTGAGTCTCATCCAAAGGATTTCATTAAAACAACAAAATTATTCTATTAAAATTTTCTCATTTCTTCAAGTTGATTCTATAGTATAAATTATAATAGTGCAATTATAAAAATATAGCAGAATAGATTAAACACATTCCAATTGGGAGAAACAAAGCTTATTTGGTAGAATATAAGTCCTTTTAAGTTTCATCTTTTTTTTTTCCTTTCCTTTTTTTTTTTTTTTTTTTTTGAGTTATACAGATAATAGACTTAAGTCTACACTTTTTGAAGATATAGGAGAAGCCTAATTCTGATGTAAAAAGTCACACTGAATAAACACAAGCTTACCATTTCACAGGGAAATAGTACTTCCATAGAAATGATAACACTTTTATGGAATGACAATTTTCAGTCTAAATATTTTATTTCACTTTTATTTTATGCTATTCAAAAACTGATTTCATCTATTTAAAGCCTTGGTTAGCTAGAATCTATTTTGTTCTGTCTTTTCTAAGTTGCTAATAACATATATTAGTCCTGTATTACAAACAGGTAAAACTCACTATCTGCTGAATAAAATTCTCCTTAAATGAATCTGATAAATAATTCAATCAAAACAAATTCAGATAATCACTAAAAAGAGAAAAGCTTTTTTAGGACACAGATTAACATGTTATATGTTAGAAATAGACCAAAAGGGGGTAGGGTGAGGAGAGGGAAGGGAGAGGTAGAATGAAATGTATTTTTCTCATGAATACAAAAAGCAAAAGAACAGGACTTCATTTCATTTGAATGTAAGAACAAAGACCACTGGGTGAAACTTACAAGGGGAAAATTTTGGGTCAACTTTAGAGAAGCTTTGTTGTTGTCTATTTGTTTCTAATTTATGAATTTTTCAATTTTCTAGGGCTTCTCATTATTTACCAAATAGCTTTAGTCTCTGATAGAATTTTAAAGTCTTAATGAGTTGATGCTATGTATGCTATCAAAGATTTCCTGACTCTTTTCCTATTGGATTTCTATATAGTATTAAAATCTCTTCTTTTCCATGAAATGTTCTCTGGTCTTTTAATCTTCACTTACTGACTATAATTCAATTTTTATAAATGTATCTTCAATTAACTAATTTATATTTTATACTATAATTATTCTTTTTTTCTCTCTCTTAACACACTATTAAATTATGAATCTCTGAGGATAAGACATATCTTATCTGAGCTTTGAATTTCCCTTGCTCCAAACACCTAATACAACATAAAGTTAGTTCCTAATTTGTTATTTTACAAACAGTTGGTATTTCTCCATCTCTGTTATGAAAGAATGCAAAGATCACTTAACTTATCAAACAATAACTATTGTATTAAAATTAAGAAAAAAAATATCAGGTTACTTTTACCATTTTTGAGATGAAATAAACTCCAGTCATCAAGTGAGCAAGGAGGAATGAAGCTACATTAGAGCCTATTTCTTCTTCCATTAATACTTCTCTAATTGATCACCATCATTTTTTCACATTTTTGTCTTTGCCTTTAATTTTTTTTTTACATATAATGATCTCATTCATGTCCTGAATTTCACCCTAACAATTTTTAGTTTTTCATATGGAATCAATTTTTCTTTCTTGAATTAAGAAATCTAATCAATATTTGTTCATGGTCTAAACTTTAGGACTTGCATATGTGGACACCTGAGTTCATACCTTTTACCACTGGTTACTCTCTTATATTTTTTATCTCATGAACTTCTCTGGGTTTTAATTGCTAACTTCTATCCTTATAGCCTCAAAAGGTCTATTAAAATGTTTTATAGTTTAAGGTATTTTTTAAAAACTATTTATTTCTGTATTATCTAGGTAAATATGAATAGCTAATTATTTCTGTCTACTTTTATTTCTTTATTTTGGTATGAGTTTTTGAATGGACTTGTGAAATATTTGAAAATCTCATTATGAGGTAATGTTAATTATGTTCCTTTTCTTACCAGGAATTTGTAATATGTTTTCTACTTGAAGATTTTTTTTTTTATTTTCAAAACATATGCTTAGATGATTTTCAGCATTCACCCCCACAAAACCTTGTGTTCCAAAACTTTTTCTCTCTCTTGCCCCCACTCCTCCACATAACAATCAATCCAATATATGTTGAACATTTATAATTCTGCTATACATATTTTCACAATTATAATGCTGCACAAGAAAAATCAAATAAAAAAGGAAAAAAAAAAGAGAAAGAAAACAAAATGCAAGCAAACAACATCAAAAAGAGTGAAAACACTATGTTGTATTCCATATTCAGTCCTCACATTCCTCTTACTGGGTACAGATGGCTCTAACATCACAAAATCATAAGAACTGGCCTGAGCATTTTTGAAAAGAGCAAGTGCATCAGAATTGATCATTGTATAATCTTGCTGTTGTCATGTACAACATTCTCTTGGTTCTACTCACTTCGCTTAGTATCAGTTTATGTAAGTCTCTCCAGGCTTCTCTAAAATCATCCTGTTGATTGTTTCTTATAAAAAAGTAATATACTATATACCATTCAGTTTACAGTTTCATGCCATTACAAAAAGGGCTACCACAAACTCAATTTATATTTATTTTAATTTGTGATTAGTATAGAATTCAAAATCTCATTTTCAGGTATCACTTTATTTTACAAATTAATACAAGATACAAATTAATATATCTTTTCTGAATCCTTTAACTTAAATGGGCAACAGTAAAAAAAAATAAATGTTACCTATCCTCCTAAGTTTCTCAGTTTTTTGCTCAAAATTTCATTATCATATGAGATTTCTTTCAGCTTCCTTCTGACAATATGATCTGTACCTATGTGGATCATGAAAAGTGGAAAGTTTTTATCTATTCTGATAAGCCTTGGGAGGTCCTCAGCTATCTCTTTCAGTCATATTTTAGGGAACTAATAGAGTTTTTCTGCTGCTATTAGTAACTAGCTTACTCCGTACCCCTGAACAAGGAGTTACCAACCAATATAACTTTTTCTGAAGTTAAGACATTATAGAATGAATAACTGGACTCTACCTCAGATTTTACATTAGATATAAATCTATAAATAGCCTTGACTGTTTGTCACCTTTCCACTAACATTGATTAGACTTCTTGAAACATTTTAGCAAAAAGAGAAAGTAGGTAATTATTGATAGAAATTTCTCTTCTTGCAACTTTAGGGTTTCATCTCCTTTATTTCTTTCTCCATTCATTACTATGAAAAAGAAAGAATAGAAAACACATAAAAAAGAAATGAGAAAATAGAGAGAAAATAAATAGAACACAAAACTAAAGAGAGAAAATAAAGAAGAAAAGAAGAGAAGAAAGTAAAAAAGAGAAAACATAGAAAGGAAGAAAGAAAAAAGAAAGAAAGGAAGAAAGGGAGGGAGGGATGGAAGGAAGAAGGAAGGAAAGAAGGAAGGAAAGAAGGAAGGATAGAAGAAAGGAAAGAAGGAAAATAGAAAAGCGAAATTTAGCTCTTCATACAAGTTATGCTATTTAAGGGACTGAAAAAAAGCACTAAGTTTTTTCACTCTGGTTTTGATTTTCAAGAAAAAATTAAATGTATCAAGAAGCAGAGACTCAGTAGACAATCATATGGTAGCTGTAAAGTAAACTTATGTCACACTTTCCATATGGGTGACAAAAAATTAATTTCTTTTTTTTTCCTGTTATATGATGACTTTCTTTCCTAAATTGTTAATTGTTAATGATGTCATTTCTGAAGAATTTCCTTCACCATAATCCTTCTGCTCCTGCTGTTTGATCACATTAAGGGGTCATAATTCTTTGTTTATTATCTTGCAGCCTGTCATTTGGAGTGCCTGTGTTGTCAAAAAGAGGAATACAAGCTGGGTTTGTTGGAATAAGCAGTCAGAAGCTAGTTAGTGGACATAAATATTATATTTTTTAATAGTTACCAGTCATTATAATTCACAAATAACTCAAGGAAAAAAGTAATTATAATTTTATCCAGATTTAATATTCCCTTCAACTTATATTGAGATTCATTCTTAAGGATAAGAAAAGATAAAACCTCAGACCATAACTCAAGCCATGTGACACATTGCCTTTTATCTACTTTTAAATCTGTATTAAATCATAGATACACTTGACTCAGGAACTCAGGAACAATGAACAACATTGTTGTTCTTTCTTATTATTATGAAATCTTTATTCCTGTGTTCTTAAACTAAATAGAATCAAAGAAATATATGTTTCTGAAAAAAATTAAAAAGAAAGGAAATGGAAGGAAACAAGGAAAGAAGGAAGGAAGGAAAGAAGGAAGGAAGGAAGAAAAAAGGAAAGAAGAAAGGAAGGAAAGAAGGAAGGAAAGAGAGAGGAAGGAAGGAGAGCAGAAGGAAGGGAGGGAAAGATGAAGGGAAGGAGGGAAGAAAAAAGAAAGAAAAAAGAAAATAAGCACTGGAATAAATAGCCATTCAAGTCTCTATTTCAGACCTTGGAACAAAGATGTCTGGGGTTCAAGATACACTTCTGACACATTCTGGGTCTGTGACTCTTAAAAAAAATCACATTGCACTAACACATCTCTAAGATTGAAAATTTCTAGAAACTTGCCAATTTTCATTGGTAGAGGGAGTTTCCTCACCAAGACACACCCATGAAATCACAGATCTAGGTTCTACTAATAATTACAAAATATTTATCACTAATTTTTCCCTCCATCTAGTATTGAATAGCAATATTAAAAAATTTATTTCTGAAATCATCTATTGAATTTATTATGCACAAACATGTGAGTACATGCTACACATTTAATATGTGAATACATCTACATCTACACATATATGTATACATACCTACACATGCATGCATATAAGTATATATGTATATGCTTATATAGAGATTTGTATAGCTACATATATATGTGTGTGTGTGTGTGTGTGTGTGTTAATGTATACTTTAGTTATTTGTTTTGCAATCCACTCTTCTATCTATATTAAAAAAAAAAACAAACAAAACAAAACAAAACAAAACAAAAAAAAAAAAAAAAAAAAAACAAGTTTTGAACTTTCTCCACCAATCCATACTTGTTCTGGCATCCTCAAACAAAATCTTATACTTCTTACTCACTCATAGTTTACAGAATACACTTAAGGGTCAGTGAGTTTTTGTAATGCATCAGCCTTTATCAAGAAAGTTCTCTCTCATATGACCCAGTTAATTTTTCATCCAAATCATCTAATGAGTAATTAGCACTTATTTATTTAACTGCAAAGTACCAAAAAATTCTGAAAATAACTGAAGGTATACTATTTCTTTTATAACTCAGGTCCTAGGGAGAGAAAGGAATTAAGTTTTATGTAGTACTAGGCAGCATCCTAAGCATGCTTTAGAAATATTATTTAAGTCTCTCTCTATAATAGCCTTGTAAGTTACGTCCTTTTATTATTCTCATTTCTAAGTTGAGAAAAATTTAAGTAAGTAAAAGTTAAGTAACTCACCCAGGATCACACAGCTAGTGAGATTCTGAGATCATATTTGAATTCAGGTCTTCATAACTCAAGAGCCAGTGCTTTAACCATTGGGCCACCAATTTTCTAGATCAATGGAATTTTGTGGGAAGAAGACTCAAATTTAAATTTAAAGTATTTGTGGAAAATATTCTTTTTACTAAGTTCAACTCTATATATACCATAACAAATGGTTCAAAAATGAAGGAATATCTCAAATTAATAAGTCTTTTTACTACAATTGCTGATAATCTCCCAATTATCATACTTTTATGTTCTGATTTTGTTGTTTGTAGCACCATTGTTTATAGACACAGACAATACAAATAAATATGCCCATTTTGAATCATGGAGTTTCATTGTTTTAGAATATTAAAATCTATATTAAAAATTGCACACATATAATATGATATAATGCATAACATTAACAAGATAAAATATTAAAATTATAAACATTTAGCAACATTTAATAATCTAAACAAAATGAATTGTTAGATATGGTAATCAAAATAATCAAGCTTTGGTCTGAGGTATAGTGTTGACTTTTCTCCCATTTTGAAACTATAGTTCATCTGTGATCTTGTCTTTGCAAGTATTCCCTCCAACAATATATGTTATGACTGATACATAATCAAGTAATCTTTATAATTCTAACTCATGTATTCCAATAATCTTTCCACAAGATATGAACTAAAATTAAGGTCAAAATTGGAAATCATCTTAGTCATGATCTAATCCAGTACCCTCATATTACAGATGAGGAAATTAAACTGCACAGAAATTAAGGAATTTGCCAAAATCACTTAGGTATCAACTAGATTTTAATTCAAATATAATGCCACTAAAATCACCTCTTCAAATTCAATGCCCTTCCCACTTTCACATTGCCTGTTGTGCTGAAGGTTACTTAGATCTCTTGACATGAGTAAATATCAATTGACACTTTCCATCAGGTTTCATTTCCTTTTCTGTTTTTTGGGGTGGTGGTGGTGGTGGTGGTAGCTATATAGTGGAATTGAAGGGATTAGAACAGCATTTGGTTACTTGTGAAAATAGATTAAACCACACCGATTCTGTCTTATAATTTAATTCTGTAGCTAGTATAGATTCTACTTAATTATTGGTCTGCTCCAATTTCTGTCTTATGAGAAAAATTTATTTAATTCTAGGAATTTGGAGAATACTTTACTGCATTGTTTGCAGTAAACTAGCTGTGTATGATTATGAAACTAAACCACATCTCCCTGCTGGTTAGAGACCTTTAACTAAGGAATTAGGTTAACTTGATCAGAAAACCAGTTAGATTTTCAGATTATTATAAGTAGTTTTCTTATAATTGCACTCTTGAACAACCCATAAATTTTGGCTGAATATTGGCCTGATGCCAGACCTATATGGACTAATCAGTTATTGTTTCCATGTTCCCTTATTTAGGGAGTAAGATGTCTCTTTTTCTGAATACAGAGAATTACACCTGTTCATTGTCCCCTTCCCAAATTGGAAAGTTCCTAATTTTTCTTCTAATTAGAATTAAGCTTACTTAATGTACTATTTCTTTTTAATTAATTGGCTTTCTTTGATTTATTGATTTTAATGTATAAAGATTTGTTTCACTCTATATTCTATGCCAGATCTAAGCTGAGGAGATATGATCCTGCTTTGTTAGGCAAGTGGCACATATTGCTTAATAAATTTATACGCTTGCAAGATTGATACTTTGTTTTCTCAGTCATTTCATCTTTTCCTCATCACACTAATGGTGTCACTTTTGTCATTACTCATCTACAAGTACTGCTTTTAAGTATGTTTCATAATGTTTATGATCATCATTGGATGTCTTCTTTGCTTTGGTTTATCTGAAACTTCATTTTAGAGGGAAATCTATAGCAACTGGATATTCCAGTTATCAAATTTATGATTAGGGAGATTGAAGCTTAAATGGCTTAAACACTAATTTTGTGACACTGAGCAAATTACTTAAATTTTCTCAGTCTCAGTTTCTTCTCCAGGAAAATGAGGAAAACAAATAGATCACAATTAGAGTTATCAATGAATCTTCTGAAATAGTCCCATTATTTGAATGCACATTCCATATTTCTGCAGGGCTTGAATAGATTACCATATTGTACATAATTATGGATTAAAATGGTTTGAATTCAAATACATTGACTACTTCAAGGGATTCATTATTTGTTCTAGTAGGAGCTTAACTAAATCTAACTCACATGGTTATTTTTAAGGACAAAATAATATTTGTAAAGTACTTTGCAAACTTTGAAGCATTATATAAATGCTATTATTGTTGTTTTTGTTGATCATTTTCTGTTATGACTTGAAGCCATAACAGAACAAAATTAAATTAACTACAACTGTTGTACTTTATATATCCTTGGAGATAATTATTGCTCAGAACTTAATTAAATTAAACTATTAAATATTAAAATAATAATATAAAATATATAATGCAATATAATATTAAAATATTAAATATTTTGAGACTTTTTTGAGAACATAAATTTTAGAGAAATATGAGGTGGAATACCTGGAAAATTCTCATAACCTGCACTAAAAATTCTTTTCTTTATGTAATTAAGCATGAATTCAAATGATAGAAAAGCTGTAGATTTCTGGAAGATAGAAACAGGCAGATTACCCAATACACAGTCATTAGGGGTGAGGTAGCTATTTTGCAGAGAATTTTGATTGATTCCAAAACTGAAAAACAGATTCACCAATAATAGACAACTTTAAATAATAGATTGAGCTACATATCAAAGGACTGACATCCACACATTTATATGTGTATAGTAGGGGTGAGGGGGAAGAAGGGAGTAGCTTGTATAGCTCTAATCATAGAGAAATATCGATAAAACTCACTTTACAATGTAAGTCCATACCTTTTAGGAGCAGAATATACTTATTGATTTGAGGGGGGGAAAGTTATCATATAATAGTATCTGGTAAAAAAATAAATTTATATGCCAACTATTTTAAATTATATTTGTTAATGAAAGACAGTTTGGAGAGAGAAAAGTAGCAGACAAACGAGATTGATGGCATCACTTCTAAGGATTCCTTCTTTAGGAACAATGTGTTTCTCATTCTCTTCTTCTATCCTTCAACGCACCCAACAACAAGTATTAAGGCAGGTAATGAATAGAATCATTCAATAGATTTGGTATCAGGAAGACTTGAGTGCAAATTCTGCCTCAGGTACTTATCATTTGTTTGACCATAGACTTACTAATCATTGATCTCTTCTGATTCATGTATGATTTCAATTTAACTAAGGCAAAGTTACAAAAAGTCATCAGCTTCCCTTTCTCTTCTAAAGTTATCAATGTACATTGACAAAACAAAATGTAGGAAGATTGGCAATGACTCTTGATGATGTATATGATCTTGGTATTGCTGATGTATAACCAACTCTAAGCATTTGACAGTGCCTGTTTCAGCAATCTTAAAGGCTTTTGAAGCAAATTATTCTTATCTGTCCATTCTTCTGAGTGAAGTCGTTACATGATGGAGATAACTGCTCTCTAAATCATCTATCAAGAGATTTTTACAAGAAGGGTGGCCACTATACATGCCACATACAACTTCTTGGAGCCACAGGTAAGAATTGGTTTACAGGTAGACACCAAAAGTAAATATGCAAACCCTAAAAAGAGTTTGTCAAAAGAGGCACTAATTCTCTCTGAACACATAATCTGGCACAGATTTTTTTTTTTTTAAGATACATCAAGCAAAACAATTTTTTCCATAAAAAACTATCTGGATAATTCCATCAAACTTCTACTTTCCTTGGCATGCAGGAACCTGATCCCAGGCATTTTTGCCCTTTTTTACTTTCTTGATATTGTAAGTATTGCTGTCACCCAACTGAATCACATTACATTACCTATAATGCATACCACTGTTTAGTGACACTTGGGTTCAACCATCTGTATTTCTTCAAGTATTTTACAATTGATACATTATTCATTTCTTCCTGCATAAGGTCCCAGAAGAAGTATTGAAGTGCTAGTAAATTCTGTCTTATTTTAAAGTGTAAAAGATCTCAAAAATTGCTCACTACTATGGATGAACAAGTTATAAATCTATTGCTATAAATAGACTACAAAATAAGATAGGAAAAAAATGCTGAGGAAGGAGGACAAAATTCTCGGGAAAAACTGAGTTAAAAACAAAACAAAACAAGTATTATGTGTTTTATTCAACATGTCAACAATGCAACTAAAATTTGTTTTAATTAAAATTCATTGAGCAAAAGACAATAAGCATTGTACTATATTCTACTGCTCTGATCATTCTACTTTCCCATCATTTTTTTAAATTTTAATTCTTTTCTGATTATGCATATATATGAACTTTTAAAAATACACTTTTTTGTGTGAATCATGTTGGGAGAGAAAAATCAGAACAAAGGAGAAAGATCATGACAAGAAAAAAAAAACAGAAAAAAGTGAACATAGCATTTGTTGATTTACATTCAATTTGCTTTTTATATGCAGATGGGATCCACCTCTTCACTGAAAAAATATGAAAAAAAAAACCCAAGTATTTCATAGTTGATCATGGCACAATCTTGTTGTTACTGTCTACAATGTATTCTTGGCTCTGCTTGTTTTGCTCAGCATCAGTTTGTACTAAGCTAGAATTAAATCTATCAGTTTCCCTAAAATTTCTTTGTCTGGGTACAAATGGATTCAATTTTACTTCTGATTATTTTGCTATTATTCTATTATTATTGTGGCAATCAAGGACTCCAAGATCTACAACTAAAACTTGAATCCTTTCCAAAAAACAAAAATAGCAATTTTAAAATTAACATACATAGTGAATAACAAAGAACTCTATTTATCTAAATCATAGCAAAATACAAGTCACAGATGATATGCAGAGGAGAATATATAGTAAATAATTCAGAATGAAGAAGTTCTTCCATTTGGAGAGAATTAACAGCTCAATCAAGAGAGTGTGTCCCTGTTCTTACTCCAGGGCAATCCTGAAAGCTTCATCTGTAGCAATTATGAGATAAAAGACATGATGGGTAATTCTACATCATCTCATATTTCCTAGAATTGTTTTCTTCATCAATCTGAAGTGGTGTTGGTCTCTTCCAAATTCCCTGTCCAAAGTGCCTGAATCGACTAAAAGCTTAAAATGTCCCATAGTAGATTTGACAGAACAAAATAAGAAAAAGACTGAATACTTGTATTAATCACATTTCTTTCTTTTTTTAAACCTTTTAATTTGCAAAACATAACCAGAAATACTTTTTCAACATTGACCCTTGCAGCTTTGAGTTTCAAATTTTCCTCTTTTTCCCTCCACCCCCTCCTCTAGAGGGCAAGCAATCCAACATATGTTATACATGTTTAAATATATGTTAAATCCAAGATGTGTAAACATATTTATACAATCAGAAAAATCAGATCAAGAAGGAAAGAAAATGAGTAAGACAACAAATTGAAAGTGAACAATATCAAATAGATTATATTGTGATCCACATTCAGTTACTACAGTCCTCTCTCTGGATATAGATGGCTCTCTTCATCACAAGATCACTGGAGCTGACATCAATCATATCATTGTTGGAAAGAGTCACATTCATCAGAATTGATCATCGTATAATATAGACATTGTTGTGTACAATGATCTTCTGGTTCTGCTCATTTCACTTATCATCAGTTCATATAAGTTTCTCCAGGTCGCTCTAAAATCATGCCCCTGATCATTTCTTATAGAACAATAATATTCCATAGCATTCATATATCATAATTTGTTTAACCATTCTTCAACTGATGAGCATCCATTCAGTTTCCAGTTTCTTGCCAAAACAAAAAGGGCTGAAATAAACATTCATGTGTGGGTCCCTTTCCTTTCTTTAAGATCTCCTTGGAATATAGACCCAGTAGGAATACTGCTAGAGGAAAGGGTATGCAGAGTTTGATAACTTTTTCAACATAGTTCCAAATTACTCTCCAGAATGGTTGGATCTGTTCACAGTTCCACCAACAATATATTAGTGTCTAAATTTTCCTACATCCCCTTCAATATTCATCATGATTTTTCCTGTCATCTTAGCCAATCTGAGAGCTGTTCAGTGGTGTCTCAAAGTTGTCTTAATTTGCATTTCTCTGATCAATTGTGATTTAGAGCACCTTTTCCTATGATGAGAAATGGGTTTTAATTTCTTCAACTGAAAATTGTCTGTTCATATTCTTTGACCATTTATCAATTAGAGAATGGCTTGAATTTTTATAAATCTGAGTCAATTCTCTATATATTTTAGAAATGAAACCTTTCTCAGAATCCTTAAATGTAAAAATGTTTTCCATTTTTTTGTTTCTCTTTTGATCTTCTCTGCATTAGTTTTGTTTGTAGAAAACCTTTTTAACTTCATATAATCAAAATTATTTATTTGGTGTTCAATTATGAGTTTCAGTTCTTTTTTGATCACAGATTTCTTCCTTCTCCACAGAACTGGGAGGTAAACTATCCCATGCTCTTCTAATTTGCTCATAATATCACTCTGTCTAAATCATGAACCCATTTTGACTTTATCTTGTTATGTGGTATGAGACGTAGGTCAATGACTAGTTTCTTACATACTAGTTTTAAACTTTCCCAGCAATTTTTGTCAAATAGAATCACATTTTCTTTCAACAGTGTTATGATATTTGACCAAATTGACCTGAATTCCTTTTCAGAGGAATAGATGAACATTTGTTTGAACTGTATCTAATATTATATATTTGGTGGCATGGTAATATAGGCTTTGTTCAATAAATTGTCAGTCTTCAACTTCAAGACTCAATCATGGTATAGTGAATAATTTTTCAAAACACAAGATTTAAGTTCCAACTGTATCACTAACCAACTGTGTGTGAACTTGGGAAAATGACAGTATCTAGGGGCAGCTAGGTGGTGCAGTAGATAGAACACCAACCCTGAAGTCAGGAGAACCTGAGATCAAATCTGATCTCAGACACTTAACACTTCCTAGTTGTGTGATCCTAGGCAAGTCACTTAACCCCAATTGTCTCAGCCAAAAAAAAATGACAGTGTCTCTGGGCATAAAAAATATGTTATCTCTTATATTATATTATATTATATTATATTATATTATATTATATTATATTATATTATATTATATTATATTATATTATATTATATTATATTATATTATATTATATTATATTATATATATATAATATATATATATATCATCTATACATAATGGATGTTTTAATAAAGAATAATGGAAGTCTTTTGAAATTTCTTTGTGAAATTCAGCTTTCTCAATGAAGATAAAAATAATAATACACTCATTACCCTCCAAAGTAGATTATTTTAAAGAATTTAACTTTATACGATAAAATACTATATAATTGTGATTTTATTTATTTGTTTTGATATTGATTTTCTTTTTTGCTTTATTGATACTTTAAATTTTATATCACAGTCATGTATCAATATATTCCCTTTTGCTTATCCCTTGAAACCGATTCTCCCTCTTTAACAAAAATGAAAACAAAACAAAAAGTTCATGAAAGAAATAAATACATTAACAATATATAGCACATTCAATATTCCACAATCAAAGTCATCAGCTTTTCCATGAAAGTAATGATAGAAATTTTATCTATTCTTCTCTGACAGCAAAGCTTATCATTGTACTTAGATATTAAAATTGTTTTATTTCTTTTTACATTTGTATATTTACATTTACAATTCTCTATTTTTATTATTGTAATTAGGTATAATTCCTGGTTTGGATTATTGTATCAGATTATATAAGCCTTCCTATAATTCTCTAAATTATTTATGTTTGACATTATTTCCAAGCCAGTAATAATCTATCATATTCATGTGTCCTACATTGCGCAGCTATTCCTTAATTAATAAACTCTACTTCATTACCGGTTCTCTTTTTTGGCAAGGAGTTCTGCCTTTGTTACTATTAAGCATTATATTTCTCATTTTTCCATAACCTGGGCCACATAATCAATGTTTCCATCTACTAAAATTATAGAAATAAAACAATTTTACATGAAGTTTAATTGTTTGAGGAGGGCTGAAGTGAGAGAGTATGACTAACTGAACAGAGAAGGCTCTTGTCAATTGAATCTCTTGGTTTCAGAAGAACAGATTTGAAGTCAGAGAGCCCTTAAAATTTATGTATGTGTATATATATATATATATATATATATATATATATATATATATATATATATATATATATATATATATATATATATATATATATATATATACATATATACATATATATGTATATATATATATATACATATATATATAGATATAGCTATGATGATAAAATGTGCTCAAAGTGTATTTCCATATGAGTGAAAAATAATGATTTTTTAGTAATTAAAGCAATTTTACTACTTGCAAAATGTCTACCATCATGAGGGCATGAATAGCAAAAATTAAGTGAAGGAAACTCTTAGAAATGCTTTTTATAAAACCTATTTCCAGATTAAGAAATCAAATGTTATATTTTGAAGTCAAACAAGTCTGCTTTTCATAAATATATCTATGCTTATATGGGGAATTATAGTACCATTGAAAATATTTTTTTTTCATTTTACATTAATTTTTATTGTAAGGTTTTAAAGATAATGATATATAGGCAAAGACATGGATGGTTACTACTGGAGGGTATAGGAATATGAACAAGAAGAATTTTCACTAGCAGATTTATTATACTATAAAAGTATTAATAAAGAATAACAGAAGAGTCTTTTGAACATTCTTTGTGAAAACCAGAAGTTAAAAAACATTGTATGAAGGAAGAAACAACATATCTATTTCAATAACTGTTGGATATTTATAAGGGGAATGAGAAAAACAATTCCAATGTTGTCCTATCTGCATTTCTCAGTTCTAATTAGTACAAGATATAATAGAAAAAAATATCCATTTAATTTTAAATTAGAGGAGGAAGATTAAGTGTTTATTTTAAAAAGAGCAGAGCTTTAATTAGTTTATTTCATATATGATTTTCATGTATGATTTTCCTACCTGATTACTAACTGTTGAACCAGTAGTTGGGTGTTTTAGATTTTTGTTTTATTAATGGAGATTTTATTATTAACAAAGTCTAGAAACATGCACATTGAACAATTTTGAATGACAAAGTATCCCAGAAAAGCTTCACTTACCACGTAGATTTGCACATCCACATCCACACGCAAATATGTTTGTATTTATATGTATGTATTTATATAAAGACATATATTTATATATACATATATATATATGTATATTCACATATATATGTATATATAATTTATCTCTATATATTGAGTGGATGTGTTTTTGGGTGTTCGGGTTTCAAACAGTCAGAAGCCATGTCACCCACCTACTCCAAACTCCCCTGTATTTGCAATTTAGAACATGAGAATTTATCATCAATGAAACCCATTTTTTACATTAGTCATAAACACAGCTCTCTTCAACTCCCCCTCAAAAAAAAATTATGTATTCTAAATTCTGAATCTTTCTTTTAGGAGTTAGACAATATGTTTCATCGTTAGTCCTCTGGAATTCTGGTTGACCTTAATGCTGACAAGAGTTCAATATAATAATATTCCATCATCTTTACATGCAATAACTTTTTAAGCCATACCCCAGTTTTTGGGAACTCTCTCAGATTTCCATTCTCATCCTTTGCCACCTTAAGAAGGGCTATACATATTTTTATATATCCTTAGATTTTGTCTTGTTTAGTGCTCATTCTCCTCCCACATTGGTTTATCATTCTTCTAATTATCTTACCTACCTTCTCCTTCTCCTTTCTGTTTTTCTGTTAAATGATTTTTTTTTTGCACCCAACTGTGTATATATGTTGTTTTGCATTCTTTCTTCTTTTGCCAGGTTCATATAAGTGGCATTCAAATGTCAGAGTTCTCCTTCCTCATCTTCCTTCTTTATATAGTTATGTAATTGTATACAGTAATCATGAGACAATTTTCCCTATAATTTTCACTTTTCCTTCCCTCCTACCATTCCCCTTTCTTTATATTCTTTTCTTAACATCAACAGTACTCAATAAAATTACTTACAGACATTGCCTAGTAGACTCTTTCTATGAATCCTGGAGCTGATAGGACTCAGAAGGAGTATATATAACATAAAATTAAGAGTTGGTTCTATGAAAAAAACATCAAAATAGATAAACCCTTAGTAAATCTGATTAAAAAAAGGGAAAAGGAAAATCAAATTGTTAGTCTTAAAAATGAAAAGGGAGAAATCGCCACTAATGAAGAGGAATTTAGAGAAATAATTAGGAGTTACTTTGCCCAACTTTATGCCGATAAATTCAATAACTTAAATGAAATGGAAGAATGGCTTCAAAAATAATATTTTAAAATATGTCTTTTGACACTGTTTTCATGAATATTGTATTTGCTATGAGATAATATATATTTTGTTGTTGTTATTGTTTTAAGCCTTTTTTGTCTTAATCATTGTTGTTGCCTAATTAAGTCATTACTTCCATTTGGCTCACCCATTTGTATTTTCAAGTAGTTTATTGTTTGGCAAATATTGAGAATATAAAATATTTGGGAATCCATCTACCAAAGAAAAGTCAGGAATTATATGAGCAAAATTACTAAACGCCACAAAAATAAAGTCAGATTTAAATAATTGGAAAGACATTCAGTGCTCTTGGATAGACTGAGTGAATATAATAAAGATGACAATACTCCCCAAACTAATCTATTTATTTAGTGCTATACCAATCAGACTCCCAAGAAACTATTTTAATGACCTAGAAAAAATAACAACAAAATTCATATGGAAGAATAAAAGGTTGAGAATTGCAAGGGAACTAATGAAAAAAAGTCAGATGAAGGTGGTCTAGGTGTACCTGATCTAAAGCTATATTATATAGCAGCAGCAACCAAAACCATTTGGTATTGGCTAAAAAATAGACCGGTCGATCAGTGGAACAGATTAGGTACAAAGGACAAAAAACGGTACATCTATAGCAATCTAGTGTTTGACAAACCCCAAAATACCAACATTTGGGATAAAAATTCATTATTTGAAAAAAACTGTTGGGAAAACTGGAAATTAGTATGGCAGAAATTAGATATTGATCCACACTTAATACCATATACCAAGATAAGATCAAAATGGGTCCATGATTTAGGCATAAAGAATGAGATAATAAATAGATTAGAGAAACAGAGAATAGTCTACCTCTCAGACCTGTGGAGGAGGAAGGAATTTATGACCAGAGGAGAGCTAGAGATCATTATTGATCACAAAATAGAAGATTTTGATTACATCAAACTAAAAAGTTTCTGGACAAACAATACTAATGCAAACAAGATTAGAAGGGAAGTAACAAATTGGGAAAATATTTTTACAGTTAAAGGTTCTGATAAAGGTCTCATTTCCAAAATATATAGAGAACTGACCCTAATTTATAAGAAATCAAGCCATTCTCCAATTGATAAATGGTCAAAGGATATGAACAGACAATTCTCAGATGATGAAATTGAAATTATATCCACTCATATGACCAAATCACTACTGATCAGAGAAATGCAAATTAAGACAACTGAGATACCACTACACACTTGTGAGATTGGCTAAGATGACAGGAACAAATAACGATGAATGTTGGAGAGGATGTGGGAAAACTGGGACATTGATGCATTGTTGGTGGAATTGTGAAAGAATCAGGCCATTCTGGAGAGCAATTTGGAACTATACCCAAAAAGTTATCAAATTGTATGTACCCTTTGATCCAGCATTGCTGGAACTAGCTAGCCTTGAGAACAAAAAAAAAAATCTAGGTTCAGGCCACCCTTCTAGCAAATCCTCACTTATGATACTGAGCAAGTCATAATAAAATGATAAATAGAAGAAAAGGGGCTTAATTGAATTGGTAATAGAGTTCTGTATAACTATGGAATCAGAAGTTCAGTCTCTAACTTTTTAAAAATAAGTTGGCATTTTTGTAGCATAAAGGTAAATAAGGACCATGAAATGAATTTTATTTGAAACAAGTGTTTGACTCTTGTGAGCATCAATGGTAGTCAAAACTACATCCAAGTCCTCTCTGATTTGGAGAATCCTAAACTGGCCTTTCTTATACCTCCTTACTCCTCTGGATACTTGTTCTTCTTCTTCAGCCTCTTCTGAAATTCTCCATTGTTAGACACTTCTAAGCAGTAACATTCCTTGCCATAAATGTCTAACAACCCCTTGCCAATGATATCAAAATTAGACTCTATATGAGTCACGGTGGTGGTTGTTGCTGAGCTTCTGGGCCCCGGCGCGGCTCGCGGAAATTGGATAAACCCACTGAGGATGCCCGAGAACCACGACGATAAGCCTCACCCAAGCGATTCAGAGCAAGCCCTAGAAGATGGTGTAGAGGGGGCTGACGAGTCCGTCCAGAAGCGGATCCGGCAGAGTACTCCCAGCCCTCAGAGACTGCCCAGACCTCAGTCTAGTCCTCCTCGATTTGTGTCAGTGGATGAACTCATGGAGACGGTCAAAGGAGTTACTAATATGGCATTGGCCCATGAAATTGTAGTGAATGGGGACTTCCAGATAAAACCAACAGCACTGCCAGAAGACAGCTTGGAGAAGAGAGTCAGGGAGATTGTCCACAAAGCCTTTTGGGATTGCTTGAGTGTCCAACTAAGTGAAGATCCACCAACTTATGACCATGCTATCAAACTTGTTGGGGAAATCAAAGAGACCCTCTTATCTTTCTTGCTGCCTGGTCACAGTAGATTGAGAAACCAGATCAGCGAAGTCCTCGATCTGGACCTGATAAAGCAGGAGGCAGAGAATGGAGCCCTGGACATTTCCAGGCTGGCTGAATTCATCATTGGGATGATGGGAACACTCTGTGCACCAGCTAGAGATGAGGAGATTAAGAAATTGAAGGACATTAAGGAAATAGTTCCCCTTTTCAGGGCACTGTTTTCCGTGCTAGACCTAATGAAGGTAGACATGGCTAACTTTGCTGTCAGTAGCATTAGGCCGCATCTCATGCACCAGTCAGTTGAATATGAAAGGAAGAAGTTTCAAGAATTTTTCGAGAAACAACCAAATGCCCTGGACCTGGTCACCCAGTGGCTGCAAGAGGCCTCAGAAGATCTCATTAACCAGAGGAACCGGAACTCCCTGATGGCTGGGGAGGGGGCCAAGGGCTCCGAGGGGACGGCCGCACTGTGCCCACTGACTGTCCAGAACCACACCTACATGAAGCTGCTGAAGTGGGAGCACATGCACCGGCCCTTCCCTGAAACCGTCCTGATGGACCAGCCCCATTTCCAGGAGATGCAGCAGGAGCTTGAGAGGCTCAGTGTGGTGGGGGCGACCTTGCTGGTCACTTATAGCGCCTCTGCTCCAGGGGTGTCCAGCCTAGCCGGCTTTGCCGAGAAGCTCAAGATGGTCGTCCAGGTCCTGCTGACAGACATGCATCTGCCTTCCTTTAATCTGAACGAAGCCCTTGCCACTGTCGGGGAGAAAGTGTGCGTGGAGGTGGTTGGCTGCCTGGCCCAGTGCGGATTCACCCCTCTCAGCCCCGACAAGGAGATCGCCCTCAAAGGACAGATCCAAGTGATTGCCAGCCCCAATGACCCCATCCGCAGGCTTGTGGATGCCACAATCCAGGCCTTCTTGGAGGCTCACCTGGCCTCTGGCCTCCAGAAGTCTCTCCCTGCCATTTCGGGGGGCCTGGGCCCCGTCCAGAAGGAGCTGGAGGAGGTGGCTGTCAAGTTTGTGCACCTGGTCAACTACAACAGGATGGTTTTCAGCCCCTACTACAACGCCATCCTCAGTAAGATATTGGGGCCGGAGGGCCCCCGGGGGTCAGTGAGCTTGTAGAGGCCCCCTGCCAGCAGCAGCCTCAGCACAGTGTTCTTTAGTTGGCTACCAACCCCTGTTCTCTCCCGTATTGTTGCTTTGGAAAATGGCTTTCTCTCTAATACATTCCTTTCTCAGCAAGAAAAAAAAAAAAAAATAGACTCTATAAATTAAATCTTATCCTTTTCTAAAAACAAATAAATAAGCAAATAAATGAATGCAAGAATGAACAAATGTATGGGCTTTAACTGCTTTGGTTCAGTCCTAATGTATTAATTGTCCTAGTATATGGACATGTTTCAGAAATATACACAATTTCATATGCTAAACTCAAATGATTGCACACAAATTTTGAAAGTAGCTAAGTTGGATACATAAGCTACTGGGTGATTCAGGAGATAGAGTGTTAGACCTGAAGTCAGGAAGACTAATCTTCCTGGGTTAAAATCTGGTCTCAAATACTTATCAGTTTTTTGATTCTGGGCGACTAACAACCCTATTTGCCTTGTTTCTTATCTGTAAAATGAGCTGAAGAAAGAAATGGTCAATTTGCCAAGGAAGCCCCAAATGGGGTCACAAAAAGTTGGACTCAATTGAAAAAAGCTGGAAAAACAACAAGAAGCTCAAAATAGATCGATCACTCCTGATTTCCATTTTCATGATTCAAAGGACACAACATCCAACATTTAGTGACTGATGATAATATATGTTTTATTGTTGAAGCACTGTCTGATTATTTTCTTTTATTTATCTTCTTAAGCTTTTAAATCTTTCCTGTTATGAATTAAAGTCCAATAAAATCTTATCCTACCACCTTTCATTACTTGAGCTATTTTTTTTAAAGTTTATTTTAAATGCTTACCCAGAAAACTAGATAGATAAGTTATCAAAAGATAAAAAGATAATATCCTAAGAAATTAATTAAATGATCCATAAAGATAAATACAGGAAGAAATATTTGGAAAAAATTATGATGCTTTTCTTTTCAATAAAATGACCATTTTGAATTTTTCTTTTCCTCTGCTCCATTTTGCTTTACTCTTTCTCCTCCTACTTCTCCTTTTTATTTCTGTTTCAATTTCTTTTTTTCTCTTCATATACCTAAAAATATGTGTATAGATATACACATGCAGACATAAATGCATATGCTAAATGATTTATTTTAAAATAAAATAAATCATGATATATTTTCTAATATAAAAACAAAAGGTTTGTCTTTTTTATATTTTGATCTTAGCCCAACATATTTCATGATACATAGTAGGTGCTCAAGAAAGATTTATTAATTGGTTTATTGGTTGAATGTTTTTTCAAAAATATTAATAACTTTTATATTTATAACATGCATTTTTATAGACTTGAGATTTAATCATCAAACCTATTTTCATAAAAATTAATAAAATAATATTTTGGGAAAATATGAAAGAAACTATATATTCAAATTCTAAAAATGATTTCTCCCTCTTCACTCTTCCTACATGTCATATCTCCTTTACCCTGTTAATACTAATTATTTAAAATATTTAATTATAAAGATCAAAACAATTAAAATTATCTAAATCTGTTAAAGAAAATAAAAATGAAAAACTTACATGTAAAAATATATTATTGTATGAGTAAACACTGTGTTTCAAAATAAAAATTGTGAAATGGTTGCAGATTGAAAAGAACATAAATAAATGTGAAAGAGGATTAATTTGTTAAAGAAGTTTAACAATAATGGAAGAATTTATCTATCCAAAAATCTGAAATTGTGTAAAATACATATATGTTATAAAATGATGCATATTTGATACCATTAGAATTTTCCTATGTTACCTAAAGCTTATACACTTTCAAAATATTATACACATCGCATAATTATTTTAAACTAAAGGAAATGTTAATTATGAAAGCATAAGAGTCCTGAGATTTTGTATAATTTATTTTGACTCTGGAGGTTTTAGAGAATTATAATAATTTCCTAATATTCAGGAGGAAATAATTATTTTAATTATAATATGCATTTAGGAATCTGGTATCTTTTTTGCTGAGAAATATTGATACATGCATACATATGTGCAGTTTAGCAATCCAAAAGCACACATGTTGTTCTAAACATAGTACTTTTAAGCTGTCAGAAATATTAGAGATAAGATAACTCTGAGATACCACTACACACCTGTCAGATTGGCTAAAATGACAGGAACAAATAATGATGAATGTTGGAGGGGATGTGGGAAAACTGGGACACTGATACATTGTTGGTGGAGTTGTGAAAGAATCCAGCCATTCTGGAGAGCAATTTGGAACTATGCCCAGAAAGTTGTCAAACTGTGCATACCTTTTGACCCAGCATTGCTGTTATTGGGATTATATCCCAAAGAAATACTAAAGAGTGGAAAGGGACCTGTATGTGCCAAAATGTTTGTGGCAGTTCTTTTTGTTGTAGCTAGAAACTGGAAGTTGAATGGATGTCCATCAATTGGAGAATGGTTGGGTAAATTGTGGTATATGAAGGTTATGGAATATTACTGCTCTGTAAGAAATGACCAGCAGGAGGAATACAGAGAGGCTTGGAGAGACTTAAATCAACTGTTTCTGAGTGAAATGAGCAGAACCAGAAGATACTTCAACAACAATACTGTATGAGGATGTATTCTGATGGAAGTGGAAATCTTCAACATAAAGAAGATCCAACTCACTTCCAGTTGATCAATGATGGACAGAAATAACTATACCCAGAGAAGGAACACTGGGAAGTGAATGTAAATTGTTAGCACTACTGTCTATCTACCCAGGTTACTTATACATTCGGAAGCTAATAATTAATGTGCAACAAGAAAATGGTATTTACACACATATATTGTATCTAGGTTATATTGTAACACATGTAAAATGTATGGGATTACCTGCCATCAGGGGGAGGGAGTGGAGGGAGGGAGGGGATAATTTGGAAAAATGAATTAAAAAAAAAAAAGAAATATTAGAGATAATTTAGACTTTCAAAATGAATTGAGGGGCAGCTAGGTGATGTAGTGGTAGAGCACCAGCCCTGAAGTCAGGAGGATCTGAGTTCAAATCTGGCCTCAGAAACTTAACACTTCCCAGCTGTGTGACCCTGGGTAAGTCACTCAACATCCAAAAAAAAAAAAAAAAACTGAATTGAAAATTTTTTGTAAAACATTTACATTTGCTGAATGTTATTTTTGATTGTATCAAGTTGGCAATACATTCCTAGGGGAAACTATATAGATTCAAGATAAAATATAAATTATTCTTAGGTTGCAGCAACATTACCTTTTAAAGTCACTTAAATAAAAGATTGTTTTTCTTATAAAATGATATAAATTATCATGCCATATGTATATACCATGCCAGTAGGGAGAAATGTCATATCAAGAATAAATTTGGCAAATCACATTGTTGTGAAACTGATCATCAAATACAAGTTCCCCTAAAAATTTAATACAAGTAAATGTCTGGAAGATTGTTAGGGTCAAAGAGAGGTCAAGCAAGTGTAATTAGGATGTAACATAGGCCTATGTGGTCTGGAGATCCCTGGATGTAATTGACTGAGTACACAGAAACCACCTTCATGGGTAGGAACTCTGGCCATGGCAGGAACCCTGAACACTCTGAAGCCTTGTCAGGAATGGGAAGTGTCTCTATCTCTGGCTATTGCTGTGACCTCATGGAACTGATATAAGCTCTGTGGGGGAGGAGCTCGACCCTTTTCACCTGGAGCTCTGCTAAGAGAAGCAACTAAGAAAATGCAAGAGATCTTAGAGTAGGATGTAACTCGGATGAATAAAATTCCTGAGCTTGCCTGCAACTACTCTCAAATATTCTGTTGTGTTTTAACTATGTCCCTTTGAGACAGTAGCCAGAGGATTTCTAACAACCTCAAAAAAAGGTAAGCTTGATATTAATATTTACCAGAGATTTCTCTGAAGCCCTGGGATTTAGGAGAGATTGGCAATAGCAAATGCAATGATAGCATGTTGCAGGAGATAATGAAGAAAGGGATTTGTTTACACTTAAGCATAACTACTATTATATTTCCAAGTTTTTATTCTTAGATATGTTGATTATTTTCCAAGACAATGTTAATTAGGTTAAATTACTTAAAGAATAAAGACTTGAAAAATTAAGCATTGTCGTGTCCTGAGTCTATTATATGCAATGATGTGATATTTTTGCATCTCCAAATACTTAAACATCTAAATAAAAAAGAATTGCATTTTAAGAGAAGAATAAGAGTGCCATTAAAAGAAATAATGAACATCTCTGGGTTATGTAAGCACAAAAAAAGTTTGGAAGATTAAATTTCTCTATATTTATGGGACCTTGAACTTGATAATGACTGATTAATAAAATGATCCACAGCAATTCCAAAGGACTTATCATGAGTCTTCTCTACCTTCAAAGAGAGAACTGTTGAATTTTGAGTGAGATTTAAAGCATTTTTTCATCTTTATTTTGATTCTCTTTTTTTGGAAATATGGCTAATATTTAAATATATTCAGAATGTTTCACATGTATCAATCAGTAAGTGCTATTGTGTCTTGTTTTCTTGATAGGT